>NC_133329.1:179720782-180021782 GCF_042186555.1 Aquarana catesbeiana
TGCAAAGCAGCATTGAGAGGGCCGCGTATTTGGGGTAGGCCGGCCTGGTTGCATAAGTCCGGCTGGTGGGGACGTATTTCTTTGTAATTAAAGGTTGAGTAGCCCGTGTTCTGAAAACTGGGCAAAGGTTTTGCTGTTAAATATTTAATTTCATTTGGAAAATTGGAATTATTATGTTTATTTATATGAATTTTTTGTAACCAATAAAATTACCGCGGCCATTTTTTGCCATATATGATGTATGTGTGTTTTTTTTCCTATTAATAAGTTTTTATGGTGGTACCTGGGGAACTAAGGTTAGGGGCAAGGTGTGGCCTGCTGTCCCAAAGAATACAATTTGAAAGGCACAAGAGCATTTCAAAATCTTTGCATGGACCAGCCACACAAAGTTCAAAAACAGGCCTGTGTATTTTTAATCACACAAACGTGTACTACACATCCATCAATTCACTCAACATTACAGATTTCTGAAGCCGCAGTCGCGCTACATCAACTCCAGAGGGATACCCAAAATAGTATCCTTGGACCACCTATGTCAATCTTTCTGGGGTTTAATGGCCTTTTTCCTCAGAACTAGACTCCACATGCTCTTGTGCATCCGTCTGACTATGGGAAGCCTCGCATTCCTTCCCTTGCATGGACTGCCATTGCCCATGGCGATTCAAATCGCCTTATCCCTGCGTCCAGGGAAATCCCTTGCACCCATTTCGGAGACCACCGCCCGTTGTCTTCTTACACGGTGGATTGACAGACTACAAATTAGTCACTCAACTAGAAACACTAATGCCCCGTACACACGGTCGGATTTTCCGATGGAAAATGTCCGATCGGAGCATGTTGTCAGAAATTCCGACCGTGTGTGGGCTCCATCGGACATTTTCCATCAGATTTTCTGACACACAAAGTTGGAGAGCAGGAGATAACATTTTCCGACAACAAAATCCGATCGCGTCAATTCCGACTGTGTGTGGCCTGTTCCGACGCACAAAGTGCCACGCATGCTCACAAGAAATTCCAAGATGGAACAGCTCGTTCTGGTAAACTTAGCGTTCGCAATGGATACAGCACTTTCGTCACGCTGCAATGGTAAAAGTGGTTTAATACAGCGCACTCTCTTCTTCTTTATAATGTGACAAGAATTAAGTAGTTTTGCTGCTCATATTCACACACACTTCTCACAAAGTTTTATTTTTCTTTTTTTATTGGGATTCCCTGAATATATTGTTATTAGTTGTCACATCTGACAGAATTTTTTTTTTATTTAATTTTTTTGGGGATTTTAAGCCTTTTTTTTTTTTTTAATGTTTGAATTTTTTCAAAGGCTGATCTTTGTTCAATGTTATTTTTAATTTTACTCCAGAATATTTTTGTGTGTGTTTTGTGTGTCAAGTTACCCCAACACCATTGATATCTTTTTTTATTTAATCTCAAGGAGATTGTTTGGTGTTGGTGTCCCTTGTTCATTTCACATTGTATATTTGAAATGTACCTGAATCCTCACAAACCAACTGTCCTTTTTGAAGTAAAACACATAGGAGAGTATAATTCAAAACAAAAATCCTTTATTAAGGGCTCAGAACCAAACAAAGAGGAAGGCAACACTGGATCAACAGGAGAAATTAGCGAAGCCTGGGACCCCCACGGCAGACATCAATTCTTGAACATCAAAATTGGTGGCCTGAGGAGTCCATATGTAAGGGAGGGCAGTCTGGTCCAGAATTCGCAGAGATCCGGATAGCAGCAGATGACATGTGTGTCTCCAGGCTGTGGTACCACAAGAGGCTGCATTTTTTGGCCGACCAGACTGGATCCAGGGTCCTCACTTTCTGGTCTTCCTTTCATGCTTCATTCTGGGCTGTGGCTGTGCAGTTGGAGATGTGGCAGGAGGAGGAGTAGGACCTGGAGGAGGACTGGGAGGACCTGGAGGAGAAGGAGGAGGAGGAGGAGGACCTGCAGGAGGAGGAGGAGGACCATCGCAAAGGTGTGTCTGAGCTGTCATTTGGCCCCTCATACCTTTGTTAAGATCCTCCAATATGAGCGCCTCACACAAGACTTGTTGGCCCTCCTCCATCCTCTGCATTTTATATGCAATGACGGCAGCAATGTCCTCCTCCACGGTCTGTCGTGCTCCCAGGACCTCTGTAGCCCTCCAAAAGAGTCCTCCGGTAGCCTCCTCTAGGGCACTCCTCCTACTGCCACTTTCTCTTTTCAGGGGGGGTGGAGGGACCTGCAGATCAGCCAGCTGGCTCGGCCCGGCCACCTCCTGGCTGAGACTTCCCTGTGTATGAAAAAGGGACATGGTTGTAATGTTTTGCTTCATCAATCACAATCCTAAATTAGTACTCCAAACTAACATCTAGTTAACATCATTGATTGGACAAGCAGAAATATTTAGAGGAATGCTATACCTGGCTCAATCTGGGCTCCTCCACATGTTGTCTGGGAGGCCCAGGTTGGGCGTCAGAAGCCCCAGCCGGGGGGGAAGGAAGCGTGGAAGGAAGACTGGAGAGGGATGGCCTGGGTTCAGTCTGGCCTGCCAGAAAATGCAGCCTGTCGTAGTACAACATCCTGGGGACATAGATGTCATCTGCTGCTCCAGATCTCTGTGAATCCAGGACTTTCTTGCGCTCCCTTAGATATGTGCTCCTCAGGCCACCAATGAAGATCTTTAAATAGGTGATGTCTGCCGTGGGGATCACCTGCTTCACAATTTCACACAATTGCTCCAGTGCTGCCTTCCTCTTTGCTTGGTTCTTGTAATGGGGGTGTTTAATCTCCCACAGACATGGCAGCTCCCTTAAGATATCTATGAATACTGACATGAAGTCATTGTCTTTCACTAAGATATCCATGTTCACTGCAAGACACAACAAAAGACAAAGCCTAATGTCAGACAAAACTCTCCTAATCTTGTTACAATATAGGCTTCAACGTAGAAGCAGTATAGGCACAAGTTTGTCTCTTACCTTCGTTCTTACGATCGGCGCGTCCAATGCTCCTTCCTCCGCTCACAGATCGTACGTAATACGCACGTGTGTTACGCTTTATACACACTGCGCATGCGTGTAACTCCGCCTGCCCCTGACGTTCTTTCTAGTCTATTCCCCGCCCCTTTTCATTCGGCGCAGTGGGGGAAGAGCACATGGCGGAGTCACAGCAGGTGCATGCTAATTTTAGGAACGAGGAGGAGGAAAGCCCGGATCCGGACACGTCCCGATCCAGAAGGAGACGTTTTAAGGCCACAAATATGTCCTTTGGGGAGATGTTGGAGATGGTCGACATCATGAAGAAGTCCGACTATGACGGAAAGTATGGGCCTTACCCCAACCCCAATATCAGAAAGGCCAAGATCATGGCGAAAGTGGTCAAAAGTCTGCAGAAGAATTTCGGGGTACGACGATCGAAAGATCAGCTCAGGAAGCGGTGGTCGGACCTGAAATTGAGAGAGCCCGAGCAGTACCGAAAGATCCGGAGAGTGCTGCAAAAAAGTAAGTAGTTGTGCTGTGTTCCTATTCTTTCTGTCTTTATTGCGTTCGTGCTGCTCCATATGCTTTTCTTAATTGTACAGTTTAAAAGGGCAACTTTAATGTTCATGGGCCCATTATTCGTTCGTATCAAACATTTTTCTTTCGGCCTCTAAAACACCATTGTTTAGGCCATATGCATTTTCCCACATTTTTTTTGGGCCTACTTGGATGCCAAATAGTTGTTTGTGTAGATGGGTTTGTTATTAGAATGAAATGCCAACTAGATTGTGTGTAAGGAGAGGACACTGAGCAGCTGTTTTCACATCTGGACACTGGAGCACTAGTGCGGGACACAAGAACACCATTTTTATTAGGGGGCCACACAGGTGCTCCAGTGCATACTATATGGGGGTCTCCATCTGTGAAGCTTGTACTAAACAGGTAAAGTATTGCAGCTTGACAAAGGCCAATAAAAAAAATACATCTTGGAACTCGGCTAAAATAGACAATTGTACCCCACTTCCAAGCAATGTTTCCTATTTCTAGTTCTGCCATCAAATATCTGTGTGCTAATTATACCATTTTTGTTTTACATAGGGGAGAAAAGACTCGGAGGACACCCCTCATCCGAGGAGACCATAGACCCTCCACCTCTGGAAGAAGGGGAACTAACACCAACCCAAGAAGAGCAGGAGGAAGAAGAAGATGTAGTGGAGATTGGCACCACAACAGGTGAGTGTCTGCGACCACAGGCTCAGGTAAAAGAGATGGATGGTGGCAGATTTTTGAGACCTGTTTTCTTTCTCTCTTTTTAGGTGATCGTGATGTTGTGGATCCAGAACGTTTCACATCAGAAAGTGCCCAGATCCTGATCGGGGAGATCATGGGGTGTAATGTCGAACTGCAAAACATACAGCAAAAAATCAATGATGTTATTAAAAAAAATAATAACATCATTGATGTTTTGGGGCGAATTTAAAACCCCACAAAATCACTTTTTGGATTGTGGTCCAATCTTTTAAATATTTTTGCAATGTTTTGAAAAGCCAAATTTGAAGGATGCACACAGTGTGCCAACATGTGCTATCTGCCATCACGGGAGATCAATGGATGCGTTTTGGGGGTGCAACCCCTTCCTCAATTATAAAGTAGCGTTGAGGAAGGGCTTGCTCCCCCAAAACACGTCCCTTGATCCCCCCTGATGGCAGATAGCACATGACATTCGTAAATTGGTGTGCATCTTCCAAAT
The DNA here is from genome assembly GCF_042186555.1 of Aquarana catesbeiana. NCBI lineage: Eukaryota > Metazoa > Chordata > Amphibia > Anura > Ranidae > Aquarana > Aquarana catesbeiana. The sequence continues at coordinate 179,725,499 of NC_133329.1, forward strand.
TTGGCTTTTCCCCCCATCTGAACGCTATATCAAACCCAGTTCCTAAATACTGATGTCTGATATAGCCTTCAGGTTTTACCTAATGTGAACTTTGTAAGTTCAAGTTTTTTGGCTTTCTTGTTGGTTTTAACCAGGCCTGTTTTATCTGAAATGGACATTTCGATTTTTGATAATGCTACTGCAAAAATTGTTATACAACAAACATGTTGGTTTGTTTTAAAAATCTTTGGTAAATACACATGTGATTGTGCAGGTATAAAAAAGTTGCTTACTCAAGAATGTGTGGATTATTGTCTCAACACTACAATACAACACTTTTGGGGTGATGTAATTGCTGTTTTCTGCAAAAATGGGTGTTATTTCCTAAGGGCAAATCCTCTTTGCACTACAAGTGCAATTTCAGTGCAGTTGCAAGTGCACTTGTAGTGAAATGTGTTTTTGCATTTAGGAAATAACAGCCAACAGTGCTTTGTATAAGGTTACACAATCACGACATTTTCTGGACTCAACACATTTCTGTCATGGTCAGCTAAAACAAACACAAGCAGTAAATGTCCACCAAGAATTTCTTTTTTTTTTATTATAAAAAGGCTTCACAGATTGTCTGGCATATTGATAGCCCCCCTACCCGCAAAGAACTCCAGGTAGCGTAACCGGACATCACGGGCACTCAGGGAGGGCAAGCCAGGACGGCCACTTTCAAGCGCCGACAGTGTGGTTTGATGTAGGATTCCGGTCTCAGGCCCAACTGAGCCAGCATAGTTGGCGAATGTTTCCTTAAAAAGTTATGGAGAACACAGCACGCCAGTATAATATGGTTCAGTTTATACTTCGCCATATGGATGGGTGTCAGAAATAGTCGGAACCGGCTGGCCAGGATTCCAAATGTGTTCTCCACCACTCTTCGGGCTCTGGCCAGCCGGTAATTAAAAACCCTCTGTTCCAGGGTGAGGGTCCTCATTGGGAATGGCCGCATCAGGTGGTCCCCCAGCACAAACGCTTCATCAGCAACGAACACAAATGGGAGTCCTTCAACATTGTCCTCTGGAGCTGGCAAGTCCAAGCTGCCATTCTGGAGACGCCTGTAAAACTCCGTCTGGGTGATGACTCCACCATCGGACATCTGGCCATTCTTCCCCACGTCCACATACAGGAAGTCGTAATTAGCCGACACCACCGCCAACATCACTATACTATTGAACCCCTTGTAATTATAATAGTACGACCCCGAGTTGGGTGGTGGGACGATGTGGATGTGTTTCCCATCAATTGCCCCTCCGCAGTTAGGAAAGTCCCACCACTGGGCAAAGTGGGAGGGCACAGTCTGCCATTCCTGTGGCGTGGAAGGAAACTGTTGAGGAAAAAACAATAAACATTACTATTTTTTCACAGAAACATGGCAAGCAGATTAGGCACAAACATTATGTGGCAACCTCCAGATAGCATTTAGTAAGGGGAATTTAACAAGGCCAAAGTATAAGGTACACCTATCATATCCCCCCCCCTCTCATGGGCCATTTCTAACATTATAGGGGGGGGGGAATCTTGGACAGGTAACCCTCTTCACTTCATTGAGAGATGAATGCCTAAATAATGGGTATTACTTGGAACAGCCCCTCCTTAGTTACGCTATTGGCAGACCACTGGACAGGTAAGAAGTGTCATAATACAAAGATATAAATACACACTGTACACATTTGAGGACATTTGGACATTCTGCTATTACCTATCAAGATAATAACAGAATACAAAAACTTGAAACAGTACCATTGAAAAGTATACAGGCAGGCCCTTGCACTACATGCTTTGGGCAATTCATCCATAAATCTGACCAGTAAAGAGGTGGGTATAGTGTGTATGGGTTTGGCAAAGTCAGCAGATAGATGATTGAGGATACATAGAGAATTGGGATCAGCTGACTTAGCAATTGGGGGAGGGAGGGTTACAAAAAATTATTTGGGGACACCAACAAAAAAAAAGCCTCTGGCACTCTGCCAGAATTTAAATCAAAAATAACATTTCCAAACATTTTAGGGGGTGTTTGGGGTAAAGCACTACTATAGAGCTGATAAAATACAATGTTAAGTGACTACATGAGGTGAATATAGGCCAGGAGACACCATGCTGGGGAGGTTATTGAAGGGCAAATATGTATGAAGGACCTAAAATAATAATTACATAAAAATCTAGCATGCATGAGAACAAAGGGGGCATTCACAGCATATTACAATCATGGTAATTAGGGAATGAGGAAAGAAATACAATATATTAGCAAACATTAAATACAATAAAATGTGATATAAAAGGATAAAAATCTTACCTTCATATACTCCTTCTGCAGGACCTGGATGATGGCAGAACAGGTCTCTGGTATAATGATACCCAGAGCCTGGGGGGAGATGCCTGTCGAGAACTTCAAGTCCTGCAGGCTTCTCCCTGTCGCCAAATACCGCAGGGTAGCGACCAACCTCTGCTCCAGAGTGATGGCTTGCCTCATGCAGGTATCCTGCCTGCTGATATAGGGGGTCAGCGAAGCCAACAAACGGTGAAACACGGGGTCCGTCATCCTGAGAAAGTTCCTGAAATCATCAGGATTATTCTCACGGATCTCACGGAGCAAAGGCATATGAGAGAACTGGTCACGCTGAAGCAACCAATTCTTGGTCCATGAACTCCTCCCCACCCTGTTCATGGACTGGACTTGTGTCAAGGTCAGGACCCCAACACCAAGCCCCCGCACAGCACGAACTCTACGAGGAGTACGCATACGAAACATGGCTAGTAAACGGGCGGCTGCTCAGAACGAAGTAACAGAACGCACTGAAGAACAGCAAGGCCTGTGAAGAGCGACCTGAAAAACAGTAACGAATGAATAAGAATACAATGACTACTTAAAGTCATGCGGAACTTGCTTGCACGCACTGAAGAGCAGATACAAACCCACAAGCACAAACTAAACGGCAGAAAACGTTCTGAAAGCCACGAGTCTGAAAAAGCGCGAATCGTCTCTCACCAAACTTTTACTAACACGAGATTAGCAAAAGGAGCCCAAAGGGTGCCGCGCTTGGTTCTGAACCGGCCTTTTCTAGTCCCGTCGTACGTGGTGTACGTGACCGCGTGGTTGGCGATCGGAAATTCCGACAACTTTGTGCGACCATGTGTAGACAAAAAAAGTTTGAGCCAACATCCGTCGGAAAAAATCCTAGGATTTTGTTGTCGGAATGTCCGAACAAAGTCCGACCGTGTGTACGCCCTATAAGACGAGGCATCAACTCTATGGATTGTTGTCCCAACACGTTTGGCACAGAACTACAGAGTACCACTCTTTTAACAACCAACTATTAACTATGCCAAATGATTTGCCAACAACCACAGATCAAGCCCCGGATTATATCTCAACCCCTCACAGTGTATGCATACACAAGTGCATTGCGCTGTACAACCGTACACTGCGTCGCCAGACGAATCTACACAGAGCACTTTTGCCTGCTTTTTTTACAAAACACTGCAGCTTCTATCTGTACCTCGATATTACAACAATAACGTGGATGCCTCCTGTTTGCTCTCTACCCAAAACTGTATTACAGTATAAACCTTCATTTAATTTAAAAATAAAAATGATTTTGTCCTTCCAAACACAAGTCAAAAGACCCCAAGCCCCTCCCACCAACTTCCTGTTGCACACCTGAGTAGGAAGAGGGAGGGGGAGGGAAAGCCTCAAATAGCTTCATATTTTGTCTATCAAGACATTAGAAATCTTCACTAGAAACAAACTTCTTTAAAACAATTGGAATTCAATTTAAAACACTTTCAAATGCCAGTATTTTCCCATTGTCCTTCCGAGTACAAATCTCATTTGCTTGTGTGATACTCCAAGCTCCCCCCCACCAACTTCCTATTGATACATAAAATGCTGCATGCCTAGCTCTAAAACCCCTCAAACTGGTTTATTTACATATCAATGTACAGGAAAAGGGAGGGGAGGGCTACTGCAGGCTAGCAAACCTTAGCTAAAGCGATACAAGCCTCAAAACAATGGAATTGCCCTCTTGGAAACTCCCAAACATTAAAAAAATTAAAATAACACACACCGCTGTGTACAAAAACTCAGTTAAAGCTAGTCTTGTTATCCATTGAAATTCAGTGCAAAGTAGAGATTTCACTCAAAACCAATATTCAATACAAAACGCAATAGTTTCCTTGAAAGGTATGTAAAAGTACAAAAATAGAATTCACAAAATGGTGCCTAGAAGCCAGATTGTAGCTTAAAGCATGTGGCTTTGCACGCACAAAGGAATACACAATGGAGCAGCTTCCCCTGTAGGAAGGCTCACAGGTCTTCAAAATGGCCGCCAATGCACATGGTGACCACAACAAAGACTTGACCCCAACAAAATGGCGCATTTTCCCACCAAAACTGACCAAGATGGATAAACATTTTAAAGTTCACACACAAAGGAAAAGAAAATGGCCGGCTGTAGTCACATGGTAGAGAACAAAAGGAAGTAGCAGACAAAAACCATTTTCCTGCCAAAACCAAAAATTTCACCCCAAAAAATTACACATTTGAGATACTAAATGAACGCTTAGACAAACATTTAAAAGTGTTAAAGTTATAAAAAAAGCACAACTTAGGAACACATGCTATCCAATGAAACAACAAAGCCACATGACCCCCTATCACATGGCTGAAACATACCCTCAAACTCAGTTCACATCAGCATTCAGAGGAACAAGACATTGAGAGATACAGACAGTGAATGCTTGTATGTCTGTTCAGAACATTACAGTTCCCTTCCCCCAGGGCATAGCCCTTTCAGGACAAAAACAACAATGCCTGCCCCTTCACTAAACTCATGGCATCTTTACAAACAGGTTCAGCTACTTACAAAACTACTCAGCCACACACACACATATTGCAGGCTGCAAATAATCCCAAATTCATACATTTCTATTACTCATATGCATTACAAACTTGTTACACAGCATCAGTCACACACACACACACACGCACGCACACGCACACACACACACACAGTCTCCTTACACAAAGATTCGAGATACAAATCACACACACACACAGGCACACACACACAGGCACACACCAGACATACGATTAAACTTCCACCATTATTTCAAAAGACGAAAAATGTGTTCTTTTGCTGAGCAGAGGCTCCCCAACACATCGGAAATAAATGTCCTAGACTGGGATTCTGTTCTTCCCCCTTTTCTCACCGATGTGGGTGGGGGTTCTGTCTGCTCCATAAAATACCTGGCCCGCCATTCTGATAGCACACAGAGCACACAGCCAAATCTCCTGTTTCTAATCTTAATAACAATTCCGTCTAATGATATAAATGCATCTCACCTTTTGATCATATGTCTTTCCTCTGGGGTAGCTCATCCTCTGGCGTGTGCCTCATACTCACAAATAATCACATCCTCATGCTTTCAGTTCCAAAAAACACACTGCAGCCATATCACTACCGCAGGCAGCTACATTATTTACACGTTAGTGTAGTGCGACTCTGCACAGTGTTAAGCTAAAGCTACAAATTGGTGTACTGCGACCTTTGCACAGTGTTCAGCTAAAGCTTCAAGTTACTGTAGTGCGACCTCTGCACAGTGTTCAGCTAAAGAAACCTGTAGAAAGTTGGTGTTGTTTTCCTGATCCTATCACTACCGCAGGCAGCTACATTATTTACACGTTAGTGTAGTGCGACCTCTGCACAGTGTTCAGCTAAAGCTACAAGTTAGTGTAGTGCGACCTCTGCACAGTGTTCAGCTAAAGCTACAAGTTACTGTAGTGCAACCTTTGTACAGTGTTCAGCTAAAGCTACCTGTAGAAGGTTGGTGTTGTTTTCCTGATCCTATCACTACCGCAGGCAGCTACATTATTTACACATTAGTGTAGTGCGACCTCTGCACAGTGTTCAGCTAAAGCTACAAGATAGTGTAGTGCGACCTTTACACAGTGTTCAGCTAAAGCTACTAGTTGGTGTAGTGCGACCTCTGCACAGTGTTCAGCTAAAGCTACCTGTAGAAGGTTGGTGGTGTTTTCCTGATCCTATCACTACCGCAGGCAACTACATTATTTACATGTTAGTGTAGTGCGACCTCTGCACAGTGTTCAGCTAAAGCTACCTGTAGAAGGTTGGTGGTGTTTACCTAATCCTATCACTACCGCAGGCAGCTACATTATTTACATGTTAGTGTAGTGCGACCTCTGCACAGTTGACAGCTAAAGTTACCTGTAGAAGGTTGGTGGTGTTTTCCTGATCCTATCACTACCGCAGGCAGCTATATTATTTACACGTTAGTGTAGAGAGACTCTGCACAGTGTTCAGCTGAAGCTAAAAGTTAGTGTAGAGCGACCTCTGCACAGTGTTCAGCTAAATCTTCAAGTTACTGAAGTGCGACCTCTGCACAGTGTTCAGCTAAAGCTACCTGTAGAAGGTTGGTGTTGTTATCCTGATCCTATCACTACCGTAGGCAGCTACTTTATTTGAACGTTAGTGTAGAGCGACTCTGCACAGTGTTCAGCTAAAGCTACAAGTTAGTGTAGAGGGACCTCTGCACAGTGTTCAGCTAAAGCTTCAAGTTACTGAAGTGCGACCTCTGCACAGTGTTCAGCTAAAGCTACCTGTAGAAGGTTGGTGTTGTTTTCCTGATCCTATCACTACTGTAGGCAGCTACTTTATTTACACGTTAGTGTAGTGCGACCTCTGCACAGTGTTCAGATAAAGAAACCTGTAGAAAGTTGGTGTTGTTTTCCTGATCCTATCACTACCGCAGGCAGCTACATTATTTACACGTTAGTGTAGTGCGACCTCTGCACAGTGTTCAGCTAAAGCTACAAGTTAGTGTAGTGCGACCTCTGCACAGTGTTCAGCTAAAGCTACAAGTTACTGTAGTGCAACCTCTGTACAGTGTTCAGCTAAAGCTACTTGTAGAAGGTTGGTGTTGTTTTCCTGATCCTATCACTACCGTAGGCAGCTACTTTATTTAAACTTTAGTGTAGAGCGACTCTGCACAGTGTTCAGCTAAAGCTACAAGTTAATGTAGAGCGACCTCTGCACAGTGTTCAGCTAAAGCTTCAAGTTACTGAAGTGCGACCTCTGCACAGTGTTCAGCTAAAGCTACCTGTAGAAGGTTGGTGTTGTTTTCCTGATCCTATCACTACCGTAGGCAGCTACTTTATTTACACGTTAGTGTAGTGCGACCTCTGCACAGTGTTCAGCTAAAGAAACCTGTAGAAAGTTGGTGTTGTTTTCCTGATCCTATCACTACCGCAGGCAGCTACATTATTTACACTTTAGTGTAGTGCGACCTCTGCACAGTGTTCAGCTAAAGCTACAAGTTAGTGTAGTGCGACCTCTGCACAGTGTTCAGCTAAAGCTACAAGTTACTGTAGTGCAACCTCTGTACAGTGTTCAGCTAAAGCTACCTGTAGAAGGTTGGTGTTGTTTTCCTGATCCTATCACTACCACAGGCAGCTACATTATTTACACATTAGTGTAATGCGACCTCTGCACAGTGTTCAGCTAAAACTACAAGATAGTGTAGTGCGACCTTTACACAGTGTTCAGCTAAAGCTACTAGTTAGTGTAGTGCGACCTCTGCACAGTGTTCAGCTAAAGCTACATGTAGAAAGTTGGTGGTGTTTTCCTGATCCTATCACTACCGCAGGCAACTACATTATTTACACGTTAATGTAGTGCGACCTCTGCACAGTGTTCAGCTAAAGCTACCTGTAGAAGGTTGGTGGTGTTTACCTAATCCTATCACTACCGCAGGCAGCTACATTATTTACATGTTAGTGTAGTGCGACCTCTGCACAGTTAACAGCTAAAGTTACCTGTAGAAGGTTGGTGGTGTTTTCCTGATCCTATAACTACCGCAGGCAGCTATGTTATTTACACATTAGTGTAGAGAGACTCTGCACAGTGTTCAGCTGAAGCTACAAGTTAGTGTAGAGCGACCTGTGCACAGTGTTCAGCTAAAGCTTCAAGTTACTGAAGTGCGACCTCTGCACAGTGTTCAGCTAAAGCTACCTGTAGAAGGTTGGTGTTGTTTTCCTGATCCTATCACTACCGTAGGCAGCTACTTTATTTACACGTTAGTGTAGAGTGACTCTGCACAGTGTTCAGCTAAAGCTACAAGTTAGTGTAGAGCGACCTCTGCACAGTGTTCAGCTAAAGCTTCAAGTTACTGAAGTGCGACCTCTGCACAGTGTTCAGCTAAAGCTACCTGTAGAAGGTTGGTGTTGTTGTCCTGATCCTATCACTACCGTAGGCAGCTACTTTATTTACACGTTAGTGTAGTGCGACCTCTGCACAGTGTTCAGCTAAAGTTACCTGTAGAAGGTTGGTGTTGTTTTCCTGATCTTATCACTACCGTAGGCAGCTACTTTATTTACACGTCAGTGTAGTGCGACCTCTGCACAGTGTTCAGCTAAAGCTACATGTAGAAGGTTGTGGTGTTTTCCTGATGGTATCACTACCGCAGGCAGCTACATTATTTACACGTTAGTGTAGTGTGACCTCTGCACAGTGTTCAATTAAAGCTACAAGTTAGTGAAGTGCGACCTTTGCACAGTGTTCATCTAAAGCTACAAGTTACTGTAGTGCGACCTCTGCACAGTGTTCAGCTAAAGCTACATGTAGAAAGTTGGTGGTGTTTTCCTGATCCTATCACTAACACAGGCAACTACATTATTTACACGTTAGTGTAGTGCGACCTCTGCACAGTGTTCAGCTAAAGCTACCTGTAGAAGGTTGTTGGTGTTTAGCTAATCCTATCACTACCGCAGGCAGCTACATTATTTACATGTTAGTGTAGTGCGACCTCTGCACAGTTGACAGCTAAAGTTACATGTAGAAAGTTGGTGGTGTTTTCCTGATCCTATCACTACCGCAGGCAACTACATTATTTACACGTTAATGTAGTGCGACCTCTGCACAGTGTTCAGCTAAAGCTACCTGTAGAAGGTTGGTGGTGTTTACCTAATCCTATCACTACCGCAGGCAGCTACATTATTTACATGTTAGTGTAGTGCGACCTCTGCACAGTTAACAGCTAAAGTTACCTGTAGAAGGTTGGTGGTGTTTTCCTGATCCTATCACTACCGCAGGCAGCTATGTTATTTACACATTAGTGTAGAGAGACTCTGCACAGTGTTCAGCTGAAGCTACAAGTTAGTGTAGAGCGACCTGTGCACAGTGTTCAGCTAAAGCTTCAAGTTACTGAAGTGCGACCTCTGCACAGTGTTCAGCTAAAGCTACCTGTAGAAGGTTGGTGTTGTTTTCCTGATCCTATCACTACCGTAGGCAGCTACTTTATTTACACGTTAGTGTAGAGTGACTCTGCACAGTGTTCAGCTAAAGCTACAAGTTAGTGTAGAGCGACCTCTGCACAGTGTTCAGCTAAAGCTTCAAGTTACTGAAGTGCGACCTCTGCACAGTGTTCAGCTAAAGCTACCTGTAGAAGGTTGGTGTTGTTTTCCTGATCCTATCACTACCGTAGGCAGCTACTTTATTTACACGTTAGTGTAGTGCGACCTCTGCACAGTGTTCAGCTAAAGTTACCTGTAGAAGGTTGGTGTTGTTTTCCTGATCTTATCACTACCGTAGGCAGCTACTTTATTTACACGTCAGTGTAGTGCGACCTCTGCACAGTGTTCAGCTAAAGCTACATGTAGAAGGTTGTGGTGTTTTCCTGATGGTATCACTACCGCAGGCAGCTACATTATTTACACGTTAGTGTAGTGCAACCTCTGCACAGTGTTCAACTAAAGCTACAAGTTAGTGAAGTGCGACCTTTGCACAGTGTTCATCTAAAGCTACAAGTTACTGTAGTGCGACCTCTGCACAGTGTTCAGCTAAAGCTACATGTAGAAAGTTGGTGGTGTTTTCCTGATCCTATCACTAACACAGGCAACTACATTATTTACACGTTAGTGTAGTGCGACCTCTGCACAGTGTTCAGCTAAAGCTACCTGTAGAAGGTTGGTGGTGTTTAGTTAATCCTATCACTACCGCAGGCAGCTACATTATTTACATGTTAGTGTAGTGCGACCTCTGCACAGTTGACAGCTAAAGTTACCTGTAGAAGGTTGGTGGTGTTTTCCTGATCCTATCACTACCGCAGGCAGCTATGTTATTTACACATTAGTGTAGAGAGACTCTGCACAGTGTTCAGCTGAAGCTACAAGTTAGTGTAGAGCGACCTCTGCACAGTGTTCAGCTAAAGCTTCAAGTTACTGAAGTGCGACCTCTGCACAGTGTTCAGCTAAAGCTACCTGTAGAAGGTTGGTGTTGTTTTCCTGATCCTATCACTACCGTAGGCAGATACTTTATTTACACGTTAGTGTAGAGCGACTCTGCACAGTGTTCAGCTGAAGCTACAAGTTAGTGTAGAGCGACCTCTGCACAGTGTTCAGCTAAAGCTTCAAGTTACTGAAGTGCGACCTCTGCACAGTGTTCAGCTAAAGCTACCTGTAGAAGGTTGGTGTTGTTTTCCTGATCCTATCACTACCGTAGGCAGCTACTTTATTTACACGTTAGTGTAGTGCGACCTCTGCACAGTGTTCAGCTAAAGGTAATTGTAGAAGGTTGGTATTGTTTTCCTGATCTTATCACTACCGTAGGCAGCTACTTTATTTACACGTCAGTGTAGTGCGACCTCTGCAGAGTATTCAGCTAAAGCTACATGTAGAAGGTTGTGGTGTTTTCCTGATGGTATCACTACCGCAGGCAGCTACATTATTTACACGTTAGTGTAGTGCGACCTCTGCACAGTGTTCAACTAAAGCTACAAGTTAGTGTAGTGCGACCTCTGCACAGTGTTCAGCTAAAGCTACAAGTTACTGTAGTGCGACCTCTGCACAGTATTCAGCTAAAGCTACTAGTTAGTGTAGTGCGATCTCTGCACAGTGTTCTAATAAAGCTACAAGTTAATGTAGTGCGACCTCTGCACAGTGTTCAGCTAAAGCTACCTGCAGAAGGTTGGTGCTGTTTACCTAATCCTATCACTACAGCAGGCAGCTACATTATTTACATGTTAGTGTAGTGTGACCTCTGCAGAGTTGACAGCTAAAGTTACCTGCAGAAGGTTGGTGGTGTTTTCCTGATCCTATCACTACCACAGGCAGCTATATTATTTACACGTTAGTGTAGAGTAGGGATGAGCCGAACACCCCCCTGTTCGGTTCGCACCAGAACATGCGAACAGGAAAAAAGTTTGTTCGAACACGCGAAAACCGTTAAAGTCTATGGGACACGAACATGAATAATCAAAAGTGCTAATTTTAAAGGCTAATATGCAAGTTATTGTCATAAAAAGTGTTTGGGGACCTGGGTCCTGCCCCAGGGGACATGGATCAATGCAAAAAAAGTTTTAAAAACGGCCGTTTTTTCAGGAGCAGTGATTTTAATAATGCTTAAAGTCAAACAATAAAAGTGTAATATCCCTTTAAATTTCGTACCTGGGGGGTGTCTATAGTATGCCTGTAAAGGGGCGCATGTTTCCTGTGTTTAGAACAGTCTGACAGCAAAATGACATTTTGAAGGAAAAAACTCATTTAAAACTACCCGCGGCTATTGCATTGCCAACAATACACATAGAAGTTCATTGATAAAAACGGCATGGGAATTCCCCAAAGGGGAACCCCGAACCAAAATTTAAAAAAAAATGACGTGGGAGTCCCCCTAAATTCCATACCAGGCCCTTCAGGTCTGGTATGGATATTAAGGGGAACCCCGGCCAAAATTTAAAAAAAAAAAATGACATGGGGTTCCCTCTAAATTCCATACCAAACCTGGGTCTGGTATGTATTTTAATGGGAACCCCGCGCCAAAAAAAAAAAAAAACGGCGTGGGGTCCCCCCAAAAATCCATACCAGACCCTTATCCGAGCACGCAACCTGGCAGGCCACAGGAAAAGAGGGGGGGACGAGAGTGCGGCCCCCCCCCCTCCTGAACCGTACCAGGCCACATGCCCTCAACATTGGGAGGGTGCTTTGGGGTAGCCCCCCAAAACACCTTGTCCCCATGTTGATGAGGACAAGCGCCTCATCCCCACAACCCTGGCCGATGGTTGTGGGGGTCTGCGGGCGGGGGGCTTATCGGAATCTGGAAGCCCCCTTTAACAAGGGGACCCCCAGATCCCGCCCCCCCCTGTGTGAAATGGTAAGGGGTTTTGTACCCCTACCATTTCACTAAAAAACTGTCAAAAATGTTAAAAATGACAAGAGACAGTTTTTGACAATTCCTTTATTTAAATACTTCTTCTTTCTTCTATCTTCCTTCATCTTCTCCCTCTTCTGGTTCTTCCTCCGGCGTTCTCCTCCAGCATCTCCTCCGCGGCGTCTTCTATCTTCTTCTCCTTGGGCCGCTCCGCACCCATGGCATGGGGGGAGGCTCCCGCTCTTCTCTTCATCTTCTTCATCTTCTTCTCTTCTTCTTTTCTTCTCTTCTTGTCTTCTTCATTTTCTTCTCCGTGCCGCTCTGCACCCATGCTGGCATGGAGGGAGGCTCCCGCTGTGTGACGGCGCTCCTCGTCTGACAGTTCTTAAATAACGGGGGGCGGGGCCACCCGGTGACCCCGCCCCCCTCTGACGCACGGGACATGACGGGACTTCCCTGTGGCATTCCCCGTGACGTCATAGGGAAGTTCCGTCAAGTCACCGTGCGTCAGAGGGGGGCGGGGTCACCGGGTGGCCCCGCCCCCCGTTACTTAAGAACTGTCAGACGAGGAGCGCCGTCACACAGCGGGAGCCTCCCTCCATGCCAGCATGGGTGCGGAGCGGCCCGGAGAAGAAAATGAAGAAGAGAAGAAAAGAAGAAGAGAAGAAGATGAAGAAGAAGAGAAGAGCGGGAGCCTCCCCCCATGCCATGGGTGCGGAGCGGCCCGAGGAGAAGAAGATAGAAGACGCCGCGGAGGAGATGCTGGACGAGAACACCGGAGGAAGAACCAGAAGAGCCAGAAGAACCAGAAGAACCAGAAGATGAAGTAAGATAGAAGAAAGAAGAAGTATTTAAATAAAGGAATTGTCAAAAACTGTCTCTTGTCATTTTTAACATTTTTGACAGATTTTTAGTGAAATGGTAGGGGTACTTTTGTACCCCCTTACCATTTCAGACGGGGGGGGCCGGGATCTGGGGGTCCCCTTGTTAAAGGGGGCTTCCAGATTCCGATAAGCCCCCCGCCCGCAGACCCCCACAACCACCGGCCAGGGTTGTGGGGATGAGGCCCTTGTCCTCATCAACATGGGGACAAGGTGTTTTGGGGGGCTACCGCAAAGCACCCTCCCAATGTTGAGGCCATGTGGCCTGGTTCGGTTCAGGAGGGGGGGGGCGCACTCTCGTCCCCCCCTCTTTTCCTGTGGCCTGCCAGGTTGCGTGCTCGGATAAGGGTCTGGTATGGATTTTTGGGGGGACCCCACGCCGTTTTTTTTTTTTTTTTTTGGCGCGGGGTTCCCATTAAAATCCATACCAGACCTGAAGGGTCTGTTATGGAATTTAGGGGGAACCCCACGTCATTTTTTTTTTTAATTTTGGTTCGGGGTTCCCCTTTGGGGAATTCCCATGCCGTTTTTATCAATGAACTTCTATGTGTATTGTCGGCAATGCAATAGCCGCGGGTAGTTTTAAATGAGTTTTTTCCTTCAAAATGTCATTTTGCTGTCAGACTGTTCTAAACACAGGAAACATGCGCCCCTTTACAGGCATACTATAGACACCCCCCAGGTATGAAATTTAAAGGGATATTACACTTTTATTGTTTGACTTTAAGCATTATTAACCACTTGAGCCCCGGACCATTATGCTGCCTAAGGACCAGAGGTCTTTTTCCAATTTGGCACTGTGTCGCTTTAACTGCTAATTGCGCGGTCATGCAATGCTGTACCTAAACGAAATTTGCGTCCTTTTCTTCCCACAAATAGAGCTTTCTTTTGATGGTATTTGATCACCTCTGCAGTTTTTATTTTTTGCGCTATAAATGGAAAAAGACCGAAAATTTTGAAAAAAAATGATATTTTCTACTTTTTGTTATAAAAAAAATCCAATAAACTAAATTTTAGTCATACATTTAGGCCAAAATGTATTCGGCCACATGTCTTTGGTAAAAAAAATGTCAATAAGCATATATTTATTGGTTTGCGCAAAAGTTATAGCGTCTACAAACTAGGGTACATTTTCTGGAATTTACACATCTTTTAGTTTATGACTGCCTATGTCATTTCTTGAGGTGCTAAAATGGCAGGGCAGTACAACCCCCCCCCAAATGACCCCATTTTGGAAAGTAGACACCCCAAGGAAATTGCTGAGAGGCATGTTGAACCCATTGAATATTTATTTTTTTTGTCCCAAGTGATTGAATAATGACAAAAAAAAAAAAAATATTTACAAAAAGTTGTCACTAAATGATATATTGCTCACACAGGCCATGGGCCTATGTGGAATTGCACCCCAAAATACATTCAGCTGCTTCTCCTGAGTATGGGGATACCACATGTGTGGGACTTTTTGGGAGCTTAGCCGGGTACGGGGCCCCGAAAACCAAGCACCGCCTTCAGGATTTCTAAGGGTGTAAATTTTTGATTTCACTCTTCACTGCCTATCACAGTTTCAGAGGCCATGGAATGCCCAGGTGGCACAAACCCCCCCCAAATGACCCCATTTTGGAAAGTAGACACCCGAAGCTATTTTCTGAGAGGCATATTGAGTCCATGGAATATTTTATATTTTGACACAAGTTGCGGGAAAGTGACACTTTTTTTTTTTTTTTGCACAAAGTTGTCACTAAATGATATATTGCTCACACAGGGCATGGGCATATGTGGAATTGCACCCCAAAATACATTTAGCTGCTTCTCCTGAGTATGGGGATACCACATGTGTGGGACTTTTTGGGAGCCTAGCCGCGTACGGGGCCCCGAAAACCAAGCACCGCCTTCAGGATTTCCAAGGGTGAAAATTTTTGATTTCACTCTTCACTGCCTATCACAGTTTCGGAGGCCATGGAATGCCCAGGTGGCACAAACCCCCCCCCAAATGACCCCATTTTGGAAAGTAGACACCCCAAGCTATTTGCTGAGAGGCATGGTGAGTATTTTGCAGCTCTCATTTGTTTTTGAAAATGAAGAAAGACAAGAAAAAACTTTTTTTTTTTTCTTTTTTCAATTTTCAAAACTTTGTGACAAAAAGTGAGGTCTGCAAAATACTCACTATACCTCTCAGCAAATAGCTTTGGGTGTCTACTTTCCAAAATGGGGTCATTTGGGGGGGGTTTGTGCCACCTGGGCTTTCCATGGCCTCCGAAACTGTGATAGGCAGTGAAGAGTGAAATCAAAAATTCACGCCCTTAGAAAGCCTGAAGGCGGTGCTTGGTTTTCGGGGTCCCGTACGCGGCTAGGCTCCCAAAAAGTCTCACACATGTGGTATCCCCGTACTCAGGAGAAGCAGCAGAATGTATTTTGGGGTGTAATTTCACATATTCCCATGGCATGTTTGAGCAATATATCATTTAGTGACAACTTTGTGCAAAAAAAAAAAAAAAAATTTGTCTCTTTCCCGCAACTTGTGTTGCAATATAAAATATTCCATGGACTCGACATGCCTCTCAGCAAATAGCTTGGGGTGTCTACTTTCCAAAATGGGGTCATTTGGGGGGGTTTTGAACTGTCCTGGCATTTTATGCACAACATTTAGAAGCTTATGTCACACATCACCAACTCTTCTAACCACTTGAAGACAAAGCCCTTTCTGACACTCATTGTTTACATGAAAAAGTTATTTTTTTTTGTAAAAAAATTACTTTGAACCCCCAAACATTATATATTTTTTTAAAGCAAATGCCCTACAGATTAAAATGGTGGGTGTTTCATTTTTTTTTTTCACACAGTATTTGCGCAGCGATTTTTCAAACGCATTTTTTGGGGAAAAAACACACTTTTTTAAATTTTAATGCACTAAAACACACTATATTGCCCGAATGTTTGATGAAATAAAAAAGATGATCTTAGGCCGAGTATATGGATACCAAACATGAGATGCTTTAAAATTGCGCACAAACGTGCAGTGGCAACAAAATAAATGCATTTTTAAAAGCCTTTAAAAGCCTTTACAGGTTACCACTTTAGATTTACAGAGGAGGTCTACTGCAAAAATTACTGCCCTCGATCTGACCTTCGCGGCGATACCTCACATGCATGGTGCAATTGCTGTTTACGTTTGACGACAGACCGCCGTTTGCGTTCGCCTTAGCGCCAGAGCAGGGGGCGACAGGGGTGCTTTTTTTTTTTTTTTTTTTTTTCTTTATTATTTTTTTGCTTTTTTATCTTATTTTTAAACTGTTCCTTTCATTTTTTTTTTTTTTTAATCATTTTTATTGTTATCTCGGGGAATGCAAATATCCCCTATGATAGCAATAGGTAGTGACAGGTACTCTTTTTTGAAAAAATTGGGGTCTATTAGACCCTAGATCTCTCCTCTGCCCTCAAAGCATCTGATGACACCAAGATCGGTGTGATAAAATGCTTCCCCAATTTCCCAATGGCGCTATTTACATCCAGCGAAATCTAAGTCATAAAATGATCGTAGCTTCCGGTTTCTTAGGCCATAGAGATGTTTGGAGCCACTCTGGTCTCTGATCAGCTCTATGGTCAGCTGGCTGAATCACCGGCTGCATTCTCAGGTTCCCTGTTGAGACAGGAGAGCCAGAGAAAAACACGGAAGACGGTGTGGGGGGGGGCATTCCCTCCCACGGCTTGTAAAAGCAGTCTAGAGGTTAATTAGCCACTAGGATTGCTTTTACATGAAAGCCGACCGCTGGCTGAAAAGAATGATACCAAGATGATACCTAAACCTGCAGGCATCATTCTGGTATAACCATTCAAAGTCGTGAATGGCGTACCTGAAGACAAAAAAATGGTTAACAATGGTTAACAATAAAGCACAGTAAACAGTAAAGTATAAATAATTACATACCTGAAAAACAAACATGATAAAACATAATAACAATAACAATAACAATAAAACATTGCAGAATAGAATACAGTAAAAAAAGAGCAGAACAATAGAGAGAGAGAATAGAGAGAGAGAACAATAAAACGACAACTATTTTTTTTTATTTTATATATATATATATTTTTTTACACTTTTTTTGTAACTAACTTTTATAACTGTAACCGGTTCCAGGTTCGGGTCTCTCAAAATGCGATGGCATCTTGGGAGACCCTGTGAAAGTGTGCCTAGTCTGTGCAATGCTGTACCCTACGCTAATAACTAGTGCATGGTAGCGTTCAAAACATTCACCAATGCAAAGACCAGGATTGTCAGGACAGGAGGGACAATAATAGCGGGTGTCACGCCTATATCCGCGCTTGCTGCAGACACGACATCTTTTTGGGGGGGTTCGTTGGGTAGGGGTACTCGGGAGGACATAAAAATGCCTCTCATGCAGCCGACTGCATTTGGTTGGGGATGTGAATGGGGGAAGTACGGGCGCTGCAGAAGCGGTGTGTTCCCAATTAGGATTGGTGAATGCAACAGGAAGGGCACTATGGGCATGACGGGCCTGTGTTTGTCTTTTTGGTGGCAGCGGGACACTACTTGTGCTTGCCACCTCACCAGCTTGAACTGCACTTATGGGACTCGCCACGTCACCAAGTGTTACTGCAGCGCTGGTTTGACTACGACCGGGGTGTACTAGGCCGCTGGTGCTTGCCAGTTCAATAAAAAGCTTCCAAAAAAACTGTTAGCGATCGCAGGGATCAGGCCTGACTCTGCAAACGCTGCAGTTATGCGTTTAGTGTTTTGTAAGTGACAGTGATCGATCGATACTGCACTTGGGTGGGCTGGGCTGGGCCGGGCGGAGGGGCAAAACGCAGGTGCTAGCAGGTATCTGGGCTAATCCCGCTAACACTGCATTTTTGGGAACCCTAAACTGCTGGGGACGCTAGTATAGATCTGATCGGATCAGATATTGATCCGTTCAGATACTATACCACTAAAGGAGGCGTATGCTGCGTGCGTGGGTGTTAGCGGTACTGGCGCTAACCTGACGCTGCCTGGGGCCGGTGCTCGCTAGTTCACCAAAATGCTACCAAAAAAACTGTTAGCGATCGCAGGGATCAGGCCTGACTCTGCGAACGCTGCAGTTATGCGTTTAGTGCCTTGTAAGTGACAGTGATCGATCGATACTGCACTTGGGTGGACTGGGCTGGGCTGGGCCGGGCGGAGGGGCACAACGCAGGTGCTAGCAGGTATCTGGGCTGATCCCGCTAACACTGCGTTTTTGGGAACCCTAAACTGCTGGGGACGCTAGTATAGATCTGATCGGACCAGATATTGATCCGTTCAGATACTATACCACTAAGGGAGGTGTATGGTACGTGCGTGGGTGTCAGTGGTACTGGCGCTAATCTGGCGCAGCCTGGGGCTGGTGCTTGCCAGCTCACCAAAATGCTACCAAAAAAACTGTTAGCGATCGCAGGGATCAGGCCTGACTCTGTGAACGCTGCAGTTATGCGTTTAGTGTTTTGTAAGTGACAGTGATCGATCGATACTGCACTTGGGTGGGCCGGGCGGAGGGACAAAACGCAGGTGCTAGCAGGTATCTGGGCTGATCCCACTAACACTGCGTTTTTGGGAACCCTAAACTGCTGGGGACGCTAGTATAGATCTGATCAGATCAGATATTGATCCGTTCAGATACTATACCACTAAGGGAGGCGTATGCTGCGTGCGTGGGTGTTAGCGGTACTGGCGCTAATCTGACGCTGCCTGGGGCGACGCATATCACCGCCGGGCGACCGGGGGGCTAAACCTTTATTCGGTAATAAACGGCGGGTGCCCTAACACTATAAAAAATAAACAAACTAACCAGCGTCACCTGTAACAGTTATACGGTGATCAGTGGTGAAAGGGTTAACTAGGGGGCAATCAAGGGGTTAAAACATTTATTAGATAGTATATGGGGGTCCCTGTCGCTATAAAACGCTGACGGCGAACCTAAATATTTACCTCACTAACTAGCGTCACCAGCGACACTAATACAGCGATCAGAAAAATGATCGCTTAGTGACACTGGTGACAGGGGGTGATCAAGGGGTTAAAACTTTATTAGGGGGGGTTAGGGGGGTATCCTAGACCTAAAGGGGGGTAACAGTAACTGTCCCAACACTGTAACTGTCACAAACTGACACCAATACAGTAATCAGAAAAAAAAAAAAAAAAAAACTGCTGGTGTCAGTTTGTGACAGGGGGGGGGTGATTGGGGGGGGATCGGGGGGGCGATCGGGGGGGGGATCGGGGTGTTTTGTGTGCCTGGCATGTTCTACTGTGTGTGTGTGTGTTGTGCACTCACTCACTTGTCTTCTCTCCTCGGGCCGGAACGGAAATTACCGAGCCGAGGAGAGATGACATAATTTCCTTTGCTGCTGTTTAGCATACAGCAGCAAAGGAATGTTCTCATTGGCCGGCGGCGATCGCGAGGGGGGGGCCACGAACGGATGGCCTCCCCCTCATCTCCGATCGCCGTGGGAGAAAAGACGACCGCCTCGGGCACCGGAGGGGGTCCGATCGGACCCCCCACCCGCGGAAGGCAAATCACGTACATGTACGTGATTTTGCCTGTCCGTGCCACCTTGCCGACGTAAATCGGCGTGAGGAGGTCGTCAAGTGGTTAAAATCACTGCTCCTGAAAAAACGGCCGTTTTTAAAACTTTTTTTTGCATTGATCCATGTCCCCTGGGGCAGGACCCAGGTCCCCAAACACTTTTTATGACAATAACTTGCATATTAGCCTTTAAAATTAGCACTTTTGATTTCTCCCATAGACTTTTAAAGGGTGTTCCGCGGCATTCGAATTTGCCGCGAACACCCCAAATTGTTCGCTGTTCGGCGAACTTGCGAACAGCCAATGTTCGAGTCGAACATGAGTTCGACTCGAACTCGAAGCTCATCCCTAGTGTAGAGCGACTCTGCACAGTGTTCAGCTAAAGCTACAAGTTTGTGTAGAGCGACCTCTGCACAGTGTTCAGCTAAAGCTTCAAGTTACTGAAGTGCGACCTCTGCACAGTGTTCAGCTAAAGCTACCTGTAGAAGGTTGGTGTTGTTTTCCTGATCCTATCACTACC
This sequence comes from Aquarana catesbeiana, assembly GCF_042186555.1. Taxonomy (NCBI): domain Eukaryota; kingdom Metazoa; phylum Chordata; class Amphibia; order Anura; family Ranidae; genus Aquarana; species Aquarana catesbeiana. The sequence goes on from NC_133329.1 coordinate 179,745,642, forward strand.
GTAGGCAGCTACTTTATTTACACGTTAGTGTAGTGCGACCTCTGCACAGTGTTCACCTAAAGTTACCTGTAGAAGGTTGGTGTTGTTTTCCTGATCTTATCACTACCGTAGGCAGCTACTTTATTTACACGTCAGTGTAGTGCGACCTCTGCACAGTGTTCAGCTAAAGCTACATGTAGAAGGTTGTGGTGTTTTCCTGACGGTATCACTACCGCAGGCAGCTACATTATTTACACGTTAGTGTAGTGCGACCTCTGCACAGTGTTCAACTAAAGCTACAAGTTACTGTAGTGCGAACTCTGCAAGGTGTTCAGCTAAAGCTACCTGTAGAAGATTGGTGGTGTTTTTCTGATCCTATCACTACCGTAGACATATACATTATTTACACGTTAGTGTTGTGCGAACTCTGCACAGTATTCAGCTAAAGCTACCTGTAGAAGATTGGGGGTGTTTTCCTGATCCTATCACTACCGCAGACAGCTACATTATTTACACGTTAGTGTAGTGCGACTCTGCACAGTGTTCAGCTAAAGCTACAAATTGGTGTACTGCGACCTTTGCATAGTGTTCAGCTAAAGCTTCAAGTTACTGTAGTGCGACCTCTGCACAGTGTTCAGCTAAAGCTACCTGTAGAAGGTTGGTGGTGTTTTCCTGATCCTATCACAACCACAGGCAGCTACATTATTTACACGTTAGTGTAGTGCGACCTCTGCACAGTGTTCAGCTAAAGCTACAAGTTAGTGTAGTGCGACATCTGCACAGTGTTCAGCTAAAGCTAAAAGTTAGTTTAGTGCGACCTCTGCACAGTGTTCAGCTAAAGCTACAAGTTAGTGTAGTGAGACCTTTGCACTGTGTTCAGCTAAAGCTACAAGTTACTGTAGTGCGACCTATGCACAGTGATCAGCTAGAGCTACCTGTAGAAGGTTGGTGGTGGTTTCCTGATCCTATCACTATCACAGGCATCTACATTATTTACATGTTAGTGTAGTGCGACCTCTGATCAGTGTTCAGCTAAAGCTACCTGTAGAAGGTTGGTGTTGTTTTCCTGATCCTATCACTACCGCAGGCAGTTACATTATTTACAGATTAGTGTAGTGCAAACTCTGCACAGTATTCAGCTAAAGTTACCTGTAGAAGGTTGGTGGTGTTTTCCTGATCCTATCACTACCGGAGACAGCTACATTATTTACACATTAGTGTAGTGCGACCTCTGCACAGTGTTCAGCTAAAGCTACAAGTTACTATAGTGCAACCTCTGCACAGTGTTCAGCTAAAGCTACCTGTAGAAGTTTGGTGTTGTTTTCCTGATCCTATTACTAACGCAGGCAGCTACATTATTTACACATTAGTGTAATGCGACCTCTGCACAGTGTTCAGCTAAAGCTACAAGATAGTGTAGTGCGACCTCTGCACAGTGTTCAGCTAAAGCTACAAGTTAGTGTAGTGCGATCTCTGCACAGTGTTCAACTAAAGCTACAAGTTAGTGTAGTGCGACCTCTGCACAGTGTTCAGCTAAAGCTACAAATTACTGTAGTGCGACCTCTGCACAGTGATTAGCTAAAGCTACCTGTAGAAGGTTGGTGGTGTTTTCCTGATCCTATCACTACTGCAGGCAGCTACATTATTTACATGTTAGTGTAGTGCGACCTCTGCACAGTATTCAGCTAAAGTTACCTGTAGAAGGTTGGTGGTGTTTTCCTGATCCTATCACTACCGGAGGCAGCTACATTATTTACACATTAGTGTAGTGCGACCTCTGCACAGTGTTCAGCTAAAGCTACAAGTTAGTGTAGTGTGACCTCTGCACAGTGTTCAGCTAAAGCTACAAGTTACTGTAGTGTGACCTCTGCACAGTGTTAAGCTAAAGCTACCTGTAGAAGGTTGGTGTTGTTTTTCTGATCCTAGCACTACCGCAGGCAGCTACAATATTTACACATTAGTGTAGCGCGATCTCTGCACAGTGTTCACCTAAAGCTACAAGTTAGTATAGTGCGACCTCTGCACAGTGTTAAGCTAAAGCTATAAGTTAGTGTAGTGTGACCTCTGCACAGTGTTCAGCTAAAGCTACAAGTTACTGTAGTGTGACCTCTGCACAGTGTTAAGCTAAAGCTACCTGTAGAAGGTTGGTGTTGTTTTTCTGATCCTAGCACTACCGTAGGCAGCTACTTTATTTACACGTTAGTGTAGAGCGACTCTGCACAGTGTTCAGCTAAAGCTACAAGTTAGTGTAGAGCGACCTCTGCACAGTGTTCAGCTAAAGTTTCAAGTTACTGAAGTGCGACCTCTGCACAGTGTTCAGCTAAAGCTACCTGTAGAAGGTTGGTGTTGTTTTCCTGATCCTATCACTACCGTAGGCAGCTACTTTATTTACACGTTAGTGTAGTGCGACCTCTGCACAGTGTTCAGCTAAAGTTACCTGTAGAAGGTTGGTGTTGTTTTCCCGATCTTATCACTACCGTAGGCAGCTACTTTATTTACACGTCAGTGTAGTGCGACCTCTGCACAGTGTTCAGCTAAAGCTACATGTAGAAGGTTGTGGTGTTTTCCTGATGGTATCACTACCGCAGGCAGCTACATTATTTACACGTTAGTGTAGTGCGACCTCTGCACAGTGTTCAGCTAAAGCTACAAGTTAGTGTAGTGCAAACTCTGCGCAGTGTTCAGCTAAAGCTACAAGTTAATGTAGTGCAACCTCTGCACAGTGTTCAGTAAAGCTACAAGTTAGTGTAATGCGACCTCTGCACAGTGTTCAGCTAAAGCTAGAAGTTACTGTAGTGCGACCTATGCACAGTGATCAGCTAGAGCTACCTGTAAAAGGTTGGTGGTGTTTTCCTGATCCTATCACTACCGCAGGCAGCTACATTATTTACACGTTAGTATAGTGCGACCTCTGCACAGTGTTCAGCTAAAGCTACCTGTATAAGGTTGGTGGTGTTTTCCTGATCCTATCACTACCGTAGGCAGCTACTTTATTTACACGTTAGTGTAGTGCCACCTCTGCACAGTGTTCAGCTAAAGTTACCTGTAGAAGGTTGGTGTTGTTTTCCCGATCTTATCACTACCGTAGGCAGCTACTTTATTTACACGTCAGTGTAGTGCGACCTCTGCACAGTGTTCAGCTAAAGCTACATGTAGAAGGTTGTGGTGTTTTCCTGATGGTATCACTACCGCAGGCAGCTACATTATTTACACGTTAGTGTAGTGCGACCTCTGCACAGTGTTCAACTAAAGCTACAAGTTAGTGTAGTGCGACCTCTGCACAGTGTTCAGCTAAAGCTACAAGTTACTGTAGTGCGACCTCTGCACAGTGTTCAGCTAAAGCTACATGTAGAAAGTTGGTGGTGTTTTCCTGATCCTATTACTAACGCAGGCAACTACATTATTTACACGTTAGTGTAGTGCGACCTCTGCACAGTGTTCAGCTAAAGCTACCTGCAGAAGGTTGGTGGTGTTTACCTAATCCTATCACTACAGCAGTCGGCTACATTATTTACATGTTAGTGTAGTGCGACCTCTGCACAGTTGACAGCTAAAGTTACCTGTAGAAGGTTGGTGGTGTTTTCCTGATCATATCACTACCGCAGGCAGCTATATTATTTACACGTTAGTGTAGAGCGACTCTGCACAGTGTTCAGCTAAAGCTACAATTTAGTGTAGAGCGACCTCTGCACAGTGTTCAGCTAAAGCTTCAAGTTACTGAAGTGCGACCTCTGCACAGTGTTCAGCTAAAGCTACCTGTAGAAGGTTGGTGTTGTTTTCCTGATCCTATCACTACCGTAGGCAGCTACTTTATTTACACGTTAGTGTAGTGCGACCTCTGCACAGTGTTCAGCTAAAGTTACCTGTAGAAGGTTGGTGTTGTTTTCCTGATCTTATCAATACCGTAGGCAGCTACTTTATTTACACGTTAGTGTAGTGCGACCTCTGCACAGTGTTCAGCTAAAGTTACCTGTAGAAGGTTGGTGTTGTTTTCCTGATCTTATCAATACCGTAGGCAGCTACTTTATTTACACGTTAGTGTAGTGCGACCTCTGCACAGTGTTCAACTAAAGCTACAAGTTACTGTAGTGCGAACTCTGCAAGGTGTTCAGCTAAAGCTTCCTGTAGAAGATTGGTGGTGTTTTTCTGATCCTATCACTACCGCAGACATATACATTATTTACAAGTTAGTGTTGTGCGAACTCTGCACAGTATTCAGCTAAAGCTACCTGTAGAAGGTTGGGGGTGTTTTCCCGATCCTATCACTACCGCAGACAGCTACATTATTTACACGTTAGTGTAGTGCGACTCTGCACAGTGTTCAGCTAAAGCTACAAGTTGGTGTACTGCAACCTTTGCATAGTGTTCAGCTAAAGCTTCAAGTTACTGTAGTGCGACCTCTGCACAGTGTTCAGCTAAAGATACCTGTAGAAGGTTGGTGGTGTTTTCCTGATCCTATCACTACCGCAGGCAGCTACAATATTTACACATTAGTGTAGCGCGATCTCTGCACAGTGTTCAGCTAAAGCTACAAGTTAGTATAGTGTGACCTCTGCACAGTGTTAAGCTAAAGCTACAAGTTACTGTAGTGCAACCTCTGTACAGTGTTCAGCTAAAGCTACCTGTAGAAGGTTGGTGTTGTTTTCCTGATCCTATCACTACCGCAGGCAGCTACATTATTTACACATTAGTGTAGTGCAACCTCTGCACAGTGTTCAGCTAAAGCTACAAGTTAGTGTAGTGCAACCTCTGCACAGTGTTCAGCTAAAGCTAAAAGTTAGTTTAGTGCGACCTCTGCACAGTGTTCAGCTAAAGCTACAAGTTAGTGTAGTGAGACCTTTGCACTGTGTTCAGCTAAAGCTACAAGTTACTGTAGTGCGACCTATGCACAGTGATCAGCTAGAGCTACCTGTAGAAGGTTGGTGGTGTTTTCCTGATCAAATCACTACCACAGGCATCTACATTATTTACACGTTAGTGTAGTGCGACCTCTGCACAGTGTTCAGCTAAAGCTACCTGTAGAAGGTTGGTGTTGTTTTCCTGATCCTATCACTACCGCAGGCAGCTACATTATTTACAGATTAGTGTAGTGCGACCTCTGCACAGTGTTCAGCTAAAGCTACATGTAGAAGGTTGTGGTGTTTTCCTGATGGTATCACTACCGCAGGCAGCTACATTATTTACACGTTAGTGTAGTGCGACCTCTGCTCAGTGTTCAACTAAAGCTACAAGTTAATGTAGTGCGAACTCTGCAAGGTGTTCAGCTAAAGCTACCTGTAGAAGATTGGTGTTGTTTTTCTGATCCTATCACTACCGCAGGCAGCTACATTATTTACACATTAGTGTAGTGTGACCTCTGCACAGTGTTCAGCTAAAGCTACAAGTTAGTGTACGGCATCCTCTGCACATTGTTCAACTAAAGGTACAAGTTAGTGTAGTGCGCCCTATACACAGTGTTCAGCTAAAGCTACAAGTTAGTGTAGTGCGAATCTGCACAGTGTTCAGCTAAAGCTACCTGTAGAAGGTTGGTGGTATTTTCCTGATCCTCTCACTACCGCAGGCAGCTACATTATTTACACGTTAGTGTAGTGCGACCTCTGCACAGTGTACAGCTAAAGCTACAAATTAGTGTAGTGCGACCTCTGCACAGTGTTCAGCTAAAGCTACAAGTTACTGTAGTGTGACCTCTGCACAGTGTTCAGCTAAAGCTACCTGTAGAAGGTTGGTTGTATTTTCCTGATCCTCTCACTACCGCAGGCAGCTACATTATTTACACATTAGTGTAGTGCGACCTCTGCTCAGTGTTCAGCTAAAGCTACAAGTTAGTGTAGTGCGACCTCTGCACAGTGTTAAGCTAAAGCCTCAAGTTAGTGTAGTTTGACCTCTGCACAGTGTTCAGCTAAAGCTACAAGTTAGTGTAGTGCGACCTCTACACAGTGTTCAGCTAAAGCTACCTGTAGAAGGTTGGTGTTGTTTTCCTGATCCTATCACTACCGCAGGCAGCTAGATTATTTACACGTTAGTGTAGTTTGACCTCTGCACGGTGTTCAGCTAAAGCTACAAGTTAGTGTAGTGCATATTCTGCACAGTGTTCAGCTAAAGCTACAAGTTAGTGTAGTGCGACCTCTGCACAGTGTTCAGCTAAAGCTACAAGTTAGTGTAGTGCAACCTCTGCACAGTGTTCAGCTAAAGCTACAAGTTACTGTAGTGTGACCTCTGCACAGTGTTCAGCTATAGCTACCTGTAGAAGGTTGGTGGTGTTTTCCTGATCCTATCACTACCGCAGGCAGCCACATTATTTACACGTTAGTATAGAGAGACCTTTGCACAGTGATCAGCTAAAGCTACAATTTAGTGTAGTGCGACCTATGCACAGTGTTCATATTAAGCTACAAGTTAGTGTAGTGCAACCTCTGCACAGTGTTCAGCTAAAGCTATAAGTTACTGTAGTGCGAACTATGCACAGTGTTTAGCTAAAGCTACCTGTAGAAGGTTGGTGGTATTTTCCTGATCCTCTCACTACCGCAGGCAACTACATTATTTACACGTTAGTGTAGTGCAACCGCTGCACAGTGTTCAGCTAAAGCTACAAGTTAGTGTAGTGCGACCTCTGCACAGTGTTAAGCTAAAGCCACAAGTTAGTGTAGTTTGACATCTGCACAGTGTTCAGCTAAAGCTACAAGTTAGTGTAGTGCGACCTCTGCACAGTGTTCAGCTAAAGCTACCTGTAGAAGGTTGGTGGTGTTTTCCTGATCCTGTCACTACCGCAGGCAGCTACATTATTTACACCTTAGTGTAGTGCGACCTCTGCACAGTGTTCAGCTAAAGCTACAAGTTAGTGTAGTGCGACCTCTGCACAGTGTTCAGCTAAAGCTTTAAGTTACTGTAGTGCGACCTCTGCACAGTGTTCAGCTAAAGCTACAAGTTAGTGTAGTGCGATCTCTGCACAGTGTTCAGCTAAAGCTATAAGTTAGTGTAATGTGACCTCTTCACAGTGTTCAGCTAGAGCTACCTTTAGAAGGTTGGTGGTGCTTTCTTGATCCTATCACTACCGCAGGCAGATACATTATTTACACGTTAGTGTAGTGCAACCTCTGCACAGTGTTCAGCTAAAGCTACCTGTAGAAGGTTGGTGGTGTTTTACTGATCCTATCACTACCGCAGGCAGCTACATTATTTAAATGTTACTGTAGTGTGACTCTGCACAGTGTGCAGCTAAAGCTACAAGTTAGTGTAATGCGACCTCTGCACAGTGTTCAGCTAAAGCTTTAAGTTACTGTAGTGCGACCTCTGCACAGTTTTCAGCTAAATCTACCTGGAGACGGTTGATGTTGTTGTCCTGATCCTATCACTACCACAGGCAGCCATATTATTTACACATTAGTGTAGTGCGACCTCTGCACAGTGTTAAGCTAAAGCTACTTGTAGAAGTTTGGTGGTGTTTTCCTGATCCTATCACTACCGCAGGCAGCTACATTATTTACACGTTAGTGTAGTGTGACTCTGCACAGTGTTCAGCTAAAGCTACCTGTAGAAGGTTGGTGGTGTTTTCCTGATCCTATCACAACCGCAGGCAACTACATTATTTACACGTTAGTGTAGCGTGACCTCTGCACAGAATACAGTTAAAGCTACAAGTTAGTGTACTGCGACCTCTGCTCAGTGTTCAGCTAAAGCTACAAGTTAGTGAAGTGCGAACTCTGCACAGTGTTCAACTAAAGTTACAGGTTATTGTAGTGCGACCTCTGCACAGTGTTCAGCTAAAGCTACCTGTAGAAGGTTGGTGTTGTTTTCCTGATCCTATTACTAAGGCAGGCAGCTACATAATTTACACGTTAGTGTAGTGCGACATCTGCAAAGTGTTCAGCTAAAGCTACAAGTTAGTGTAGTTCGACCTCTGCACAGTGTTCAGCTAAAGCTACAAGTTAGTGTAGTGCCACCTCTGCACAGTGTTCAGCTAAAGCTACCTGTAGAAGGTTGGTATTGTTGTCCTGAACCTATCACTACCGCAGGCAGCTACATTATTTACATGTTAGTGTAGGGCGACCTCTGCACATTGTTCAGCTAAAGCTACACGTTAGTGTAGTGTGACCTCTGCACATTGTTCAGCTAAAGCTACAAGTTAGTGTAGTGCGACCTCTGCACAGTGTTGAGCTAAAGCTACAAGTTAGTGTGGTTCGACCTCTGCATAGTGTTCAGCTGAAGCTACAAGTTAGTGTAGTGCGACCTCTGCACAGTGTTCAGCAAAAGCTACAAGCTACTGTAATGCGACCTATGCACAGTGATCAGCTAGAGCTACCTGTAGAAGGTTGGTGGTGTTTTCCTGATCCTATCACTACCGCAGGAATCTACATTATTTACATGTTAGTGTAGTGCGACCTCTGCACAGTGTTCAGCTAAAGCTACAAGTTAGTGTAGTGCGACCTCTGCACAGTGTTCAGCTAAAGCTATAAGTTACTGTAGTGCGAACTCTGCACAGTGTTCAGCTAAAGCTACCTGTAGAAGGTTGGTGGTTTTTTCCTGATCCTCTCACTACCGCAGGCAGCTACATTATTTACACGTTAGTGTAGTGCGACCTCTGCACAGTGTTCAGCTAAAGCTACAAGTTAGTGTAGTGCGACCTCTGCACAGTGTTAAGCTAAAGCCACAAGTTAGTGTAGTTTGACATCTGCACAGTGTTCAGCTAAAGCTACAAGTTAGTGTAGTGCGACCTCTGCACAGTGTTCAGCTAAAGCTACCTGTAGAAGGTTGGTGGTGTTTTCCTGATCCTGTCACTACCGCAGGCAGCTACATTATTTACACCTTAGTGTAGTGCGACCTCTGCACAGTGTTCAGCTAAAGCTACAAGTTAGTGTAGTGCGACCTCTGCACAGTGTTCAGCTAAAGCTTTAAGTTACTGTAGTGCGACCTCTGCACAGTGTTCAGCTAAAGCTACAAGTTAGTGTAGTGCGATCTCTGCACAGTGTTCAGCTAAAGCTATAAATTAGTGTAATGTGACCTCTTCACAGTGTTCAGCTAGAGCTACCTGTAGAAGGTTGGTGGTGTTTTCTTGATCCTATCACTACCGCAGGCAGATATATTATTTACACGTTAGTGTAGTGCAACCTCTGCACAGTGTTCAGCTAAAGCTACCTGTAGAAGGTTGGTGGTGTTTTACTGATCCTATCACTACCGCAGGCAGCTACATTATTTAAATGTTACTGTAGTGTGACTCTGCACAGTGTGCAGCTAAAGCTACAAGTTAGTGTAATGCGACCTCTGCACAGTGTTCAGCTAAAGCTTTAAGTTACTGTAGTGCGACCTCTGCACAGTTTTCAGCTAAATCTACCTGGAGAAGGTTGATGTTGTTGTCCTGATCCTATCACTACCACAGGCAGCCACATTATTTACACATTAGTGTAGTGCGACCTCTGCACAGTGTTAAGCTAAAGCTACTTGTAGAAGTTTGGTGGTGGTTTCCTGATCCTATCACTACTGCAGGCAGCTACATTATTTACACGTTAGTGTAGTGCGACTCTGCACAGTGTTCAGCTAAAGCTACCTGTAGAAGGTTGGTGGTGTTTTCCTGATCCTATCACAACCGCAGGCAACTACATTATTTACACGTTAGTGTAGTGCGACTCTGCACAGTGTTCAGCTAAAGCTACAAGTTAGTGTAGTGCGACCTCTGCACAGTGTTCAGCTAAAGCTACAAGTTAGTGAAGTGCGAACTCTGCACAGTGTTCAACTAAAGTTACAGGTTATTGTAGTGCGACCTCTGCACAGTGTTCAGCTAAAGCTACCTGTAGAAGGTTGGTGTTATTTTCCTGATCCTATTACTAAGGCAGGCAGCTACATAATTTACACGTTAGTGTAGTGCGACCTCTGCAAAGTGTTCAGCTAAAGCTACAAGTTACTGTAGTTCGACCTCTGCACAGTGTTCAGCTAAAGCTACAAGTTAGTGTAGTGTGACCTCTGCACAGTGTTCAGCTAAAGCTACAAGTTTGTGTAGTGCGACCTCTGCACAGTGTTCAGCTAAAGCTACAAGTTAGTGTAGTGCGACCGCTGCACAGTGTTCAGCTAAAGCTACAAGTTAGTGTAGTGCCACCTCTGCACAGTGTTCAGCTAAAGCTACCTGTAGAAGGTTGGTATTGTTGTCCTGAACCTATCACTACCGCAGGCAGCTACATTATTTACACGTTAGTGTAGTGCGACCTCTGCACATTGTTCAGCTAAAGCTACAAGTTAGTGTAGTGCGACCTCTGCACAGTGTTCAGCTAAAGCTACAAGTTAGTGTAGTGCTACCTCTACACAGTGTTCAGCTAAAGCTACAAGTTAGTGAAGTGCGAACTCTGCACAGTGTTCAGCTAAAGCTACCTGTAGAAGGTTGGTGTTATTTTCCTGATCCTATGACTACCGCAGGCAGCTACATTATTTACACGTTAGTGTAGTGCGACCTCTGCAAAGTGTTCAGCTAAAGCTACAAGTTTGTGTAGTGCGACCTCTGCACAGTGTTCAGCTAAAGCTGCAAGTTAGTGAAGTGCGAACTATGCACAATGTTCAGTAAAACTACAAGTTAGTGTAATGCGACCTCTGCACAATGTTCAACTAAAGCTAGAAGTTACTGTAGTGCGACCTATGCACAGTGATCAGCTAGAGCTACCTGTAGAAGGTTGGTGGTGTTTTTCTGATCCTTTCACTCCCGCAGGCAGCTACATTATTTACACGTTTGTGTAGTGCGACCTCTGCACAGTGTTCAGCTAAAGCTACCTGTAGAAGGTTGGTGGTGTTTTCCTGATCCTATCACTACCGCAGGCAGCTACATTATTTACACGTTAGTGTAGTGCGACCTCTGCACAGTGTTCAGCTAAAGCTACAAGTTAGTGTAGTGCAAACTCTGCGCAGTGTTCAGCTAAAGCTACAAGTTAATGTAGTGCAACCTCTGCACAGTGTTCAGTAAAGCTACAAGTTAGTGTAATGCAACCTCTGCACAGTGTTCAGCTAAAGCTAGAAGTTACTGTAGTGCGACCTATGCACAGTGATCAGCTAGAGCTACCTGTAAAAGGTTGGTGGTGTTTTCCTGATCCTATCACTACCGCAGGCAGCTACATTATTTACACGTTAGTATAGTGCGACCTCTGCACAGTGTTCAGCTAAAGCTACCTGTATAAGGTTGGTGGTGTTTTCCTGATCCTATCACTACTGCAGGCAGCTACATTATTTACACGTTAGTGTAGCGCGACCTCTGCACAGTGTTCAGCTAAAGCTACAAGTTAGTGTAGTGCGACCTCTGCACAGTGTTCAGCTAAAGCTACAAGTTAGTGTAGTGCGACCTCTGCACAGTGTTCAGCTAAAGCTACAAGTTAGTGTAGTGTGACCTCTGCACAGTGTTCAGCTAAAGCTACAAATTAGTGTAGTGCAACCTCTGCACAGTGTTCAGCTAAAGCTACAAGTTAGTGTAGTGCCACCTTTGCACAGTGTTCAGCTAAAGCTACCTGTAGAAGGTTGGTGTTGTTTTTCCTGATCCTATCACTACCGCAGGCAGCTACATTATTTACACTTTAGTGTAGTGAGACCTCTGCAAAGTGTTCAGCTAAAGCTACAAGTTAGTGTAGTGCGACCTGTCACGGAATGTCCCACACTCCGCTTGAGTGCTTCCGTCATATACCACTTCCTCCCAGTCTGTATACAGATATCCCAGCCTCTCTGAGCACAAAACAAGGCGACACTTGCTTGTTGCTAACATGAACTGTTTTATTTAGAATCAAAATTACAAGACTTTATATGCCGTTGGAACCTCCTCTAACAATACAACTGTAACCTAATTAACATAATTAACATGAGCTAATTAACTAAAAAATTTACCCAAACCAGATGACAGACTTGTGGGCACCGAGCTTCACACAGTAGTATAAACACAATAGCTGGAGCTAATTACAATTAACAATACAAACAACAATCTCCCCCCACTCCTCAGCCTATTCATCAACAGTCTGTCTCCTAGCCAGTCCTGGAGGCTAATGTGATCAGCTCACTCAATTAACAGGTTGAGTTCAGAATCAACCAAACCAATAATAGTCTCTACATACATCCTGGAAAATATTGTGGACAAATATTAATGTCCCATTTTAAGTAGTCCAAGATATATTTTCTCACTCACCCTGTGCCAGGATTGCACAGGGTGACTTAGACATAAGATGTATTCTGAGTTCCACGGGCCCTCCCATCACACGACCTCTGCACAGTGTTCAGCTAAAGCTACAAGTTAGTGTAGTGTGACCTCTGCACAGTGTTCAGCTAAAGCTACAAGTTAGTGTAGTGCGACCTATGCATAGTGTTCAGCTAAAGCTACAACTTAGTGTAGTGCGACCTCTGCACAGTGTTCAGCTAAAGCTACCTGTGGAAGGTTGGTGTTGTTGTCCTTATCCTATCACTACCGCAGGCAGCTACATTATTTACACGTTAGTGTAGTGCGACCTCTGCACAGTGTTAAGCTAAAGCTACCTGCAGAACGTTGGTGGTGTTTTCCTGATCCTATCACTACTGCAGGCAGCTACATTATTTACACGTAAGTGTAGTGCGACTCTGCACACTGTTCAGCTAAAGCTACCTGTGAAAGGTTGGTGTTGTTTTCCTGATCATATCACTACAGCAGGCAGCTACATTATTTACGTGTTAGTGTAGTGCGACCTTTGCACAGTGTTCAGCTAAGGCTACAAGTTAGTGTAGTGCGACCTCTGCACAGTGTTCAGCTAAAGCTACAAGTTAGTGTAATGCGACTTCTGCACAGTGTTCAGCTAAACCTATCTGTAGAAGGTTGGTGTTGTTTTCCTGATCCTATCGCTACCGCAGGCAGATACATTATTTACACGTTAGTGTAGTGCGACCTCTGCACAGTGTTCAGCTAAAGCTACAAGTTAGTGTAGTGCGACCTCTGCACAGTGTTCAGCTAAAGCTACAAGTTACTGTAGTGCGACCTCTGCACAGTGTTCAGCTAAAGCTACATGTAGAAGGTTGGTGTTGTTTTACTAATCCTATCAGTACCGCAGGCAGCTACATTATTTACACTTTAGTGTAGTGCGACCACTGCACAGTGTTCAGCTAAAGCTACCTGTAGAAGGATGGTGTTGTTTTCTGATCCCATCACCACCGCAGGCAGCTACATTATTTACACGTTAGTGTAGTGTGACCTCATCACAATGTCCAGCTAAAGCTACAAGTTAGTGTAGTGCGACCTCTGCACAGTGTTCAGCTAAAGCTACAAGAATGTGAAGTGCGACCTCTGCACAGTGTTCAGCTATAGCTACAAGTTACTGTAGTGCAACCTCTGCACAGTGATCAGCTAGAGCTACCTGTAGAAGGTTGGTGGTGTTTTTCTGATCCTATCACTACCGCAGGCAGCTACATTATTTACACGTTAGAGTAGTGCGACCTCTGCACAGTGTTCAGCTAAAGCTACCTGTAGAAGGTTGGTGGTGTTTTCCTGATACTATCACTACCGCAGGCAGCTACATTATTTAAACGTTAGTGTAGTGCGACCTCTGCACAGTGTTCAGCTAAAGCTTCAAGTTACTGTAGTGCGACCTCTCCACAGTGTTTAGCTAAATCTACCTTTAGAAGGTTGGTGTAGTTGTCTTGATCCTATCACTACCACAGGCAGCTACATTATTTACATGTTATTGTAGTGCTACCTCTGCACAGTGTTAAGCTAAAGCTACCTGTAGAAGTTTGGTGGTGTTTTCCTGATCCTATCACTACCACAGATAGCTACATTATTTACACGTTAGTGTAGTGTGACTCTGCACAGTTTTCAGCTAAAGCTACCTGTAGAAGGTTGGTGTTGTATTCCTGAACCTATCACTACTGCAGGTAGCTACATTATTTACGTTTTAGTGTAGCATGACCTCTGCACAGTGTTCACCTAAGGCTACAAGATAGTGTAGTGCGACGTCTGCACAGTGTTCAGCTAAAGCTACAAGTTTCTGTAGTGCGACTCTTCTCAGTGTTCAGCTAAAGCTACCTGTAGAAGGTTGGTGTTGTTTTCCTGATCCTATCACTACTGCAGGCAGCTACATTATTTACAAGTTAGTGTAGTGCGACCTCTGCACAGTGTTCAGCTACAACTACAAGTTAGTGTAGTGCATCCTCTGCACAGTGTTCAGCTAAAGCTACAAGTTAGTGTAGTGCGACCCCTGCACAGTGTTCAGCTAAAGCTACAAGTTAGGGTAGTGCGACCTCTGAACAGTATTCAGCTAAAGCTACAAGTTAGTGTAGTGCGACCTCTGCACAGTGTTCAGCTAAAGCTGCAAGTTACTGATGTGCTACCTCTGCACAGTGTTCAGCTAAAGCTACCTATAGAAGGTTGGTGTTGTTGTCCTGATTCTATCACTACCGCAGGCAGCTATATTATTTACAAGTTAGTGTAGTGCAAACTCTTTACAGTTTTCAGCTAAAGCTACCTGTAGAAGGTTGGTGGTGTTTTCCTGATCCTATCACTACCGCAGGCAGCTACATTATTTATGCGTTAGTGTAGTGCGACCACTGCACAGTGTTCAGCTAAGGCTACAAGTTAGTGTAATGCAATCTCTGCATAGTGTTCCAATAAAGCTACAAGTTAATGTAATGCGACCTCTGCACAGTGTTCAGCTAAAGCTACCTGTAGAAGGTTGGTGGTGTTTTCTGATCCTAACACCACCGCAGGCAGCTACATTATTTACACATTAGTGTAGTGCGACTCTGCACAGTGTTCAGCTAAAGCTACCTTTAGAAGGTTGGTGTTGTATTCCTGATCCTATCACTACCACAGGCAGCTACATTATTTACGCGTTAGTGTAGTGCGACCTCTGCACAGTGTTCAGCTAAGGCTACAAGTTACTGTAGTGCGACCTCTGTACAGTTTTCAGCTAAAGCTACCTGTAGAAGTTTGGTGGTGTTTTCCTGATCCTATCACTACCGCAGGCAGCTACATTATTTACGCGTTAGTGTAGTGTGACTCTGCACAGTGTTCAGCTAAAGCTACCTGTAGAAGGTTGGTGTTGTATTCCTGAACCTATCACTATCGCAGGTAGCTACATTATTTACGTTTTAGTGTAGTGTGACCTCTGCACAGTGTTCACCTAAGGCTACAAGATAGTGTAGTGCGACGTCTGCACAGTGTTCAGCTAAAGCTACAAGTTTCTGTAGTGCGACTCTTCTCAGTGTTCAGCTAAAGCTACCTGTAGAAGGATGGTGTTGTTTTCCTGATCTTATTACTATCGCAGGAATCTACATTATTTACACGTTAGTGTAGTGCGACCTCTGCACTGTGTTCAGCTAAAGCTACAAGTTAGTGTAGTGCGACCTCTGCACAATGTTCAGCTAAAGCTACAAGTTACTGTAGTGTGACCTCTGCACAGTGTTCAGCTAAAGCTACCTGTGGAAGATTAGTGGTGTTCTCCTGATCCTATCACTACCGCAGGCAGCTACATTATTTACACGTTAGTGTAGTGTGACTCTGTACAGTGTTCAGCTAAAGCTACAAGTTAGTGTAGTGTGACCTCTGCACAGTGTTCAGCTAAAGCTTCAAGTTACTGAAGTGCTACCTCTGCACAGTGTTCAGCTAAAGCTACCTGTAGATGGTTTTTATTGTTGTCCTGATCCTATCACTACCCCAGGCAGCTACATTATTTACATGTTAGTGTAGTGCGACCTCTGTACAGTTTTCAGCTAAAGCTACCTGTAGAAGGTTGGTGGTGTTTTCCTGATCCTATCACTAACGCAGGCAGCTACATCATTTACACGTTAGTGTAGTGCGAACTCTGCACAGTGTTCAGCTAAGGCTACAAGTTAGTGTAGTGCAATCTCTGCACAGTGTTCTAATACAGCTACAAGTTAATGTAGTTCGACCTCTGCACAGTGTTCAGCTAAAGCTACCTGTAGAAAGTTGGTGGTATTTTCTGATCCTATCAACACCGCAGGCAACTACATTATTTACACATTAGTGTAGTGCGACTCTGCACAGTGTTCAGTTAAAGCTACCTGTAGAAGGTTAGTGTTGTATTCCTGATCCTATCGCTACCACAGGCAGCTACATTATTTACGTGTTAGTGTAGTGCGACCTCTGCACAGTGTTCAGCTAAGGCTACAAGTTACTGTAGTGCGACTCTTCACAGTGTATAGCTAAAGCTACCTGTAGAAGGTTGGTGTTGTTTTCCTGAGCTTATTACTACTGCAGGCATCTACATTATTTACACGTTAGTGTAGTGCGACCTCTGCACAGTGTTCAGATAAAGCTACAAGTTAGTGTAATGCGAAAGCTGCACAGTGTTCAGCTAAAGCTACAATTTAGTGTAGTGCGACCTCTGCACAATGTTCAGCTAAAGCTACAAGTTACTGTAGTGCGACCTCTGCACAGTGTTCAGCTAAAGCTACCTGTAGAAGGTTGGTGTTGTTTTCCTGATCCTATCACTACCGCAGGCAGCTACATTATTTACACGTTAGTGTAGTGCGACCTCTGCACAGTGTTCAGCTAAGGCTACAAGTTACTGTAGTGCGACCTCTGTACAGTTTTCAGCTAAAGCTACCTGTAGAAGGTTGGTGGTGTTTTCCTGATCCTATCACTACCGCAGGCAGCTACATTATTTACACATTAGTGTAGTGCGACTCTGCACAGTGTTCAGCTAAATCTACAAGTTAGTGTAGTGTGACCTCTGCACAGTGTTCAGCTAAAGCTTCAAGTTACTGAAGTGCTACCTCTGCACAATGTTCAGCTAAAGCTACAAGTTAGTGTAGTGCGACCTCTGCATAGTGTTCAGCTAAAGATACAAGTTACTGTAGTGTGACCTCTGCACAGTGTTCAGCTAAAGCTACCTGTAGAAGGTTAGTGGTGTTTTCCTGATCCTATCACTACCGCAGGCAGCTACATTATTTACACATTAGTGTAGTGCGACTCTGCACAGTGTTCAGCTAAATCTACAAGTTAGTGTAGTGTGACCTCTGCACAGTGTTCAGCTAAAGCTTCAAGTTACTGAAGTGCTACCTCTGCACAGTGTTCAGCTAAAGCTACCTGTAAGGTTGGTATTGTTGTCCTGATCTTATCACTACCGCAGGCAGCTACATTATTTACACGTTAGTGTAGTGCGACCTCTGTACAGTTTTCAGCTAAAGCTACCTGTATAAGGTTGGTGGTGTTTTCCTGATCCTATCACTACAGCAAGCAGCTAGATTATTTACGCGTTAGTGTAGTGCGACCACTGCACAGTGTTCAGCTAAGGCTACAAGTTAGTGTAGTTGCAACTCTGCACAGTGTTCTAATAATGCTACAAGTTAATGTAGTGCGACCTCTGCACAGTGTTCAGCTAAAGCTACCTCGAGAAGGTTGGTGGTGTTTTCTGATCCTATCACCACCGCCGGCAGCTACATTATTTACACATTAATGTAGTGCGACTCTGCACAGTGTTCAGCTAAAGCTACCTGTAGAAAGTTGGTGTTGTATTCCTGATCCTAACACTACCACAGGCAGCTACATTATTTACACGTTAGTGTAGTGCAACCTCTGCACAGTGTTCAGCTAAGGCTACAAGTTACTGTAGTGCGACTCTTCACAGTGTTCAGCTAAAGCTACCTGTAGAAGGTTGGTGTTGTTTTCCTGAGCTTATTACTTCTGCAGGCATCTACATTATTTACACGTTAGTGTAGTGCGACCTCTGCACAGTGTTCAGCTAAAGCTACAAGTTACTGTAGTGCGACCTCTGCACAGTGTTCAGCTAAAGCTACCTGTAGAAGGTTGGTGTTGTTTTCCTGATCCTATCACTACCGCAGGCAGCTACATTATTTACACGTTATTGTAGTGCGACCTCTGTACAGTTTTCAGCTAAAGCTACCTGTATAAGGTTGGTGGTGTTTTCCTGATCCTATCACTACCGCAAGCAGCTACATTATTTACGCGTTAGTGTAGTGCGACCACTGCACAGTGTTCAGCTAAGGCTACAAGTTAGTGTAGTTGCAACTCTGCACAGTGTTCTAATAATGCTACAAGTTAATGTAGTGCGACCTCTGCACAGTGTTCAGCTAAAGCTACCTCGAGAAGGTTGGTGGTGTTTTCTGATCCTATCACCACCGCAGGCAGCTACATTATTTACACATTAGTGTAGTGCGACTCTGCACAGTGTTCAGCTAAAGCTACCTGTAGAAGGTTGGTGTTGTATTCCTGATCCTATCACTACCACAGGCAGCTACATTATTTACGCGTTAGTGTAGTGCGACCTCTGCACAGTGTTCAGCTAAGGCTACAAGTTACTGTAGTGCTACTCTTCACAGTGTTCAGCTAAAGCTACCTGTAGAAGGTTGGTGTTGTTTTCCTGAGCTTATTACTTCTGCAGGAATCTACATTATTTACACGTTAGTGTAGTGCGACCTCTGCACAGTGTTCAGCTAAAGCTACAAGTTAGTGTATTGCGACCTCTGCACAGTGTTCAGCTAAAGCTACAATTTAGTATCGTGCGACCTCTGCACAGTGTTCAGCTAAAGCTACCTGTAGAAGGTTGGTGCTGTTTTCCTGATCCTATCACTACCGCAGGCAGCTACATTATTTACACGTTATTGTAGTGCGACCTCTGCACAGTGTTCAGCTAAAGCTACAAGTTAGTGTAGTGCGACCTCTGCACAGTGTTCAGCTTAAGCTACAAGTTAGTGTAGTGCGACCTCTGCACAGTGTTCAGCTAAAGATACAAGTTACTGTAGTGTGACCTCTGCACAGTGTTCAGCTTAAGCTACCTGTAGAAGGTTAGTGGTGTTTTCCTGATCCTATCACTACAGCAGGCAGCTACATTATTTACACGTTAGTGTAGTGCGACTCTGCACAGTGTTCAGCTAAAGCTACAAGTTAGTGTAGTGTGACCTCTGCACAGTATTCAGCTATAGCTTCAAGTTACTGAAGTGCTACCTCTGCACAGTGTTCAGCTAAAGCTACCTGTAGAAGGTTGGTATTGTTGTCCTGGACCTATCACTACCGCAGGCAGCTACATTATTTACACGTTAGTGTAGTGCAACCTCTGTACAGTTTTCAGCTAAAGCTACCTGTAGAAGGTTGGTGGTGTTTTCCTGATCCTATCACTACCGCCGGCAGCTACATTATTTACGCGTTAGTGTAGTGCCACCACTGCACAGTGTTCAGCTAAGGCTACAAGTTAGTGTAGTGCAAACTCTGCACAGTGTTCTAATAAAGCTACAAGTTAATGTAGTGCGACCTCTGCACAGTGTTCAGCTAAAGCTACCTGTAGAAGGTTGGTGGTGTTTTCTGATCCTATCACCACCGCAGGCAGCTACATTATTTACATATTAGTGTAGTGCGACTCTGCACAGTGTTCAGCTAAAGCTACCTGTAGAAGGTTGGTGTTGTATTCCTGATCCTATCACTACCACAGGCAGCTACATTATTTACGCATTAGTGTAGTGCGACCTCTGCACAGTGTTCAGCTAAGGCTACAAGTTACTGTAGTGTGACTCTTCACAGTGTTCAGCTAAAGCTACCTGTAGAAGGTTGGTGTTGTTTTCCTGAGCTTATTACTACTGCAGGCATCTACATTATTTACACGTTAGTGTAGTGCGACCTCTGCACAGCGTTCAGCTAAAGCTACAAGTTAGTGTAGTGCGACCTCTGCACAGTGTTCAGCTAAAGCTACAATTTAGCGTTGTGCGACCTCTGCACAGTGTTCAGCTAAAGCTACAAGTTACTGTAGTGCGACCTCTGCACAGTGTTCAGCTAAAGCTACCTGTAGAAGGTTGGTGTTGTTTTCCTGATCCTATCACTACCGCAGGCAGCTACATTATTTACACGTTAGTCTAGTGCGACCTCTTCACAGTGTTCAGCTAAAGCTACAAGTTAGTGTAGTGCGACCTCTGCACAGTGTTCAGCTTAAGCTACAAGTTAGTTTAGTGCGACCTTTGCACAGTGTTCAGCTAAAGCTACAAGTTACTGTAGTGCGACCTCTGCACAGTGTTCAGCTAAAGCTACCTGTAGAAGGTTTGTGTTGTTTTCCTGATCCTATCACTACCGCAGTCAGCTACATTATTTACACGTTAGTGTAGTGTGACCTCTGCACAGTGTTCAGCTAAAGCTACAAGTCAGTGTAGTGCGACCCCTGCACAGTCTCAGCTAAAGCTACAAGTTAGGGTAGTGCGACCTCTGTACAGTATTCAGCTAAAGCTACAAGTTAGTGTAGTGCGACCTCTGCACAGTGTTCAGCTAAAGCTACAAGTTACTGTAGTGTGACCTCTGCACAGTGTTCAGCTAAAGCTACCTGTAGAAGGTTGGTGGTGTTTTCCTGATCCTATCACTACCGCAGGCAGCTACATTATTTACAAGTTAGTGTAGTGCGACCTCTGCACAGTGTTCAGCTACAACTACAAGTTAGTGTAGTGCGTCCTCTGCACAGTGTTCAGCTAAAGCTGCAAGTCAGTGTAGTGCGACCCCTGCACAGTGTTCAGCTAAAGCTACAAGTTAGGGTAGTGCGACCTCTGTACAGTATTCAGCTAAGGCTACAAGTTAGTGTAGTGCAATCTCTGCACAGTGTTCTAATAAAGCTACAAGTTAATGTAGTGCGACCTCTGCACAGTGTTCAGCTAAAGCTACCTGTAGAAAGTTGGTGGTATTTTCTGATCCCTTCACCACCGCAGGCAGCTACATTATTTACACAATAGTGTAGTGCGACTCTGCACAGTGTTCAGCTAAAGCTACCTGTAGAAGGTTGGTGTTGTATTCCTGATCCTATCACTACCACAGGCAGCTACATTATTTATGTGTTAGTGTAGTGCGACCTCTGCACAGTGTTCAGCTAAGGCTACAAGTTACTGTAGTGTGACTATTCACAGTGTTCAGCTAAAGCTACCTGTACAAGGTTGGTGTTGTTTTCCTGAGCTTATTACTACTGCAGGCATCTACATTATTTACATGTTAGTGTAGTGCGACCTCTGCACAGTGTTCAGCTAAAGCTAAAAGTTAGTGTAGTGCGACCTCTGCACAGTGCTCAGCTAATGCTACAAGTTAGTGTAGTGCGACCTCTGCACAATGTTCAGCTAAAGCTACAAGTTAGTGTAGTGTGACCTCTGCACAGTGTTCAGCTAAAGCTACCTGTAGAAGGTTGGTGGTGTTTTCCTGATCCTATTACTACCGCAGGCAGCTACATTATTTACATGTTAGTGTAGTGCGACCTCTGCACAGTGTTCAGCTATTGCTACCTGTAGAAGGTTATTGGTGTTTTCCTGATCCTGAACAAAAAAAGAAAATGGAAAAATGTGACTTTATATGAAACATGCTCTCCAGGAGATGACAACTTAATCACCATGAATAAGGCAAGTACCCAAAATACAACAGAACCAAAGCACATTGCATGGAAGCATCACATAACCTCAATTGGCATTATATAATTTATTTATTGATATATGATTTGTAACAAAAAGTAAAAATAATAATGACATGGTTCATAATATTAAAAAAATCCTTATTCATATCGAGACAGGTCTTAAATTATACATAAGGTATAGCAAAAATACAGTTAATGACATGGTTAGTTCATTTTGTATGATAGTTCATTGTAAGTTGGGTAGACAAATAAAATCCAATTGATATGTGGAATACATTAATAATGCAATTTTAAACATATGGGGGCAACCACTGGCTCACACTTCCATATTAGAGCAACATGATTGGCTCATATTGATACATACTGTAGATAGCCATATTCACTGAAATGTATCTCCATAGTAAATAATTGTAGCTAGAATTAGTTGGTACAATCCAATTGGTATAAATACGGTAGTAGAGTAATAATAATGTAGTGTGGACACGGTGGTATCTATTGGCTCAGCGCGTTTTGTGGCGACCGCCACTCTTCAGGAGCAGGTATGCAGTAGGTGTCTGTAGATATTAATAAAACATATATATATATTAAAAGAGCCTATATGGTAGATCTTTGTAGGGGAGGAGGGAGGACGAGAAAAAGGGGGTTATAGCCCAATTCTCAAAACTGCTTACAGGTAATCCTATTAGTTTGGGCGTGGGCATGGAGAGCTGGGGGCCCACTGAAAAAACATCAGCTCCCGGGAGCTGAGGTGGACTAGCCCAGAACACCACGATGTAAGTCCAGTACCAAATAAAAGTCCCCAGGCATGCATCCTCATTAGTGTCAAAGTGTGTGTGGTCCACGTGGTAGTCATCTATAAAAAGAGGGGGTATATGGTAGATATATATAGAGACCGAGGGGATGTGAATGAGGGGAGTGATAGAGCAAATATGTATGCAGGTGTCAGTGACAGAGCGGAAAGAAAATTGGCAGAGTGAATCAGTACAAAAGTGGTAGGGAGAAAACATCCCACAGAGGAGAAAAGAAAGGGAGATGTGGGGAAAAAACATATGAATTACCTATAAAGAAAGAGTGTGGGCAATGTTGATCTGAAGGTGCCTGGATATCATGGGGATGACCACCGTGCGGGGACTGGAATTGAACTGGAGGGAGTATAAATACTCCGGTGTGATAGTGGGTGTCACCGCTGTTGATTCCATTCGGCTTCCTACACGAGGTGATTACTGCCTGATAGTGAGCAGCTGATGCTGCTCACCTGTCTGGCGCCGTCGCCTCCCATTGGATGCCTACGTGGCGTTGGTGGACACCCACCATCACACCGGAGTATTTATACTCCCTCCAGTTTAGGGTTGTCCCGATACCACTTTTTTAGGAACGAGTACAAGTACCGATACTTTTTTTCAAGTACTCGCCTATACCGATTACCGATACTTTTTTTTAATGTCACGTGACAGTGTTTTTTTTTTTTTTTTTTTTTTGGGGGGGGGGAGTGAACGGTGTGTGTGTGTTTTTTTTTTTTTTTTCATTTACATTTATTATTTTTTACAATTTAATTTTTTTTTATTCTTTATTGCACTATGTGTGTGTTTTTTTTTTAATCAGCCCTGTTGGGGGGCTTTGGTGAGATATCAGGGGTCTTAACAGACCTCTGATATCTCCCCCTTGAGACAGAGAAAGAGACAGAGGATAGAGATTCCCCAGTCCCTTTCTCTGCAGCCTCAGCTGCACTGAGAATGAATGGAGAGAAGACAGCGGCTCCTCTCCATTCATAAACTGACACATCGTAATCACAGGTGATTACAATGTTTCAGTTTTGTGAATAGACAGAGTCAGCTGACTCTGTCCATTCACACAGTGGAGAGACAGCAGAACGGAGGGGACAGAGGAAGAGAGAGGGGGACAGCGGAAAGCCGGAATGGATGGAGACAGCGGAGGGGGACAGAGCAAAGAAGGAGGACAGCGGAGGGGGTCAGAGGAACGGAGGGGGACAGAGCAACGGAGCAGGACAGCGGAGGGGGACAGAGGAACTGAGGGGGACAGAGCAAAGAAGGAGGACAGTGGAGGGGGTCAGAGGAACGGAGGGGGACAGAGCAACGGAGCAGGACAGTGGAGGGGTACAGAGGAATGGAGGGGGACTAAGGGGGATGAGGTGACAGTCAGCGGTGATCGTGTGTGGGGGAGTTACAAGCACCGATCACTGCTGTATGTCACTAAAGCAGCTGAAAGCCGCGGGGGGGATGCTTGTAACTCCCCCACGCGCCGATCACCGCTGACAGTCAAGGTATCGGGGGAAGCATCGGGAGCATTTGCCCGAGTACAAGTACTTGGGCAAATGCTCGGTATCGGTGCCGATACCGATACTAGTATCGGTATCGGGACAACCCTACTCCAGTTCAATTCCAGTCCCCGCACGGTGGTCATCCCCATGATATCCAGGCACCTTCAGGTCAACATTGCCCACACTCTTTCTTTATAGGTAATTCATATGTTTTTTCCCCACATCTCCCTTTCTTTTCTCCTCTGTGGGATGTTTTCTCCCTACCACTTTTGTACTGATTCACTCTGCCAATTTTCTTTCCACTCTCTCACTGACACCTGCACACATATTTGCTCTATTACTCCCCTCATTCACATCCCCACGGTCTATATGTATATCTACCATATACCCCCTCTTTTTGTAGATGACTACCACGTGGACCACACGCACTTTGACACTAATGAGGATACATGCCTGGGGACTTTTATTTGGTACTGGACTTACATCATTGTGTTCTGGGCTAGTCCACCTCAGCTCCCGGGAGCTGATGTTTTTTCGGTCGGCCCCCAGCTCTCCATGCCCACACCCAAACTCATAGGATTACCTGTAAGTA
The DNA here is from genome assembly GCF_042186555.1 of Aquarana catesbeiana. NCBI lineage: Eukaryota > Metazoa > Chordata > Amphibia > Anura > Ranidae > Aquarana > Aquarana catesbeiana. Next base: position 179,769,811 of record NC_133329.1, read on the forward strand.
GTTTTGAGAATTGGGCTATACCCCCCTTTTTCTCGTCCTCCCTCCTCCCCTACACATATCTACCATATAGGCTCTTTTAATATATATACTTTTTTTTATATCTATAGACACCTACTGCATACCTGCTCCTGAAGAGCGGTGGCACGAAACGCGTTCAGCAAATAGATACTCCCGTGTCCACACTACATTATTATTACTCTACTACCGTATTTATACCAATTGGATTGTAATTCTAGCTACAATTATTTACTATGGAGATACACTTCAGTGAATCTGGCTATCTACAGTATGTATCAATATGAGCCAATCATGTTGCTCTATTATGGAAGTGTGAGCCAATGGTTGCCCCATATGTTTAAAATTGCATTATTAATTTATTCCACATATCAATTGGATTTTATTTTTCTACCCAGCTTACAATGAACTATCATAGAGACTTGTCTTTTATGTAATTGCTTTTTACAGTATGTACAAAATGAACTAACCATGTCATTAACTGTATTCTTGCTATACCTTATGTATAATTTAAGACCTGTCTCGATATGAATAAGGATTTTTTTAATATTATGAACCATGTCATTATTATTTTTACTTTTTGTTACAATTCATATATCAATAAATAAATTATATAATGCCAATTGAGGTTATCTGATGCTTCCATGCAACGTGTTTTGGTTCTGTTGTATTTTGGGTACTTGCATATTCATGGTTATTAAGTTGTCATCTCCTGGAGTGCATGTTTCATATAAAGTCCCGTTTTTCCGTTTTCTTTTTTTGTTCAAATTATCGGGGATGGAGATGCTTGGCTCTACCCACCTAGCGCCTCATGCAAAGTCCCACTCTGTTGCTCTGTTTCTAAATCAGGTTTTCCTGATCCTATCACTACCGCAGGAAGCTACATTATTTACAAGTTAGTGTAGTGCGAACTCTGCACAGTGTTAAGCTAAAACTACAAGTTAGTGTAGTGCGACCTCTGCAAAGTGTTTAGCTAAAGCTTCAAGTTACTGTAGTGCAACATCTGCACAGTGTTCAGCTAAAGCTACCTGTAGGAGGTTGGTGTTGTTTTCCTGATCTTATCACTACCGGAGGCAGCTACATTATTTACACATTAGTGTAGTGCGACACTGCACAGTGTTCAGCTAAAGCTACCTGTTGAAGGTTGGTGTTGTTTTCCTGATCCTATCACTACCACAGGCAGCTACATTATTTACAAGTTAGTGTAGTGCGACCTCTGCACAGTGTTCAGCTAAAGCTACCTGTAGAACATCCGTGGTGTTTTCCTGATCCTATCCTTACCGCAGGCAGCTACATTATTTACACATTAATGTAGTGCGACTCTGCACAGTGTTCAGCTAAAGCTACAAGTTAGTGTAGTGCGACCTCTGCACAGTGTTCAGCTAAAGCTTCAAGTTACTGAAGTGCTACCTCTGCACAGTGTTCAACTAAAGCTACATGTAGAAGTTTGGTGTTGTTGTCCTGATCCTATCACTACCACAGGCAGCTACATTATTTAAATGTTATTGTAGTGCAATCTCTGCACAGTGTTCAGCTAAAGCTACTAGTTAGTGTAGTGCGATCTCTGCACAGTGTTCTAATAAAGCTACAAGTTAATGTAGTGTGACCTCTGCACAGCATTCAGCTAAAGCTACCTGTAGAAGGTTGGTGGTGTTTTCCTGATACTATCACTAGCGCAGGCAGCTACATTATTTACACGTTAGTGTAGTGCGACCTCTGCACAGTGTTCAACTAAAGCTACCTGTAGAAGGTTGGTGTTGTTTTCCTGATCCTATAACTACCACAGGCAGCTACATTATTTACACGTTAGTGTAGTGCGACCTCTGCACAGTGTTCAGCTAAAGCTACAAGTTAGTGTAGTGCCACCTCTGCACAGTGTTCAGCTAAAGCTACAAGTTAGTGAAGCGCGAACTCTGCACAGTGTTCAGCTAAAGCTACAAGATACTGTAGTGCGACCTCTGCACAGTGTTGAGCTAAAGCTACCTGTAGAAGATTGGTGTTGTTTTCCTGATCCTATCACTACCGCAGGCAGCTACATTATTTACACGTTAGTGTAGTGGGACCCCTGCAAAGTGTTCAGCTAAAGCTACAAGTTAGTGCAGTGCGACCTCTGCACAGTGTTCAGCTAAAGCTACAAGTTAGTGTAGTGCGACCTCTGCACAGTGTTCAGCTAAAGCTACAAGTTAGTGTAGTGAGACCTCTGCACAGTGTTCAGCTAAAGCTAAAAGTTACTGTAGTGCAACCTCTTGCACAGTGTTCAGCTAAAGCTACAAGTTAGTGTAGTGCGAATCTGCACAGTGTTCAGCTAAAGCTACCTGTAGAAGGTTGGTGGTATTTTCCTGATCCTCTCACTACCGCAGGCAGCTACATTATTTACACGTTAGTGTAGTGCGACCTCTGCACAGTGTACAGCTAAAGCTACAAATTAGTGTAGTGCGACCTCTGCACAGTGTTCAGCTAAAGCTACAAGTTAGTGTAGTGCGACCTCTGCACAGTGTTCAGCTAAAGCTACAAATTACTGTAGTGCAACCTCTGCACGGTGTTCAGCTAAAGCTAGCTGTAAAAGGTTGGTGGGGTTTTCCTGATCCTATTACTACCGCAGGCAGCTACATTATTTACACATTAGTGTAGTGCGACCTCTGCAATGTGTTCAGCTATAGCTACCTGTAGAAGGTTGGTGGTGTTTTCCTGATCCTATCACTACCGCAGGCAGCTACATTATTTACACGTTAGTGTAGTGCGACTCTGCACAGTGTTCAGCTAAAGCTACAAGTTAGTGTAGTGCGACCTCTGCACAGTGTTCAGCTAAAGCTACAAGTTACTGTAGTGCAACCTCTGCACGGTGTTCAGCTAAAGCTAGCTGTAAAAGGTTGGTGGGGTTTTCCTGATCCTATTACTACCGAAGGCAGCTACATTATTTACACATTAGTGTAGTGCGACCTCTGCACAGTGTTCAGCTATAGCTACCTGTAGAAGGTTGGTGGTGTTTTCCTGATCCTATCACTACCGCAGGCAGCTACATTATTTACACATTAGTGTACTGCGACTCTGCACAGTGTTCAGCTAAAGCTTCAAGTTACTGTAGTGCAACCTCTGCACAGTGTTCAGCTAAAGCTCCCTGTAGAAGGTTGGAGTTGTTTTCCTGTTCCTATCACTACCGCAGGCAGCTATATTATTTACACATTGGTGTAGTACTACCTCTGCACAGTGTTCAGCTAAAGCTACCTGTAGAAGGTTGATGTTGTTTTCCTGATCCTATCACTACCGCAGGCAGCTACATTATTTACACATTACTGTAGTGCGACCTCTCCAAAGTGTTCAGCTAAAGCTACAAGTTAGTGTAGTGCGACCTCTGCACAGTGTTCAGCTAAAGCTACAAGTTAGTGTAGTGCGACCTCTGCACAATGTTCAGCTAAAGCTACAAGTTACTGTAGTGCGACCTCTGCACAGTGTTCAGCTAAAGCTACAACTTACTGTAGTGCGACCTCTGCACAGTGTTCAGCTAAAGCTACCTGTAGAAGGTTGGTGGTGTTTTCCTGATCCTATCACTACCGCAGGCAGCTACATTATTTACATGTTAGTGTAGAGTGACCTCTGCATAGTGTTCATCTATAGCTACCTGTAAAAGGTTGGTGGTGTTTTCCTGATCCTATCACTACCGCAGGCAGCTACATTATTTACACGTTAGTGTAGTGCGACTCTGCACAGTGTTTAGCTAAAGCTACAAGTTAGTGTAGAGCGAACTCTGCAAAGTGTTCAGCTAAAGCTTCAAGTTACTGTAGTGTGAACTCTGCACAGTGTGCAACTAAAGCTACCTGTAGAAGGTTGGTGGTGTTTTCCTGATCCTATCACTACCGGAGGCAGCTACATTATATACACGTTTGTGTAGTGTGACTCTGCACAGTGTTTAGATAAAGCTACCTGTAGAAGGTTGATGTTTTTTTCCTGATCCTATCACTACCGCAGGCAGCTATATTATTTAAACGTTAGTGTAATGCGACCTCTGCACAGTGTTAAGCTAAAGCTACATGTTAGTGTAGTGCGACCTCTGCACAGTGTTCAGCTAAATTTACAAGTTAGTGTAGTGCGACCTCTGCACAGTGTTCAGCTAAAGCTACAAGTTAGTGTAGTGCGACCTCTGCACAGTGTTAAGCTAAAGCTACAAGATAGTGTAGTGCGACCTTTGCACAGTGTTCAGCTAAAGATTAAAATTACTGTAGTGCGACCTCTGCACAGTGTTCAGCTAAAGCTACCTGGATAAGGTTCGTGGCTTTTTCCCGATCCTATCACCACCGCAGGCAGCTACATTATTGTCAGACTTTTACTTACCAGACTGATGAGTCCGCTTGGGCAGAGGGTAGACTCCCTTACTTATCCGACTCACGGCCCCTGGTAGAGCAGAAAGGAGGCACGAGAGTGTGGAATGGTATGAGAGCCTGCTGAAGAGATCCAGGTACAGGATGAGAGATGATCTTCAGACAACAGGTCAGTAGTCCATAACACTGGTAACAGGTACTGAGCAGGAGCAAGACAGGCAGATCGGGACACAAGCAGGGTTCGGCAACAGACTGGCAGCAAGGTACAATAGGAGCAGGCAGAAGCGGAGTCAAATAGGCCAAGGTCAGGTACAGGCAGCAAACAGGAGAATCCAAGGGCAATCCGGGTCGTCAGGAGATCAGGTAAACAGGAAGACAAGACAGGAAACAGGAACTATGGCACAGGAAGCTGATGATCAGGCAGCACTGAACAGAGTGCCTGACAAACTTAAATAGGCTGGCTTGCTCACAGGCACGCCCTCTGGTGGCCAATCCCATGACCAGCAAGGTGAGCTCTCTGACAGTGCCCCCTCCCTAAGGGCAGCCTCCGGATGCCCAGCCGGGCCAACTTGGAGGCATGAACATTTCTGAAAGTCTGTAAAAGTTCTGGGGCATGTAAATTGTTTTCTGGTACCCAGGAATTGTCCTCCGGACCATACCCCTTCCATTTAATAAGATACTGAATTCCATTCCTCCTTTTCCTACAGTCAAGGATTGCCTCTACCTCGAATTCCTCTTCGTTGTCAATTATGACAGGTTTGGGTGGGCCGACAGTGCGAACAGCAAAAGGATTAGAGGTAGCAGGTTTCAGCAGCGTCACATGGAAGACCGGGTGTACTTTTAGAGAGTCTGGCAAATCAAGTTCATAGGTCACATCATTTATTTTCCTCTTTACTGGGAACGGACCCATCAACTTAGGGCCTAATTTCCTAGAGGGACAAGACATTTTCAGGTTAGTTGTGGACAACCACACTTGGTTGCCGGGCTCCAAGATCAATTCTCCACGCCTCTTCTTATCAAACATTTTTTTATTGTAATCCTGGGATTTGGCCATAGTCTCTTGTAGGATCTTATTGTTGGTGGAAAAGAAATTCATAGTCTCTGAGACGGCCGGAACGGAGCATTCAGGTACTGAGATTGGTAGAAAAGATGGATGGAACCCGTAATTAGCGTAAAATGGTGTTTGATTGATGGCAGAGTGCAAGGAGTTGTTATAGGAGAATTCTGCAACGGGTAATAAGGAAACCCAGTCATCCTGAGAGAAGGCAGAGAAGCACCTGAGGTATTGCTCCAAGGTCTGGTTGGTTCTCTCAGTTTGCCCGTTCTTCTGGGGATGATAGGCGGATGAAAAGGCCAATTCCATTTTGAGGGAACCACAGAGGGCCTTCCAGAACCTTGAAGTGAATTGAACACCCCGATCGGACACAATGCTTGCTGGGACTCCATGTAACCTAACCACTTCTTTGACAAAAATCTTTGCCGTATCCATAGCCAAAGGTGTACCCTTCATGGGGAGAAAATGTGCCATCTTCGACAGCCTCTCTACCACAACAAAAATAGTAGAGAAACCCTCAGAGGGGGGCAATTCCACGATGAAGTCTATTGATATCATCTTCCATGGCCTCTCTGGAACAGGTAAGGGTTTTAATAATCCCCAAGCCTTTGTCCTGGTGTTCTTACTCCGAGCACAAGTGTTGCATGAATCCACAAAATTTTTACAGTCACAGGCTAATTGAGGCCACCAGAAGGTGCGCTGTACCAGCTCAGTGGTTTTCAGGACACCGAAATGTCCGGCCAACTTATGATCATGACATAGTTCCATCACAGTCACCCTTAGCTTCTCAGGAACTACGATCTTGTCTCTTCGCCAAATCAGGCCCTCTCTCCAATCTGTTCCGGGGTACGGAAGCATTCCCACCGAGGCTTGTCTTATCCGTGAAACAAGGTCCCCTTGGAGAAGCAGGAAGTTCCCCGAAGGAAGAATCGTATTGGGAGATACGGTCTTCTCTGAATCGTAAAACATGCGGGAAAGAGCATCTGACTTTATATTCTTGGAACCGGGCCTGTAAGTTATGTGAAACTGGAATCGTGAGAAAAAAAGTGCCCATCAGGCCTGACGAGGTCTTAATCTTTTGGCTGTTCTCAGGTATTCCAGATTCTTGTGGTCGGTGTAGACCAGAATAGGATGTGCAGCACCCTCCAATAGGTAACGCCATTCCTCCGGAGCCACCTTGATGGCCAGAAGTTCTCGATCCCCCACATCATAATTTCTTTCCGAAATTGAAAGTTTGCGTGAAAAGAACGCTACTGGATAGAGGAGGGCCTTGGTGCCCTGTCGTTGAGAGAGCACCGCTCCCACTGCGATCTCCGAAGCGTCGACCTCCAAGACAAATGGTAGGACAGGGTTAGGGTGTTTCAAAATGGTGGCTGAAGTAAATAGCTTTTTGAGTCTTTCGAAAGCCAACTGGGCTTTGTCAGTCCAAGAGAATCGGGTTCCCTGTTTGGTCAATTCGGTGATTGGAGCGATGATTGCAGAAAAACCTTTAATAAACTTCCGGTAAAAATTGGCAAAGCCAATAAAGCGTTGTACCCCTTTTTTATCTATCGGAGCAGGCCAATCCAGAATAGCAGACACCTTTTGGGGGTCCATCCTGATACCCTCCACTGAGATGACTAGGCCCAAGAACTGAATACATTGACGTTCAAACTCGCATTTCTCGAGTTTTGCATAGAGGCCGTGTTGCCTAAGCCGGGTTAGGACATTGCAGACATGTCTACGGTGATTGGTTAGTGAAGAGGAGAAGATCAAGATGTCGTCAAGGTAAACTATTACATACAGATCCAGGTAATCACAGAAAATATCGTTGACGAAATGTTGGAAGGTTGCGGGAGCGTTGCATAATCCAAATGGCATGACAAGGTACTCGAAGTGCCCGAATCGAGTACGGAAGGCTGTCTTCTATTCGTCCCCTTTTCTGATACGGATCAAGTTATAAGCTCCGCGGAGATCTAGTTTCATGAATATGACTGCGGTTCCTAATCTTTGAAAAAGTTCAGGTACTAAAGGCAAGGGATAACGATTCTTAATGGTGATCTTATTCAACTCCCGGTAATCGATGCAGGGACGTAACAAGTGGTCCTTCTTCTCGACAAAGAAGATGCCGGCACCAGCTGGGGAGGTAGAAGGACGAATGAACCCTTTTGGCAAGTTTTCATCTATGTAAGTCTTTAATGTGTCTAACTCCTGCTCAGTTAACGGGAAGATTCTCCCAAATGAAACTTCAGTACCAGGTAACAGTTCTATAGGACAGTCATACGGCCTATGAGGGGGCAAGGTTTCTGCTCTTTTTTTTTACTAAATACATCCAGGAAGTCCAGATAAGCTTCAGGGACGGACTGACGTAGTTCAGCATCTGAGTCCAAGCACAGGAGTTGGGAGGTCATGTCAGAAGATTGCTGTAAACAATGCTGTTGGCAATACTCAGAGAGAAATTTGACTTCTCCTGTGGCCCAGTTGATACTGGGATTGTGGGCCTGCAGCCAGGGCATCCCTAGGATAATAGGGAAGAGAGGAGAAGAGATGGCATCCAGACGCAGAAGCCCCTGATGGTGGGTACCCATGGTGGCCAGCAAGGGGACGGTCTCTTGAGTGACCGGGCCTGAACTAAGGATGGATCCATCCGCTAGATGGACAGCAAGCCCCCGAGCCTTCGGTTGAAGCGGAATACGATGGTTGGCAGCAAAGGTCAAATCGATAAAACAGCTGCATGCGCCGGAATCAATAATTACTGACACTGGAATACTCCCTCCTGGCAGCTGCAGAGTGAAGGAAAGAGCGAGATGAGAACCAAGTTTAGGTAACACAGATGCACTCATTGAAGAGGCAGAACGACACTTACGCATCTTGTTTGGGCAGGCTCTCACGTAGTGCCCGGACTCACCGCAGTATAGGCTCAGGTTGTGGGTTCGTCTGCGCATCTTTTCCTCTGGAGTAAGCGTAGGCCGGAGCAGACCGAGTTGCATGGGTTCAGGGGGTTCTGGAGTCGAGACAGATGAAGCCGGAGGAAACTGACTGACCGGACTGGGAACCTTGGGTAAAATCCAGGTGGGATGAAGGTGGCTGGTAGACCTTTCTGACCGACGCTCTCTTAGGCGACGGTCAATCTGGATGGAGAGATCGATGAGGTCTTTCAGAGACTGAGGTACCCCCACTCGAGTCAACTTGTCCTTGAGTGGGTCAGATAGCCCCATTCTGAACTGATGACGCAGGGCAGCGTCGTTCCAGTCCATATCGGCGCTCCAACGTCTGAAGTCGACTGCATAATCTTCGGCCGCTCTGCGACCCTGTTGCAGAGAGCGCAGTGCAGCTTCAGCAGTCGCTGTCAGTTGGGGCTCTTCATATAATTGGGACATGGCCCTGAAGAAATCGTCTAGGCTATCTAGGGAGATAGATTTTTGCTCCAGAAGGCGGTGAGCCCAGGTTTGTGGCTCACCTGTCAGCAGGGAAATAACAAAGCCTACTTTGGTCGCTTCCAGTGAAAACGTGCGGGGTTGCAAAGCAAAGTAGAGTTCGCAGGAATTGCGGAAGGCACGATACTTGCTGCGTTCACCGGCAAATTTCTCGGGAGTGGGTACTCTGGGCTCTGGAGGAAGCATTACTATGGAGGGTGCAGATTGGAATCCAGCAGAAGAGGCCCCCTGGGGGTTGGAAGAGAAAGATAAAACCTGGACTTTCCTCCAATCTTGAGTAACCTTCCTGAAGGCTTTTCACGGCCTGGGTAAGTCCTGCCAGGTGTCTACATAGTTCATCCATGGGGGAGGCCCCCTGCCCAGACTCAATCATGGCTGCCTGATACTGTCAGACTTTTACTTACCAGACTGATGAGTCCGCTTGGGCAGAGGGTAGACTCCCTTACTTATCCGACTCACGGCCCCTGGTAGAGCAGACAGGAGGCACGAGAGTGCGGAATGGTATGAGAGCCTGCTGAAGAGATCCAGGTACAGGATGAGAGATGATCTTCAGACAACAGGTCAGTAGTCCATAACACTGGTAACAGGTGCTGAGCAGGAGCAAGACAGGCAGATCGGGACACAAGCAGGGTTCGGCAACAGACTGGCAGCAAGGTACAATAGGAGCAGGCAGAAGCGGAGTCAAACAGGCCAAGGTCAGGTACAGGCAGCAAACAGGAGAATCCAAGGGCAATCCGGGTCGTCAGGAGATCAAGTAAACAGGAAGACAAGACAGGAAACAGGAACTATGGCACAGGAAGCTGATGATCAGGCAGCACTGAACAGAGTGCCTGACAAACTTAAATAGGCCGGCTTGCTCACAGGCACGCCCTCTGGTGGCCAATCCCATGACCAGCAAGGTGAGCTCTCTGACAATTATTTACATGTTAGTGTAGTCCGACCTCTGCACAGTGTTCAGCTAAAGCTCCATGTAGAAGGTTGGTGGTGTTTTCCTGATCCTACCGCTACCGCAGGCAGCTACTTTATTTACACGTTAGTGTAGTGTGACCTCTGCAAAGTGTTAAGCTAAAGCTACAAGTTAGTGTAGTGCAACCTCTGCACAGTATTCAGCTAAAGCTACAAGTTAGTGTAGTGCAACCTCTGCACAGTGTTCAGCTAAAGCTATAAGTTAGTGTAGTGTGACTTCTGCACAGTGTTCAGCTAAAGCTACAAGTTACTGTACTGCGACCTCTACACACTATTTAGCTAAAGCTACCTGTAGAAGGTTGGTGTTGTTTTCCTGATCTTATCACTACCACAGGCAGCTACATTATTTACACGTTAGTGTAGTGCGACTGTGCACAGTGTTCAGCTAAAGCTACAAGTTAGTGTAGTGCGACCTCTGCACAGTGTTCAGCTAAAGCTTCAAGTTACTGTAGTGCGACCTCTGCACAGTGTTCAGCTAAAGCTCCCTGTAGAAAGTTGGTGGTGTTTTCCTGATCCTATCACTACCGCAGGAAGCTACATTATTTACACGTTAGTGTAGTGCGACTCTGCACAGTGTTCAGCTAAAGCTACAAGTTAGTGTAGTTCGACCTCTGCACAGTGTTCAGCTAAAGCTTCAAGTTACTGTAGTGCGACCTCTGCACAGTGTTCAGCTAAAGCTCCCTGTAGAAAGTTGGTGGTGTTTTCCTGATCCTACCACTACCGCAGGCAGCTACTTTATTTACACATTAGTGTAGTGCGACCTCTGCAAAGTGTTAAGCTAAAGCTACAAGTTAGTTTAGTGCGACCTCTGCACAGTGTTCAGATAAAGCTACAAGTTAGGGTAGTGCGACCTCTGCACAGTGTTCAGCTAAAGCTACATGTTACTGTAGAGCGGCCTCTGCACACTGTTCAGCTAAAGCTACAAGTTAGTGTAGTGCAACCTCTGCACAGTGTTCAGCTAAAGCTACCTGTAGAAGGTTTGTGTTGTTGTCCTGATCCTATCACTACCGCAGGCAGCTACATTATATACACGTTAATGTAGTGCGACTCTGCACAGTGTTCAGCTAAAGCTACCTGTAGAAGGTTGGTGTTGTTTTCCTGATCCTATCACTAACGCAGGCAGCTATATTATTTACACGTTAGTGTAATGCGACCTCTGCACAGTGTTCAGCTAAAGCTACAAGTTAGTGTAGTGCGACCTCTGCACAGTGTTCAGCTAAAGCTACAAGTTAGTGTAGTGCGACCTCTGCACAGTGTTCAGCTAAAGCTACAAGTTAGTGTAGTGCGACCTCTGCACAGTGTTCAGCTAAAGCTACTGTAACAACACCCCTAGTATAAAAGGGGTTAAAGTCGTTTAGGACATTCCATGCCCAAACACAAAGGCAGCTACCGAACACTCCAATCATCTGAACAAGGAGCCAATACAAATAATCCACCCCAAAAAGGAGACACGGCTCTGTCTTCAGGGTCAAGCAGGAATCAACTCATTTATTATAACACATGGTCACAACAGATAAAATAACTCAGAGACTCGTCCCCCCCCACCCAAGAGGGCGGGTTAAACTGTCCAATGACAATGGACACACAGGTCCGGTGTGTTTAATGTCTCATCAGTACACAGTGTTAGCAGGGAGAGCTGTTGGAAGAATTCCCCCTCCCTCCAATGCAATACACATCCTGTGATCAAAGACAGACAAACACAAACCCTCCAATGCAATACACATCCTGTGATCCAAGGCAGACAAACACAAACCCTCCAATGCAATACACATCCTGTGATCAAAGACAGACAAATACAAACCCTTCAATGCAATACACATCCTGTGATCCAAGGCAGACAAACATAATAGAACATTGGTTTGCAGGAGGCTGGTATTCAGTCCCCTCCAAAACCTCTTTTGTGGCTAGGTCTGTCACATTTCTCCCCTTTCGGCAGGAGACTAACACAGGAGGAGACCCCAGACGGGTTGACTCTGAAGTTAGTCAGTAGTTCCAGTCCTCTAATGCTGGTATCCACACCATACCCCAAACAAATTGTTCCAACCAGATCATTACTTACCCAGCCAACCTCTGCCTCTCTCAGAGAACATGCCCGCCGCTGGGGAGAGGCCTGGACTGGCCCTTCTCCCTGTAGTCTTTTCAGCCGCTGGAGAGAAGACAGGGTGACTGGGCTCATGCCATCAGGCTGTTGGGGATCTGGGCACGGGTAGTCACTGAGTTGGCTTCAGCGGGGCCAATCGGGGCGTAAGCAGAAATGAGGGGGGCCAAATCATTCCCCAGTAGTACATCCGCTGGCAAATCCTTCATCACCCCCACATTCACGTGTCCCGAACCAACCCCCCAATCCAGGTGAACACGGGCAACGGGTAGCCGGAAAATGGTGCCTCCCACTACCCTTATGACTACAGTGTCCCCGGTGTGTTGGCTCTCTGGGATGAGGTTCTTTCGTAGTAGGGTCATGGTGGCGCCAGTATCACGTAGGCCATTGGCTACCTTTCCATTAAACCGGACGGTCTGCCTGTGTTGCTGCCGGTTGTCCTGGTTAGCTGCTTTTACTAGATCAGCCTCATGCAGGACGTCCCAATGTTCTTCCTCCTCAATGCAGTGAGCCGCAGGCATGGATGTGCGAGGATTCCCCCCTGCTGGCTTTCTCCACAAGTGGGACTGCCTGGCTGGATTCAACAGACAGTCTGGCTTTTTGTGCCCTAGCTGTTTACACCCGAAACACCTAAGGGGTTGTGAGTAGTCCTGGGAGTTGAACCTGGGCTGCTGAGAATAAGTGGCCACTGGAGGTGGTGCTGTAGGGCGGTACAACTGTGGTTTGTAAGCACCAGCTGGAGGGGGCGCCCCTGATCGATAATCCACCCGAGCTGATGTCTTGACCACAGGGTTATCCAGTTTGCAGGCGTCTGTGTATTCGTCCGCCAGGCGAGCTGCTTCAGGCAAGGTGAAAGGTTTTCGGTCCCGGACCCACTCTCTGACTTCCGGGGACAGCTTGTCAAAGAAGTGCTCCAGCAGGAACAGCTGCAGCACCTCTTCCCCGGGTACTGCTTGGCATCCAGTGATCCAGTGGGATGCCGTGTGGTGTAGGCGGCATGCCCACTTGGTATATGAGTCTCCAGTCCGCTTGCTCGTCTCTCGGAACCGCCTCCGGTATGCCTCCGGTGTGACGGCATACCTGGCCAAAAGTGCTTCTTTTACCAGCCCATAATTAATAATATCCTCGTCTGGGATGGCCCTAAATGCTTCACTGGCCTGGCCGGACAATTTCCCAGACAAAATGGTAACCCATTCCTCTGTGGGCACCCAGTGTAGGGCACATTGCCGTTCAAAATCTGCAAGGTACCCATCAATCTCCCCTTCTGCTTCAATGAAATTTTTAAAAACAGAAAAATGTACCTTTCTCCTTTCAGTTGGTGCTGTTGTGACTCCCGCTGCTGCAGCACCCCTTTGTTGTAGCCAATTTGCATCAACAGCCGCTATAACTCGGTCTATGATCTCCGCTGTAGGGTTAGGGCCATAATGTGCCAGTCTTATGTTAACAGCCCGATCAAAACTTGCCTCTTCGGGTGTCCTGTTACGCTGGGCCTTCTGATTATGTTGGGTCTTTCAGCTCTATCCATTTTGATTAGTTCTGCGATAATGTCCCTCTTCTTACGGTTGTTGGCCGGTCGGCCCCGGTTCTCCAGTAAGTCCTTGAGGGTAGAGAGCTTTAGCCGTCCATACTGTGCTTCCATTGTCCTGTGTCCTCTTGTAGCTGTCATTCTGGGCTGTGGGAATGATCCCGCTGCTAGCCACCAGTGTAACGACACCCCGAGTATGAAAGGGGTTAAAGTCGTTTAGGACATTCCATACCCAAACACAAAGGCAGCTACCGAACACTCCAATCATCCAAACAAGGAACCCATACAAATAATCCACCCCAAAAACGAGACACGGCTCTGTCTTCAGGGTCAAGCAGGAATCAACTCATTTATTATAACACATGGTCACAACAGATAAAATAACTCAGAGACTCGTTCCCCCCACCCTTGGAAAAGAGGGCGGGTTAAACTGTCCAATGACAATGGACACACAGGTCAGGTGTGTTTAACGTCTCATCAGTACACAGTGTTAGCAGGGAGAGCTGTTGGAAGAATCCCCCCTCCCTCCAATGCAATACACATCCTGTGATCAAAGACAGACAAACACAAACCCTCCAATGCAATACACATTTTGTGATCCAAGGCAGACAAACACAAACCCTCCAATGCAATACACATCCTGTGATCAAAGACAAATACAAACCCTTCAATGCAATACACATCCTGTGATCCAAGGCAGACAAACATAATAGAACATTGGTTTGCAGGAGGCTGGCATTCAGTCCCCTCCAAAAGCCTCTATTGTGGCTAGGTCTGTCACAGCTACATGTTAGTGTAGTGTGACCTCTGCACAGTGTTAAGCTAAAGCTACAAGATAGTGTGGTGCGACCTCTGCACAGTGTTCAGCTAAAGCTTCAAATTACTGTAATGCGACCTCTGCCCAGTGTTCAGCTAAAGCTATCTGTAAAAGGTTGGTGGTGTTTTCCTGATCCTATCACCACTGCAGGCAGCTACATTATTTACACGTTAGTGTAGTGAGACCTCTGCACAGTGTTCAGCTAAATCTACCTGTAGAAGGTTGGTGTTGTTTTCCTGATCCTACCACTACCGCAGGCAGCTACATTATTTACATGTTAGTGTAGTGTGACCTCTGCAAAGTGTTAAGCTAAAGCTACAAGTTAGTGTAGTGCGACCTCTGCACAGTGTTCAGCTAAAGCTACAAGTTAGTTTAGTGCGACCTCTGCACAGTGTTTAGCTAAAGATACAAGTTACTGTAGTGCGGCCTCTGCACAGTGTTCAGCTAAAGCTACAAGTTATTGTATTGCAACCTCTGCACAGTGTTCAGCTAAAGTTACCTGTAGAAGGTTGGTGGTGTTTTCCTTATCCCATCACTACCGCAGGCAGCTACATTATTTACACGTTAGTGTAGTACGACCTCTGCAAAGTGTTAAGCTAAAGCTACATGTTAGTGTAGTGTGACCTCTGCACAGTGTTCAGCTAAAGCTACAAGTTAGAGTAGTGCGATTCTGCACAGTGTTCAGCTAAAGCTACAAGTTAGTGTAGTGCGACCTCTGCACAGTGTTCAGCTAAAGCTTCAAGTTACTGTAGTGCGAACACTGCACAGTGTTCAGCTAAAGCTACCTGAAAAAGGTTGGTGTTGTTGTCCTGATCCTAACGCTATCACAGGCAGCTACATTATTTACACGTTAGTGTAGTGCGACCTCTGCACAGTGCTCAGCTAAGCTACCTGTAAAAGGCTGGTGGTATTTTCCTGATCCTATCACTACCGCATGCAGCAAAATTATATACACGTTAGTGTAGTGCAACTCTGCACAGTGTTCAGCTAAAGCTACCTGTAGAAGGCTGGTGTTGTTTTCCTGATCCTATCACTACCGCAGGCAGCTATATTATTTACACATTAGTGTAGTGCGACCTTTGCACAGTGTTCAGCTAAAGCTACAAGTTAGTGTAGTGCAACCTCTGCACAGTGTTCAGCTAAAGCTACATGTTAGTGTAGTGCGACATTATTTACACGTTACATTATTTACACATTAGTGTAGTGCGACCTCTGCACAGTGTTCAACTAAGCTACCTGTAGAAGGTTGGTGGTGTTTTCCTGATCCTATCACTACCACAGGCAGCTACATTATTTACACGTTAATGTAGTGCGACTCTACGCAGTGTTCAGCTAAAGCTACAAGTTAGTGTAGTGCAACCTCTGCACATTGTTCAGCTAAAGCTACCTCTAGAAGGTTGGTGTTGTTTTCCTGATCCTACCACTACCGCAGGCAGCTACATTATTTACACGTTAGTGTAGTGCGACCTCTGCAAAGTGTTAAGCTAAAGCTACAAGTTAGTGTAGTGCGACCTCTGCACAGTGTTCAGCTAAAGATACAAGTTAGTGTAGTGCGACCTCTGCACAGTGTTCAGCTAAAGCTACAAGTTAGTTTAGTGCGACCTCTGCACAGTGTTCAGCTAAAACTACAAGTTACTGTAGTGCGGCCTCTGCACAGTGTTCAGCTAAAGCTACAAATTAGTGTAGTGCAACCTCTGCACAGTGTTCAGCTAAAGTTACCTGTAGAAGGTTGGTGGTGTTTTCCTTATCCTATCACTTCCGCAGGCAGCTACATTATTTACACGTTAGTGTAGTGCGACCTCTGCAAAGTGTTAAGCTAAAGCTACAAGTTAGTGTAGTGCGACCTCTGCACAGTGTTCAACTAAAGCTTCAAGTTACTGTAGTGCGACCACTGCACAGTGTTCAGCTAAAGCTACCTGTAGAAGGTTGGTGTTGTTGTCCTGATCCTATCACTACCACAGGCAGCTACATTATATACACGTTAGTGTAGTGCAACTCTGCATAGTGTTCAGCTAAAGCCAGCTGTAGAAGGTTGGTGTTGTTTTCCTGATCCTATCACTACCGCAGGCAGCTATATTATAAACACGTTAGTGTAGTGTGACCTCTGAACATTGTTAAGCTAAAGCTACCTGTAGAAGGTTGGTGGTGTTTTCCTGATCCTATCACCACCGCAGGCAGCTACATTATTTATACAGTAGTGTAGCGCAACCTCTGCACAGTGTTCAGCTAAAGCTACAAGTTAGTGAAGTGCGATCTCTGCACAGTGTTCAGCTAAAGCTACATGTTAGTGTAGTGCAACATTATTTACACGTTACAATATTTACACGTTAGTGTAGTGCGACCTCTGCACATAGTTCAGCTAAGCTACTTGTAGAAGGTTGATGGTGTTTTCCTGATCCTATCACCACTGCAGGCAGCTACATTATTTACACGTTAGTGTAGTGAGACCTCTGCACAGTGTTCAGCTAAATCTACCTGTAGAAGGTTGGTGTTGTTTTCCTGATCCTACCATTACCGCAGGCAGCTACATTATTTACATGTTAGTGTAGTGCGACCTCTGCAAAGTGTTAAGCTAAAGCTACAAGTTAGTGTAGTGTGACCTCTGCACAGTGTTCAGCTAAAGCTACAAGTTAGTTTAGTGCGACCTCTGCACAGTGTTTAGCTAAAGATACAAGTTACTGTAGTGCGGCCTCTGCACAGTGTTCAGCTAAAGCTACAAGTTATTGTATTGCAACCTCTGCACAGTGTTCAGCTAAAGTTACCTGTAGAAGGTTGGTGGTGTTTTCCTTATCCCATCACTACCGCAGGCAGCTACATTATTTACACGTTAGTGTAGTACGATCTCTGCAAAGTGTTAAGCTAAAGCTACATGTTAGTGTAGTGTGACCTCTGCACAGTGTTCAGCTAAAGCTACAAGTTAGAGTAGTGCGATTCTGCACAGTGTTCAGCTAAAGCTACAAGTTAGTGTAGTGCGACCTCTGCACAGTGTTCAGCTAAAGCTTCAAGTTACTGTAGTGCGAACACTGCACAGTGTTCAGCTAAAGCTACCTGAAAAAGGTTGGTGTTGTTGTCCTGATCCTAACACTATCACAGGCAGCTACATTATTTACACGTTAGTGTAGTGCGACCTCTGCACAGTGCTCAGCTAAGCTACCTGTAAAAGGCTGGTGGTGTTTTCCTGATCCTATCACTACCGCAGGCAGCAACATTATATACACGTTAGTGTAGTGCAACTCTGCACAGTGTTCAGCTAAAGCTACCTGTAGAAGGCTGGTGTTGTTTTCCTGATCCTATCACTACCGCAGGCAGCTATATTATTTACACATTAGTGTAGTGCGACCTCTGCACAGTGTTCAGCTAAAGCTACAAGTTAGTGTAGTGCAACCTCTGCACAGTGTTCAGCTAAAGCTACATGTTAGTGTAGTGCGACATTATTTACACGTTACATTATTTACACATTAGTGTAGTGCGACCTCTGCACAGTGTTCAACTAAGCTACCTGTAGAAGGTTGGTGGTGTTTTCCTGATCCTATCACTACCACAGGCAGCTACATTATTTACACGTAATGTAGTGCGACTCTACGCAGTGTTCAGCTAAAGCTACAAGTTAGTGTAGTGCAACCTCTGCACATTGTTCAGCTAAAGCTACCTCTAGAAGGTTGGTGTTGTTTTCCTGATCCTACCACTACCGCAGGCAGCTACATTATTTACACGTTAGTGTAGTGCGACCTCTGCAAAGTGTTAAGCTAAAGCTACAAGTTAGTGTAGTGCGACCTCTGCACAGTGTTCAGCTAAAGATACAAGTTAGTGTAGTGCGACCTCTGCACAGTGTTCAGCTAAAGCTGCAAGTTAGTTTAGTGCGACCTCTGCACAGTGTTCAGCTAAAGCTACAAGTTACTGTAGTGCGGCCTCTGCACAGTGTTCAGCTAAAGCTACAAATTAGTGTAGTGCAACCTCTGCACAGTGTTCAGCTAAAGTTACCTGTAGAAGGTTGGTGGTGTTTTCCTTATCCTATCACTTCCGCAGGCAGCTACATTATTTACACGTTAGTGTAGTGCGACCTCTGCAAAGTGTTAAGCTAAAGCTACAAGTTAGTGTAGTGCGACCTCTGCACAGTGTTCAGCTAAAGCTTCAAGTTACTGTAGTGCGACCACTGCACAGTGTTCAGCTAAAGCTACCTGTAGAAGGTTGGTGTTGTTGTCCTGATCCTATCACTACCACAGGCAGCTACATTATATACACGTTAGTGTAGTGCAACTCTGCACAGTGTTCAGCTAAAGCCAGCTGTAGAAGGTTGGTGTTGTTTTCCTGATCCTATCACTACCGCAGGCAGCTATATTATAAACACGTTAGTGTAGTGTGACCTCTGAACATTGTTAAGCTAAAGCTACCTGTAGAAGGTTGGTGGTGTTTTCCTGATCCTATCACCACCACAGGCAGCTACATTATTTATACAGTAGTGTAGCGCAACCTCTGCACAGTGTTCAGCTAAAGCTACAAGTTAGTGAAGTGCGATCTCTGCACAGTGTTCAGCTAAAGCTACATGTTAGTGTAGTGCAACATTATTTACACGTTACATTATTTACACGTTAGTGTAGTGCGACCTCTGCACAGAGTTCAGCTAAGCTACCTTTAGAAGGTTGATGGTGTTTTCCTGATCCTATCACTACCGCAGGCAGCTACATTATTTACACATTAGCGTAGTGTGACCCTGCACAGTGTTCAGCTAAAGCTAAAAGTTAGTGTAGTGCAACCTCTGCACAGTGTTCAGCTAAAGCTACAAGTTACTGAAGTGCGATCTCTGCACAGTGTTCAGCTAAAGCTACAAGTTACTGTAGTGCAACCTCTGCACATTGTTCAGCTAAAGCTACAAATTAGTGTAGTGCAACCTCTGCACAGTGTTCAGCTAAAGTTACCTGTAGAAGGTTGGTGGTGTTTTCCTTATCCTATCACTTCCGCAGGCAGCTACATTATTTACACGTTAGTGTAGTGCGACCTCTGCACAGTGTTCAGCTAAAGCTACATGTTAGTGTAGTGCAACATTATTTACACGTTACATTATTTACACGTTAGTGTAGTGCGACCTCTGCACAGAGTTCAGCTAAGCTACCTGTAGAAGGTTGATGGTGTTTTCCTGATCCTATCACTACCGCAGGCAGCTACATTATTTACACATTAGTGTAGTGCGACTCTGCACAGTGTTCAGCTAAAGCTAAAAGTTAGTGTAGTGCAACCTCTGCACAGTGTTCAGCTAAAGCTACAAGTTACTGTAGTGCGATCTCTGCACAGTGTTCAGCTAAAGCTACAAGTTACTGTAGTGCAACCTCTGCAGATTGTTCAGCTAAAGCTACCTGTAGAAGGTTGGTGTTGTTTTCCTGATCCTATCACTACCACAGGCAGCTACATTATTTACATGTTAGTGTAGTGCGACCTCTACACAGTGTTCAGCTAAAGCTACCTGTAGCAGGTTGGTGGTGTTTTCCTGATCCTATCACTACAGCAGGCAGCTACATTATTTACATGTTATTGTAGTGTGACTCTGCACAGTGTTCAGCTAAAGCTACCTGTAGAAGGTTGGTGTTGTTTTCCTGATCCTATCACTACCGCAGGCAGCTACATTATTTACACGTTAGTTTAGTGCGACCTCTGCACAGTGTTCAGCTAAAGCTACACGTTTGTGTAGTGCGATCTCTGCACAGTGTTCAGCTAAATCTATCAGTTAGTGTAGTGCGACCTCTGCACAGTGTTCAGCTAAAGCTATTAGTTAGTGTAGTGCTACCTCTGCACAGTGTTCAGCTAAAGCTACAAATTACTGTAGTGCGACCTCTGCATAGTGTTTAGCTAAAGCTACCTGTAGAATGTTGGTGTTGTTTTCCTGATCTTATCACTACCGCAGACAGCTACATTATTTACACGTTAGTGTAGTGCGACTCTGCACAGTGTTCAGCTAAAGCTATAAGTTAGTGTAGTGCGACCTCTGCAAAGTGTTAAGCTAAAGCTACAAGTTAGTGAAGTGCGACCTCTGCATAGTGTTCAGCTAAAGCTTCAAGTTACTGTAGTGCGACCACTGCACAGTGTTCAGCTAAAGCTACCTGTAGAAGGTTGGTGTTGTTGTCCTGATCCTATCACTACCACAGGCAGCTACATTATATACACGTTAGTGTAGTGCGACTCTGCACAGTGTTCAGCTAAAGCTACCTTTAGAAGGTTGGTGTTGTTTTCCTGATCCTATCACTACCGCAGGCAGCTATATTATTTACACATTAGTGAAGTGCGACCTCTGCACAGTGTTCCGCTAAACCTACAAGTTAGTGTAGTGCGATCTCTGCACAGTGTTCAGCTAAAGCTACATGTTAGTGTAGTGCGACATTATTTAAACGTTACATTATTTACACGTTAGTGTAGTGCGACCTCTGCACAGTGTTCATCTAAGCTACCTGTAGAAGGTTGGTGGTGTTTACCTGATCCTATGATTACCACAGGCAGCTTCATTAATTACACGATAGTGTAGGGCGACTCTGCACAGTGTTCAGCTAAAGCTACAAGTTAGTGTAGTGCAACCTCTGCACATTGTTCAGCTAAAGCTACCTGTAGAAGGTTGGTGTTGTTTTCCTGATCCTACCACTACCGCAGGCAGCTACATTATTTACACGTTAGTTTAGTGCGACGTCTGCAAAGTGTTACGCTATAGCTACAAGTTAGTGTAGTGCGACCTCTGCACAGTGTTCAGCTAAAGATACAAGTTAGTGTAGTGCGACCTCTGCACAGTGTTCAGCTAAAGCTACAAGTTAGTTTAGTGCGACCTCCGCACAGTGTTCAGCTAAAGCTACAAATTACTGCAGTGCGGCCTCTGCACAGTGTTCAGCCAAAGCTACAAATTAGTGTAGTGCAACCTCTGCACAGTGTTCAGCTAAAGTTACCTGTAGAAAGTTGGTGGTGTTTTCCTTATCCTATCACTTACAGGCAGCTACATTATTTACACGTTAGTGTAGTGCGACCTCTGCAAAGTGTTAAGTTAAAGCTACAAGTTAGTGAAGTGCGACCTCTGCACAGTGTTCAGCTAAAGCTTCAAGTTACTGTATTGCGACCACTGCACAGTGTTCAGCTAAAGCTACCTGTAGAAGGTTGGTGTTGTTGTCCTGATCCTATCACTACCACAGGCAGCTACATTATATACACGTTAGTGTAGTGCGACTCTGCACAGTGTTCAGCTAAAGCTACCTTTAGAAGGTTGGTGTTGTTTTCCTGATCCTATCACTACCGCAGGCAGCTATATTATTTACACATTAGTGTAGTGTGACCTCTGCACAGTGTTTCGCTAAACCTACAAGTTAGTGTAGTGCGACCTCTGCACAGTGTTCAGCTAAAGCTACATGTTAGTGTAGTGCGACATTATTTACACGTTACATTATTTACACGTTAGTGTAGTGCGACCTCTGCACAGTGTTCATCTAAGCTACCTGTAGAAGGTTGGTGGTGTTTACCTGATCCTATCACTACCACAGGCAGCTACATTAATTACACGATAGTGTAGGGCGACTCTGCACAGTGTTCAGCTAAAGCTACAAGTTAGTTTAGTGCGACCTCTGCACAGTGTTCAGCTAAAGCTACACGTTTGTGTAGTGCGATCTCTGCACAGTGTTCAGCTAAATCTATAAGTTAGTGTAGTGCGACCTCTGCACAGTGTTCAGCTAAAGCTATTAGTTAGTGTAGTGCTACCTCTGCACAGTGTTCAGCTAAAGCTACAAATTACTGTAGTGCGACCTCTGCATAGTGTTTAGCTAAAGCTACCTGTAGAATGTTGGTGTTGTTTTCCTGATCTTATCACTACCGCAGACAGCTACATTATTTACACGTTAGTGTAGTGCGACTCTGCACAGTGTTCAGCTAAAGCTATAAGTTAGTGTAGTGCGACCTCTGCAAAGTGTTAAGCTAAAGCTACAAGTTAGTGAAGTGCGACCTCTGCACAGTGTTCAGCTAAAGCTTCAAGTTACTGTAGTGCGACCACTGCACAGTGTTCAGCTAAAGCTACCTGTAGAAGGTTGGTGTTGTTGTCCTGATCCTATCACTACCACAGGCAGCTACATTATATACACGTTAGTGTAGTGCGACTCTGCACAGTGTTCAGCTAAAGCTACCTTTAGAAGGTTGGTGTTGTTTTCCTGATCCTATCACTACCGCAGGCAGCTATATTATTTACACATTAGTGAAGTGCGACCTCTGCACAGTGTTCCGCTAAACCTACAAGTTAGTGTAGTGCGATCTCTGCACAGTGTTCAGCTAAAGCTACATGTTAGTGTAGTGCGACATTATTTAAACGTTACATTATTTACACGTTAGTGTAGTGCGACCTCTGCACAGTGTTCATCTAAGCTACCTGTAGAAGGTTGGTGGTGTTTACCTGATCCTATGATTACCACAGGCAGCTACATTAATTACACGATAGTGTAGGGCGACTCTGCACAGTGTTCAGCTAAAGCTACAAGTTAGTGTAGTGCAACCTCTGCACATTGTTCAGCTAAAGCTACCTGTAGAAGGTTGGTGTTGTTTTCCTGATCCTACCACTACCGCAGGCAGCTACATTATTTACACGTTAGTTTAGTGCGACGTCTGCAAAGTGTTAAGCTAAAGCTACAAGTTAGTGTAGTGCGACCTCTGCACAGTGTTCAGCTAAAGATACAAGTTAGTGTAGTGCGACCTCTGCACAGTGTTCAGCTAAAGCTACAAGTTAGTTTAGTGCAACCTCTGCACAGTGTTCAGCTAAAGCTACAAATTACTGTAGTGCGGCCTCTGCACAGTGTTCAGCCAAAGCTACAAATTAGTGTAGTGCAACCTCTGCACAGTGTTCAGCTAAAGTTACCTGTAGAAAGTTGGTGGTGTTTTCCTTATCCTATCATTTCCGCAGGCAGCTACATTATTTACACGTTAGTGTAGTGCGACCTCTGCAAAGTGTTAAGCTAAAGCTACAAGTTAGTGAAGTGCGACCTCTGCACAGTGTTCAGCTAAAGCTTCAAGTTACTGTATTGCGACCACTGCACAGTGTTCAGCTAAAGCTACCTGTAGAAGGTTGGTGTTGTTGTCCTGATCCTATCACTACCACAGGCAGCTACATTATATACACGTTAGTGTAGTGCGACTCTGCACAGTGTTCAGCTAAAGCTACCTTTAGAAGGTTGGTGTTGTTTTCCTGATCCTATCACTACCGCAGGCAGCTATATTATTTACACATTAGTGTAGTGCGACCTCTGCACAGTGTTCCGCTAAACCTACAAGTTAGTGTAGTGCGACCTCTGCACAGTGTTCAGCTAAAGCTACATGTTAGTGTAGTGCGACATTATTTACACGTTACATTATTTACACGTTAGTGTAGTGCAACCTCTGCACAGTGTTCATCTAAGCTACCTGTAGAAGGTTGGTGGTGTTTACCTGATCCTATCACTACCACAGGCAGCTACATTAATTACACGATAGTGTAGGGCGACTCTGCACAGTGTTCAGCTAAAGCTACAAGTTAGTGTAGTGCAACCTCTGCACATTGTTCAGCTAAAGCTACCTGTAGAAGGTTGGTGTTGTTTTCCTGATCCTACCACTACCGCAGGCAGCTACATTATTTACACGTTAGTTTAGTGCGACGTCTGCAAAGTGTTAAGCTAAAGCTACAAGTTAGTGTTGTGCGACCTCTGCACAGTGTTCAGCTAAAGATACAAGTTAGTGTAGTGCGACCTCTGCACAGTGTTCAGCTAAAGCTACAAGTTAGTTTAGTGCGACCTCTGCACAGTGTTCAGCTAAAGCTACAAATTACTGTAGTGCGGCCTCTGTACAGTGTTCAGCCAAAGCTACAAATTAGTGTAGTGCAACCTCTGCACAGTGTTCAGCTAAAGTTACCTGTAGAAAGTTGGTGGTGTTTTCCTTATCCTATCACTTCCGCAGGCAGCTACATTATTTACACGTTAGTGTAGTGCGACCTCTGCAAAGTGTTAAGCTAAAGCTACAAGTTAGTGAAGTGCGACCTCTGCACAGTGTTCAGCTAAAGCTTCAAGTTACTGTAGTGCGACCACTGCACAGTGTTCAGCTAAAGCTACCTGTAGAAGGTTGGTGTTGTTGTCCTGATCCTATCACTACCACAGGCAGCTACATTATATACACGTTAGTGTAGTGCGACTCTGCACAGTGTTCAGCTAAAGCTACCTTTAGAAGGTTTGTGTTGTTTTCCTGATCCTATCACTACCGCAGGCAGCTATATTATTTACACGTTAGAGTAGAGTGACCTCTGCACAGTGTTAAGCTAAAGCTACCTGTAGAAGGTTGGTGGTGTTTTCCTGATCCTATCACCACCGCAGGCAGCTACATTATTTACACAGTAGTGTAGTGTGACCTCTGCACAGTGTTCAGCTAAAGCTACAAGTTAGTGAAGTGCGACCTCTGCACAGTGTTCAGCTAAAGCTACATGTTAGTGTAGTGCAACATTATTTACACGTTACATTATTTACACGTTAGTGCGACTTCTGCACAGTGTTCAGCTAAGCTACCTGTAGAAGGTTGATGGTGTTTTCCTGATCCTATCACTACCGCAGGCAGCTACATTATTTACACATTAGTGTAGTGCGACCTCTGCACAGTGTTCAGCTAAAGCTACACGTTAGTGTAGTGCGATCTCTGCACAGTGTTCAGCTAAATCTATAAGTTAGTGTAGTGCGACCTCTGCACAGTGTTCAGCTAAATCTATAAGTTAGTGTAGTGCTACCTCTGCACAGTGTTCAGCTAAAGCTACAAATTACTGTAGTGCAACCTCTGCATAGTGTTTAGCTAAAGCTACCTGTAGAATGTTGGTGTTGTTTTCCTGATCTTATCACTACCGCAGACAGCTACATTATTTACACGTTAGTGTAGTGCGACTCTGCACAGTGTTCAGCTAAAGCTACAAGTTAGTGTAGTGAGACCTCTGCACAGTGTTCAGCTAAAGCTTCAAGTTACTGTAGTGCGACCTCTGCACAGTGTTCAGCTAAAGCTTCAATTTACTGTAGTGCGACCACTGTACAGTGTTCAGCCAAAGCTACCTGAAAAAGGTTGGTGTTGTTGTCCTGATCCTATCAATACCACTGGCAGCTACATTATTTACACGTTAATGTAGTGTGACCTCTGCACAGTGCTCAGCTAAGCTACCTGTTAAAGGTTGGTGGTGTTTTCCTGATCCTATCACTACCGCAGGCAGCTACATTATATACACGTTAGTGTAGTGCAACTCTGCACAGTGTTCAGCTAAAGCTACCTGTAGAAGGTTAGTGTTGTTTTCCTGATCCTATCACTACCGCAGGCATCTATATTATTTACACATTAGTGTAGTGCGACCTCTGCACAGTGTTAAGCTAAAGCTACAAGTTAGTGTAGTGCGACCTCTGCACAGTGTTCAGCTAAAGCTACATGTTAGTGTAGTGCGACATTATTTACATGTTACATTATTTACACGTTAGTGTAGTGTGACCTCTGCACAGTGTTCATCTAAGCTACCTGTAGAAGGTTGGTGGTGTTTTCCTGATCCTATCACTACCACAGGCAGCTACATTATTTACACGATAGTGTAGTGCGACTCTGCACAGTGTTCAGCTAAAGCTACAAGTTAGTGTAGTGCGACCTCTGCACATTGTTCAGCTAAAGCTACCTGTAGAAGGTTGGTGTTGTTTTCCTGATCCTACCACTACCGCAGGCAGCTACATTATTTACACGTTAGTGTAGTGCGACCTCTGCAAAGTGTTAAGCTAAAGCTACAAGTTAGTGTAGTGCGACCTCTGCACAGTGTTCAGCTAAAGATACAAGTTAGTGTAGTGTGACCTCTGCACAGTGTTCAGCTAAAGCTACAAGTTAGTTTAGTGCGACCTCTGCACAGTGTTCAGCTAAAGCTACAAGTTACTGTAGTGCGGCCTCTGCACAGTGTTCAGCTAAAGCTACAAATTAGTGTAGTGCAACCTCTGCACAGTGTTCAGCTAAAGTTACCTGTAGAAAGTTGGTGGTGTTTTCCTTATCCTATCACTTCCGCAGGCAGCTACATTATTTACACGTTAGTGTAGTGCGACCTCTGCAAAGTGTTAAGCTAAAGCTACAAGTTAGTGTAGTGCGACCTCTGCACATTGTTCAGCTAAAGCTTCAAGTTACTGTAGTGCGACCACTGCACAGTGTTCAGCTAAAGCTACCTGCAGAAGGTTGGTGTTGTTGTCCTGATCCTATCACTAGCACAGGCAGCTACATTATATACACGTTAGTGTAGTGCGACTCTGCACAGTGTTCAGCTAAAGCTACCTGTAGAAGGTTGGTGTTGTTTTCCTGATCCTATCACTACCGCAGGCAGCTATATTATTTACACGTTAGAGTAGTGTGACCTCTGCACAGTGTTAAGCTAAAGCTACCTGTAGAAGGTTGGTGGTGTTTTCCTGATCCTATCACCACCGCAGGCAGCTACATTATTTACACAGTAGTGTAGTGTGACCTCTGCACAGTGTTCAGCTAAAGCTACAAGTTAGTGTAGTGTGACCTCTGCACAGTGTTCAGCTAAAGCTACAAGTTAGTGTAGTGCGACCTCTGCACAGTGTTCAGCTAAAGCTACATGTTAGTGTAGTGCAACATTATTTACACGTTACATTATTTACACATTAGTGTAGTGCGACCTCTGCACAGTGTTCAGCTAAGCTACCTGTAGAAGGTTGATGGTGTTTTCCTAATCCTATCACTACCGCAGGCAGCTACATTATTTACACAATAGTGTAGTGCGACTCTGCACAGTGTTCAGCTAAAGCTACAAGTTAGTGTAGTGCAACCTCTGCACAGTGTTCAGCTAAAGCTACAAGTTACTGTAGTGCGATCTCTGCACAGTGTTCAGCTAAAGCTACAAGTTACTGTAGTGCAACCTCTGCACAGTGTTCAGCTAAAGCTACCTGTAGATGCTCTTGAAGCAGAAAACAACTATACTTGCAACCCAACCCCGGAGACGGAAAGTATCTGGCAAGAGAAACAACAAGCATATAAATCAGTGGTTATACAGAAAGCAGAAACCAGGTGGTTACTCCAAAGACAGGAATCTATGGTGGAGGGCGAGAGAATGGGAAGGACACTGGCTATGCTAGCAAAATCCAATGCAGCTCCATCCACGGTCCTCGCGATTAGATCCCAGAGCGGTGAGGTAGTATCAAGCACCTTAAAAATAGTACAAGCCTTCAGGGATTACTATAAAAAACTGTATTCCTCCCAGAAGAGGGGTAAGGAGGCCAAGATGGAGGACTTCCTAAGGGGGTTAGACATCCCCACCATATCACAAGAAGAAAGAGATATATTAGATGCCCCAATATCTATAGCAGAATTACACCAAGCAGTAGCAGGCATGGCAACCCATAAGTCGCCCGGACCAGATGGTCTTCCAATTGAGACCTACAAACACTATGGTGAAGTGTTGATCCCCGAACTGCTGAAAGTTTTGGGGGGGGCGCTTGAGGGGGGCCAATTACCTGCCTCAATGCTAGAAGCAACTATTATTGTATTACAGAAAGAAGGGAAAGACCCCTTGGATATGGCCGCCTATAGACCAATTTCTCTTTTATGCACGGACGTAAAAATTCTGGCCAAAGTGCTGGCAGCAAGATTGAATGGAGTTATCCATAAGCTGATCCACGAGGACCAGGCGGGCTTCATAGCCAATAGATCCACGAGCCTGAATATTAGAAGGGCGTTTTTGAATATACAGACCCCAATGGTGAACGAGGGTTCGAGAGCGTTGATGACCCTTGATGTATCCAAGGCTTTTGATAGCGTGGAGTGGGGCTATATGTGGCGCGTGCTGGAGATCTTTGGATTTGGCCCTGCCTTTATAGGGTGGATTAGAATGATATATACTCGACCCAAGGCAAGATTAAAAATTAACAACGAATTGTCAGATTGGTTTGAGCTGGAGAGGGGGACGAGGCAGGGGTGCCCACTCTCCCCTCTGTTGTTTGCACTAGCGATGGAACCCCTGGCCATTTCCATAAGGGGAAGTCGAGCGATAACCGGCTTCCAGAGAAAAACAGGCGAGGAAAGAATCGCATTGTATGCGGATGATATTCTGTTATTTTTGGGAGACTCGAGGAAATCGCTACCGGGAGCAATGAGGATAGTGGAGGACTTCGGCAGTTTTTCTGGCTTAGAGATAAACTGGGAGAAATCAGAGTTTCTACCGATAGACCCCTTAAATGAGACAATAGCACCTGGTATGCCTCAGGTGGTAACAGTGGAAGCTCTGAAGTACCTAGGGATTGTCCTGACGAAGGACCCTGTTCTATATATCAGTAAAAACCTTGTCCCTCTATTAACAAAATTTAAACAAAAAATAGGAATTTGGAGACGCCTGCCTCTATCAGTTGCAGGAAGATGTAGCTTAATAAAAATGATATGGATGCCACAACTGCTATACGTCTTGCATAATTCCCCTGTCTGGATAAGTAAGAAGTGGTTTAAAAAAATTGACAGTCTCTTTAGGGAATTGATTTGGAAGGGGAAACAAGCCAGGATCCGTCTTGGAGTGCTCCAGCTCCCTACCCAGGAGGGGGGCTTTGCCCTCCCACATCCCGAGAGTTATTTTTACTCAACTCAGTTGCAGCAATTATTGGGCTGTGGGATACCGAAAGGAGGCACCCCTAATGGCAAGTTACTATTGTTGAGCTCCACACATAATACAATTATTGAAGCCCTAGAGGCGGACGCGTTCCATATTAAATTTCCAACAATTAAATTGATAATCAAACTTTGGAAAACAGTTAAGAAAAAGATGGGGTATGGAGCCTTAACAGCCTACTCTCCTATTTGGAACAACCATAATTTGCAGGAAGTTCTTAAGATAGGCATATTTAGAGAGTGGGAGAAGCTTGGCCTCAGTAAGCTAAGTCAATTATATAACGACTCTGGGTTAAAGAAATTTTCAGAACTGGTTGGGGAGTTTAAGCTTCCCCGGGGGTCTTTCTTCCTATATGTCCGGTTGGAACATGCCCTTAAAGCACAATTTAAAGCCCAGACCCCGAGATGGGAAGAGATGCCTCTATTTCAGTGCATAATTCAAATAACCCCCACTAGAGGGGTAATTTCAAGAATTTATGACCAATTAAGCAAATCGGTTAATAGCAGGGAAATACTCCTTCGGGTAAAGGCCAAATGGGAAGAGGAGGTGGGAGGAATGACCCAGGAACAATGGGCGAGAATTTTGGAGTTGGGAGCGCAGGTTTCTGTGACCCCCTCACAGAGACTCTCACATTTAATGCTGTTAAACAGAGCCTATTATACTCCTAAAAGACTTTTTAAATTTGGGAGAAGGCCCAATGACAACTGCCCCAGGTGTCGAAGGACGGGAGATCTCATTCACATGGTGTGGAGGTGTCCCAAGCTGTTTAGATACTGGGAGGAGGTGACTGGGAATTTGGGAAATATTTTCGGTACGACAGTGGCAAACGAGGCCTTGGTTTGTATTCTGGGGCATAGAAGAGTGATGGGAGAAAGGTTGAGTACTACCTTAGCTGTCACGCGGGCCCTGTTTCAGGCTAGAAAGTTGATAGCACTTAGATGGCAGGTAAAGGAGCCCCCCACCGTGAAAGACTGGATCTCTACAATGAATGAAACCTTGGGTAGGGAAAGAATGGAGTACATAAAAAGGGGCAATCTTCAGGAATTTGAAAGCATGTGGAAGATGTGGATAGAGAAAGTGAAGAGTCATTAATAGTGGGATCTGCATAGACAGGGAATAGACTGAGGGATGGGCTTAATATAGGTATGTAGGCAACTGGTATCCTTGCAGGCAAAGGATGCTATAATAAAGTGTTTCTGGATATGAACATTTTTAGTTAAATATATAGCTTAGTAGGGTATAGGATAAATATATAGGGAGTAGGTGGGGGGGGGGGGATCGGGGTATTAGGGCATAGGTAATTTGGTACACAATACAGGCTGGGTCAGTAGAAGATGGGCACGGGGAGCCCACAAGTTCATTTTTACAAACCTCTCTTCTTGTATTTTTTGTTGGTGTTTTTGTCCTTTTTCTTCCTTCTTACGGGTCCCCTCTTTCTCTAAACTGAGTTGGAAAAGGATGGGTCCCCTTGGTTATCGAGTCCTAGTTAGTGGGGCTTACGAGATGGAAGGGACAGAGGACTTGTTGGTAAAGAGGCGTAATGGAATCCGTTGGTCATTATGGCGATATAAAAAGCAATGAGAAAAAGTATAATCCACTATGATGTGAATACGAGAAGGCGACAGTTAATGAACATCAAACTGATTTAGCCCTCCAAACACTGTTTACTGATGTGGAGAAAAAAAGAAAAAAAAAAAAAAGTTTTATAGTTCTATGCTAATTAGGAAAGGGGTTGGCATTCTCAACGAGAATGGGGCCTGCTTTAATGATGTAAATAATGTAGAAACATATAGGATGCTTTTACATTTTCATGCTGCCCATAGCTAAGGATCAAATCAAATCACTGTGTACACATTGCACTATGTTCTTATAGGATAGGATGCCTTTGCATTGTTTTGATTTCTCTCTTTCAGGTGTTGCTGTGTCGGTGCATCTTCCTTGGCTAAGGAGAGACAGGGATCTAGCCAGATTACAACATTAACACTCAGAGGCCTATCTAGTGAAAATGGCGGCTATGGCAAGCACAGAAACTGAACCCCTGTCAAAACATTTGAAACCCATCTTTCAAATAACCTTACAGGGGTTGTAAACCTTCGAGGTTTTTCACAGGCAGACAGGCAGGCTTGTCTTGTTACAGTATTTACAGCTACCTGAAGAAAATTGCTGGTGTTCTTTTGATCCTATTAGTACCACAGTCAGGCAACTAGACTATTTACAGTTAGTGTAGTGCGTCCTCCTCACAGTGTTCAGTTAAAGCTACAAGTTAGTTTAGTGTGACCTCTGCACAGTGTTCAGCTAAAACTACAAGTTAGTGTAGTGCACAGTGTTCAGCTAAAGCTACAGGTTAGTGTAGTGCGTCCTCCTCAAAGTGTTCAGCTAAAAGTACAAGTTAGTGTAGTGTGACCTCTGCACAGTGTTCAGCTAAAGCTACAAGTTAGTGTAGTAAGACCTCTACACAGTGTTCAGCTAAAGCTACAAGTTGGTGTAGTGTGTCCTCCTCACAGTGTTCAGCGAAAACTACAGGTTAGTGTAGTGAGACCTCTGCACAGTGTTCAGCTACAGCTACAAGTTGGTGTAGTGCGTACTCCTCATAGTGTTCAACTAAAACTACAAGTTAGTGTAGTGCGACCTCTGCACAGTGTTCAGCTACAAGTTAGTGTAGTGCGTCTTCCTCATAGTGTTCAGCTAAAACTACAAGTTAGTGTAGTGAGACCTCTGCACAGTGTTCAGCTAAAGCTACAAGTTAGTGTAGTGCATCCTGCTCACAGTGTTCAGCTAAAACTACAAGTTAGTGTAGTGTGACCTCTGCACAGTGTTCAGCTAAAGCTACAAGTTAGTGTAGTGCATCCTCCCCACAGTGTTCAGCGAAAACTACAAGTTAGTGTAGTGCAACCTCTGCACAGTGTTCAGCTAAAGCTACAAGATAGTGTAGTGCATCCTCCTCTAAAGCTACAAGTTAGGGTAGTGCGTCCTCCTCACAGTGTTCAGCTAAAGCTACAAGTTGGTGTAGTGTGTCCTCCTCACAGTGTTCAGCGAAAACTACAAGTTAGTGTAGTGCGACCTCTGCACAGTGTTCAGCTAAAGCTACAAGTTAGCGTAGTGCGTCCTCCTCACAGTGTTCAGCTAAAACTACAAGTTAGTGTAATGAGACCTCTGCACAGTGTTCAGCTAAAGCTTCAAGTTAGTGTAGTGCGTCCTCCTCACAGTGTTCAGCTAAAGCTACAAGTTAGTTTAGTGTGACCTCTGCACATTGTTCAGCTAAAGCTACAAGTTAGGGTAGTGCGTCCTCCTCACAGTGTTCAGCTAAAGCTACAAGTTGGTGTAGTGTGTCCTCCTCACAGTGTTCAGCGAAAACTACAAGTTAGTGTAGTGCGACCTCTGCACAGTGTTCAGCTAAAGCTACAAGTTAGTGTAGTGCGTCCTCCTCACAGTGTTCAGCTAAAAACTACAAGTTAGTGTAGTGCGACCTCTGCACAGTGTTCAGCTAAAGCTACAAGTTAGTGTAGTGCGTCCTCCTCTAAAGCTACAAGTTAGGGTAGTGCGTCCTCCTCACAGTGTTCAGCTAAAGCTACAAGTTGGTGTAGTGTGTCCTCCTCACAGTGTACAGCGAAAACTACAAGTTAGTGTAGTGCGACCTCTGCACAGTGTTCAGCTAAAGCTACAAGTTAGTGTAGTGCGTCCTCCTCACAGTGTTCAGCTAAAGCTACAAGTTAGTTTAGTGTGACCTCTGCACAGTGTTCAGCTAAAGCTACAAGTTAGTGTAGTGCGACCTCTGCACAGTGCTCAGCTAAAGCTACAAGTTAGTGTAGTGTGTTCTCCTCACAGTGTTCAGCTAAACCTACAAGTTATTTTTTTGCGAGCTCTGCACAGTGTTCAGTTAAAGCTACCTGTAGAAGGTTGGTGGTGTTTTCCTGATCCTATCACTACCGCAGGCAGCTAAATAAGCTACAAGTTATTTTTTGGCGAGCTCTGCACAGTGTTCACCTAAAGCTACCTGTAGAAGGTTGCTGGTGTTTTCCTGATCCTATCACTACCGCAGGCAGCTAAATAAGCTACAAGTTAGTGTAGTGCGACCTCTGCACAGTGTTCAGCTAAAGCTACAAGTTAGTGTAGTGCGTCCTCCTCACAGTGTTCAACTAAAACTACAAGTTAGTGTAGTGCGACCTCTGCACAGTGTTCAGCTAAAGCTACAAGTTAGTGTAGTGCGTCCTCCTCTAAAGCTACAAGTTAGGGTAGTGAGTCCTCCTCACAGTGTTCAGCTAAAGCTACAAGTTGGTGTAGTGTGTCCTCCTCACACTGTTCAGCGAAAACTACAAGTTAGTGTAGTGCGACCTCTGCACAGTGTTCAGCTAAAGCTACAAGTTAGTGTAGTGCGTCCTCCTCACAGTGTTCAGCTAAAGCTACAAGTTAGTTTAGTGTGACCTCTGCACAGTGTTCAGCTAAAGCTACAAGTTAGGGTAGTGCGTCCTCCTCACAGTGTTCAGCTAAAGCTACAAGTTGGTGTAGTGTGTTCTCCTCACAGTGTTCAGCGAAAACTACAAGTTAGTGCAGTGCGGCCTCTGCATAGTGTTCAGCTAAAGCTACAAGTTAGTGTAGTGCATCCTCCTCACAGTGCTCAGCTAAAACTACAAGTTAGTGTAGTGCGACCTCTGCACAGTGCTCAGCTAAAGCTACAAGTTAGTGTAGTGCGTCCTCCTCACAGTGTTCAGCTAAACCTACAAGTTATTTTTTTGCGAGCTCTGCACAGTGTTCACCTAAAGCTACCTGTAGAAGGTTGGTGGTGTTTTCCTGATCCTATCACTACCGCAGGCAGCTAAATAAGCTACAAGTTATTTTTTGGCGAGCTCTGCACAGTGTTCACCTAAAGCTACCTGTAGAAGGTTGGTGGTGTTTTCCTGATCCTATCACTACCGCAGGCAGCTAAATAAGCTACAAGTTAGTGTAGTGCGACCTCTGCACAGTGTTCAGCTAAAGCTACAAGTTAGTGTAGTGCGTCCTCCTCACAGTGTTCAACTAAAACTACAAGTTAGTGTAGTGCGACCTCTGCACAGTGTTCAGCTAAAGCTACAAGTTAGTGTAGTGCGTCCTCCTCTAAAGCTACAAGTTAGGGTAGTGCGTCCTCCTCACAGTGTTCAGCTAAAGCTACAAGTTGGTGTAGTGTGTCCTCCTCACAGTGTTCAGCGAAAACTACAAGTTAGTGTAGTGCGACCTCTGCACAGTGTTCAGCTAAAGTTACAAGTTAGTGTAGTGCGTCCTCCTCACAGTGTTCAGCTAAAGCTACAAATTAGTTTAGTGTGACCTCTGCACAGTGCTCAGCTAAAGCTACAAGTTAGGGTAGTGCGTCCTCCTCACAGTGTTCAGCTAAAGCTACAAGTTGGTGTAGTGTGTTCTCCTCACAGTGTTCAGCGAAAACTACAAGTTAGTGTAGTGCGACCTCTGCACAGTGTTCAGCTAAAGCTACAAGTTAGTGTAGTGCGTCCTCCTCACAGTGTTCAGCTAAACCTACAAGTTATTTTTTTGCGAGCTCTGCACAGTGTTCAGCTAAAGCTACCTGTAGAAGGTTGGTGGTGTTTTCCTGATCCTATCACTACCGCAGGCAGCTAAATAAGCTACAAGTTATTTTTTGGCGAGCTCTGCACAGTGTTCACCTAAAGCTACCTGTAGAAGGTTGGTGGTGTTTTCCTGATCCTATCACTACCGCAGGCAGCTAAATAAGCTACAAGTTAGTGTAGTGCGACCTCTGCACAGTGTTCAGCTAAAGCTACAAGTTAGTGTAGTGCGTCCTCCTCACAGTGTTCAACTAAAACTACAAGTTAGTGTAGTGCGACCTCTGCACAGTGTTCAGCTAAAGCTACAAGTTAGTGTAGTGCGTCCTCCTCTAAAGCTACAAGTTAGGGTAGTGCGTCCTCCTCACAGTGTTCAGCTAAAGCTACAAGTTGGTGTAGTGTGTCCTCCTCACAGTGTTCAGCGAAAACTACAAGTTAGTGTAGTGCGACCTCTGCACAGTGTTCAGCTAAAGTTACAAGTTAGTGTAGTGCGTCCTCCTCACAGTGTTCAGCTAAAGCTACAAATTAGTTTAGTGTGACCTCTGCACAGTGCTCAGCTAAAGCTACAAGTTAGGGTAGTGCGTCCTCCTCACAGTGTTCAGCTAAAGCTACAAGTTGGTGTAGTGTGTTCTCCTCACAGTGTTCAGCGAAAACTACAAGTTAGTGTAGTGCGACCTCTGCACAGTGTTCAGCTAAAGCTACAAGTTAGTGTAGTGCGTCCTCCTCACAGTGTTCAGCTAAACCTACAAGTTTTTTTTTTGCGAGCTCTGCACAGTGTTCAGCTAAAGCTACCTGTAGAAGGTTGGTGGTGTTTTCCTGATCCTATCACTACCGCAGGCAGCTAAATAAGCTACAAGTTATTTTTTGGCGAGCTCTGCACAGTGTTCACAAAAAAAAAAAAAAAAAAAAAAAGCTACCTGTAGAAGGTTGGTGTTGTTTTCCTGATCCTATCACTACCACAGGCAGCTACATTATTTACACGTTAGTGTAGTGCGACCTCTGCACAGTGTTCAGCTAAAGCTACCTGTAGCAGGTTGGTGGTGTTTTCCTGATCCTATCACTACCGTAGGCAGCTACATTATTTACATGTTATTGTAGTGTGACTCTGCACAGTGTTCAGCTAAAGCTACCTGTAGAAGGTTGGTGTTGTTTTCCTGATCCTATCACTATCGCAGGCAGCTACATTATTTACATGTTAGTTTAGTGCGACCTCTGCACAGTGTTCAGCTAAAGCTACAAGTTAGTGTAGTGCGATCTCTACACAGTGTTCAGCTAAATCTATAAGTTAGTGTAGTGCGACCTCTGCACAGTGTTCAGCTAAAGCTATAAGTTAGTGTAGTGCGACCTCTGCACAGTGTTCAGCTAAAGCTACAAGTTACTGTAGTGCGACCTCTGCACAGTGTTTAGCTAAAGCTACCTGTAGAAGGTTGGTGTTGTTTTCCTGATCTTATCACTACCGCAGGCAGCTACATTATTTACACATTAGTGTAGTGCGACTCTGCACAGTGTTCAGCTAAATCTACAAGTTAGTGTAGTGCGACCTCTGCACAGTGTTCAGCTAAAGCTTCAAGTTACTGTAGTGCGACCTCTGCACAGTGTTCAGCTAAAGCTCCCTGTAGAAAGTTGGTGGTGTTTTCCTGATCCTATCACTACCGCAGGAAGCTACATTATTTACACGTTAGTGTAGTGCGACTCTGCACAGTGTTCAGCTAAAGCTAAAAGTTAGTGTAGTGCGACCTCTTCACAGTATTCAGCTAAAGCTTCAAGTTACTGAAGTGCAACCTCTGCACAGTGTTCAGCTAAAGCTCCCTGTAGAAGGTTGGTGGTGTTTTCCTGATCCTACCACTACCGCAGGCAGCTACTTTATTTACACGTTAGTGTAGTGCGACCTCTGCAAAGTGTTAATCTAAAGCTACAAGTTTGTTTAGTGCAACCTCTGCACAGTGTTCAGCTAAAGCTACAAGTCAGTGTAGTGCAACCTCTGCACAGTGTTCAGCTAAAGCTACAAGTTAGTGTAGTGCGACCTCTGCACAGTGTTCAGCTAAAGCTACCTGTAGAAGGTTTGTGTTGTTTTCCTGATCCTATCACTACCGCAGGCAGCTACATTATTTATACGTTAGTGTAGTGCGACCTCTGCACAGTGTTCAGCTAAAGCTCCCTGTAGAAAGTTGGTGGTGTTTTCCTGATCCTATCACTACCGCAGGAAGATACATTATTTACACGTTAGTGTAGTGCGACTCTGCACAGTGTTCAGCTAAAGCTAAAAGTTAGTGTAGTGCGACCTCTTCACAGTATTCAGCTAAAGCTTCAAGTTACTGAAGTGCAACCTCTGCACAGTGTTCAGCTAAAGCTCCCTGTAGAAGGTTGGTGGTGTTTTCCTGATCCTATCACTACCGCAGGCAGCTACATTATTTACACGTTATTGTAGTGCAACCTCTGCAAAGTGTTAAGCTATTGCTACAAGTTAGTGTAGTGCGACCTCTGCACAGTGTTCAGCTAAAGCTACAAGTTAGTGTAGGGCGACCTCTGCACAGTGTTCAGCTAAAGCTACAAGTTAGTGTAGTGCGACCTCTGCACAGTATTCAGCTAAAGCTACAAGTTAGTGTAGTGCGACCTCTGCACAGTGTTCAGGTAAAGCTACAAGTTACTGTAGTGCGGCCTCTGCACAGTGTTCAGCTAAAGCTACCTGTAGAAGGTTTGTGTTGTTATCCTGATCCTATCACTACCGCAGGCAGCTACATTATATACACGTTAATGTAGTGCAACTCTGTACAGCGTTCAGCTAAGGCTACAAGTTAGTGTAGTGCGACCTCTGCACAGTGTTCAGCTAAAGCTACAAGTTTGTGTAGTGTGACCTCTGCACAGTGTTCAGCTTGAGCTACAAGTTAGTGTAGTGCGACCTCTGCCCAGTGTTCAGCTAAAGCTACAAGTTAGTGTAGTGTGAGCTCTGCACATTGTTAAGCTAAAGCTACAAGATAGTGTAGTGCAACCTCTGCACAGTGTTCAGCTAAAGCTTCAAATTACTGTAGTGTGACCTCTGCACAGTGTTCAGATAAAGCTACCTGTAGAAGGTTGGTGGTGTTTTCCCGATCCTATCACCACCGCAGGCAGCTACATTATTTACACGTTAGTGTAGTTCGACGTCTGCACAGTGTTCAGCTAAAGCTCCATGTAGAAGGTTGGTGGTGTTTTCCTGATCCTATCACTATCGCAGGCAGCTACATTATTTACACGTTAGTTTAGTGCGACTCTGCACAGTGTTCAGCTAAAGCTACCTGTATAAGGTTGGTGTTGTTTTCCTGATCCTACCGCTACCGCAGGCAGCTACATTATTTACACGTTAGTGTAGTGAGACCTCTGCAAAGTGTTAAGCTAAAGCTACAAGTTAGTGTAGTGCTACCTCTGCACAGTGTTCAGCTAAAGCTACAAGTTAGTGTAGTGCAACCTTTGCACAGTGTTCAGCTAAAGCTATAAGTTAGTGTAGTGCGACCTCTGCACAGTGTTCAGCTAAAGCTTCAAGTTACTGTAGTGCGACCTCTGCACAGTGTTCAGCTAAAGCTCCCTGTAGAATGTTGGTGGTGTTTTCCTGATCCTACCACTACCGCAGGCAGCTACATTATTTACACGTTAGTGTAGTGCGACCTCTGCAAAGTGTTAAGCTGAAGCTACAAGTTAGTGTAGTGCAACCTCTGCACAGTGTTCAGATAAAGCTACAAGTTAGTTTAGTGCTACCTCTGCACAGTGTTCAGCTAAATCTACAAGTTAGTGCAATGCGACCTCTGCACAGTGTTCAGCTAAAGCTACATGTTATTGTAGTGCGGGCTCTGCACAGTGTTCAGCTAAAGCTACAAGTTAGTGTAGTGCGACCTCTGCACAGTGTTCAGCTAAAGCTACCTGTAGAAGGTTTGTGTTGTTTTCCTGATCCTATCACTACCGCAGGCAGCTACATTATTTACATGTTAGTGTAGTGCGTCCTCTGCACAGTGTTCAGCTAAAGCTACCTGTAGAAGGATGGTGGTGTTCTCCTGATCCTATCACTACCGCAGGCAGCTACATTATTTACACGTTAGTGTAGTGCGACTCTGCACAGTGTTCAGCTAAATCTACAAGTTAGTGAAGTGCGACCTTTCCACAGTGTTCAGCTTAAGCTTCAAGTTACTGTAGTGCTACCTCTGCACAGTGTTCAGCTAAAGCTCCCTGTAGAAGGTTGGTGGTGTTTTCCTGATCCTACCGCAGACAGCTACATTATTTACACGTTAGTGTAGTATGACCTCTGCAAAGTGTTAAGCTAAAGCTACAAGTTAGTGTAGTGTGACCTCTGCACAGTGTTCAGATAAAGCTACAAGTTAGTGTAGTGTGACCTCTGCACATTGTTCAGCTAAAGCTACATGTTACTGAAGTGCAGCCTCTGCATAGTGTTCAGCTAAAGCTACCTGTAGAAGGTTTGTGTTGTTGTCCTGATCCTGTCACTACCGCAGGCAGCTACATTATTTACACGTTAGTGTAGTGCGACCTCTGCACAGTGTTCAGCTAAAGCTACCTGTAGAAGGTTGGTGGTGTTTTCCTAATCCTATCACTACCGAAGGCAGCTACATAATATACACGTTAGTGTAGTGCGACACTGCACAGTGTTCAGCTAAAGCTACAAGTTAGTGTAGTGTGACTTCTGCACAGTGTTCAGCTAAAGCTTCAAGTTACTGTAATGCTACCTCTGCACAGTGTTCATCTAAAGCTCCCTGTAGAAGGTTGGTGGTGTTTTCCTGATCCTACCACTACCGCAGGCAGCTACATTATTTACACGTTAGTGTAGTGCGACCTCTTCAAAGTGTTAAGCTAAAGCTACAAGTTAGTGTAGTGCGACCTCTGCACGGTGTTCAGCTAAAGCTACAAGTTACTGTAGTGCGGCCTCTGCACAGTGTTCAGCTAAAGCTACAAGTTAGTGTAGTGCAACCTCTGCACAGTGTTCAGCTAAAGCTACCTGTAGAAGGTTTGTGTTGTTGTCCTGATCCTATCACTACCGCAGGCAGCTACATTATTTACACGTTAGTGTAGTGCGACCTCTGCACGGTGTTCAGCTAAAGCTACCTGTAGAAGGTTGGTGGTGTTTTCCTGATCCTATCACTACCGCAGGCAGCTACATTATGTACATGTTAATGTAGTGCGACTCTGCACAGTGTTCAGCTAAAGCTACCTGTAGAAGGTTGGTGTTGTTGTCCTGATCCTATCACTAACGCAGGCAGCTATATTATTTACACGTTAGTGTAATGCAACCTCTGCACAGTGTTCAGCTAAAGCTACAAGTTAGTGTAGTGCGACCTCTGCACAGTGTTCAGCTAAAGCTACAAGTTAGTGTAGTGCAACCTCTACACAGTGTTCAGCTAAAGCTACTGTAACAACACCCCGAGTATGAAAGGGGTTAAAGTCGTTTAGGACATTCCATATTCAAACACAAAGGCAGCTACCGAACACTCCAATCTGCCCAACAACTAACCCATACAAATAATCTACCCCAAAAA
Source organism: Aquarana catesbeiana (assembly GCF_042186555.1). NCBI lineage: Eukaryota > Metazoa > Chordata > Amphibia > Anura > Ranidae > Aquarana > Aquarana catesbeiana. The sequence continues at coordinate 179,809,715 of NC_133329.1, forward strand.
CGAGACACGGCTCTGTCTTCAGGGTCAAGCAGAAATTAACTCATTTATTATAACACATGGTCACAACAGACAAAATAACTCAGAGACTCGTTCCCCCCCACCCTTGGAAAAGAGGGCAGGTTAAACTGTCCAATGACAAAGGACACACAGGTCAGGTGTGTTTAATGTCTCATCAGTACACAGTGTTAGCAGGGAGAGCTATTGGAAGAATTCCCCCTCCCTCCAATGCAATACACATCCTGTGATCAAAGACAGACAAACACAAACCTTCCAATGCAATACACATCCTGTGATCCAAGGTAGACAAACACAAACCCTCCAATGCAATACACATCCTGTGATCAAAGACAGACAAATACAAACCCTTCAATGCAATACACATCCTGTGATCCAAGGCAGACAAACATAATAGAACATTGGTTTGCAGGAGGCTGGCATTCAGTCCCCTCCAAAAGCCTATTTTGCCGCTAGGTCTGTCACATTTCTCCCCTTTCGGCAGGAGACTAACACAGGAGGAGACCCCAGACGGGTTGACTCTGAAGTTAGTCAGTAGTTCCAGTCCTCTAATGCTGGTATCCACACAGTACCCCAAACAAATTGTTCCAACTAGATCATTACTTACCCAGCCAACCTCTGCCTCTCTCAGAGAACACGCCCGCCGCTGGGGAGAGGCCTGGACTGACCCTTCTCCCTGTAGTCTTTTCAGCCGCTGGAGAGAAGACAGGGTGACTGGGCTCACGCATCATGCTGTTGGGGATCTGGGCACGGGTAGTCACTGGGTTGGCTTCATCGGGGCGTAAGCAGAAATGAGGGGGGCCAAATCATTCCCCAGTAGTACATCCGCTGGCAAATCCTTCATCACCCCCACATTCACATGTCCCGAACCAACCCCCCAATCCAGGTGAACATGGGCAACGGGTAGCCGGAAAATGGTGCCTCCCGCTACCCTTACGACTACAGTGGCCCCGGTGTTTTGGCTCTCTGGGATGAGGTTCTTTCGTAGTAGGGTCATGGTGGCGCCAGTATCACATAGGCCATTGGCTACCTTTCCATTAACCCGGACGGTCTGCCTGTGTTGCTGCCGAAATCTTCCTGTAGAAGGTTGGTGTTGTTTTCCTGATCCTACCACTACCGCAGGCAGCTACATTATTTACACGTAAGTGTAGTGCGACCTCTGCAAAGTGTTAAGCTAAAGCTACAAGTTAGTGTAGTGCGACCTCTGCACAGTGTTCAGCTAAAGCTACAAGTTAGTGTAGTGCGACCTCTGCACAGTGTTCAGCTAAAGCTACAAGTTAGTTTAGTGTGACCTCTGCACAGTGTTCAGCTAAAGCTACAAGTTACTGTAGTGCGGCCTCTGCACAGTGTTCAGCTAAAGCTACAAGTTAGTGTATTGCCACCTCTGCACAGTGTTCAGCTAAAACTACCTGTAGAAAGTTGGTGTTGTTTTCCTGATCCTATCACTACCGCAGGCAGCTACATTATTTACACGTTAGTGTAGTGCGACCTCTGCACAGTGTTCAGCTAAAGCTGCAAATTAGTGTAGTGCGACCTCTGCACAGTGTTCAGCTAAATCTACCTGTAGAAGATTGGTGGTGTTCTCATACTAATACTACAGGCAGGCAGTTGACATTGCTAGCTGCAGTATCAGTATGTATATAAATATATATATATATATATATATATATATATATATATATATATATATATATATATATATATATATATATATATATATCCCAGCTTAGTGCAGCTATATCTCACTGCAGGCCATTAGTATGTCTGGAAGGACAGCAAGGAGAGGCAGACAGTCACAAGCCAATAAAAGAGGGCAAGAAGGCTCTGTGTCTAGAGGCAATAGTGCTGGTCGTTAACATGGTGCATCCTCATTAGCACGTGGCCGTGGGACACGCTTGGCCTTTTTTTCAGCAGCTGGCCATGTTGAGCCTCAACATGCGGAAGACTTGGTCGAGTGGATGACCAAGCTGTCCTCATCCTCCTCATCCTCTCTCACCCATGCTCAGGGTACTTTGTCTGGCAAAGCACCTGCCAACGCGGCCTCTTCCCTCGGCTCAATGGCATCAGTGACTCCTTCCCTAGCCCCACCATGTCCTCCTGAGGAGTCTCTCAAACTGTTTGACCACAGTGTTGGGTACATGCTCCAGGAGGATGCCCAGCGTTTAGAAGGCTCGGATGATGCTACTGAGCTAGATGAAGCCAGTAACGTGAGCATGGACAGTGGGGGTGCCCAAGTAGGACAGCAATCTGGCTCTTATGTTCCCCCTGCTGCAGCATACTGCCAGGTTTGCTCCAGTGATGAGGAGGGAGGGGATGATGAGGTCACTGACACAACGTGGGTGCCTGATAGGACGGAGGAGGAGGCACATCACCAATGAGGCAGGATGCCCTCCAGGGGCCAGCCTAAGGACTGCATCACACCTCAGAGCTCCGCATGTGCAGGGCGCTGCTGTCTCTGCACGTTATTCCAAAAGTTCTTTGGTGTGGGCCTTTTTTGAGACGAGTGCATCAGATGGCACCGTTGCTATTTGCAACATATGTCTCAAGCATTTCTTGTGTGGCCAAAACATCTCCCGCTTGGGCACCACATTCTTGACCAGACATATGTTGACTTGCCATGCAGTTCGTTGGCAAGCGTACCTAAAAGACCCACACCAAAGAACAAAGAGGACCTCTCCTTGCTCCTCATCAGCTGAGATCTCCAACCCCACTATACCTTCAGTCCTCTCTGAGACCTGCACTGAGAGGAATGAAGGTGTAGAATTAGGTGTGTCACAGCCAAGTACTTGCGGGCAATCTGCTATCGGTACACCGATGTCAGATTGTACCAGGCAAATTTCCCTGGCCCATCTGCTGCACCGCAAAAAGAAGTTCGCTCCCAGCCATCCACATGCCCAGCGGTTGAATACTAACTTGGCAAAATTGCTAGCACTTCAACTGCTACCTTTTCAGTTGGTAGACTTTGCCCCCTTCCATGAGTTTGTGGAATGTGCGGTTCCTCAGTGGCAGGTTCCCAAACACCACTTTTTCTCACAGAAGGTGATTCCGGCTCTCTACCAGCATGTGGAAGGCAATGTCTTGGCCTTGCTGGACAGGGCGGTCAGCTGTAAGGTGCATATTACCGCTGACTCATGGTCCAGCAGGCATGGACAGGGACGTAACCTAAGTTTCATGGTGCATTGGGTGACTTCTGGCAGCTGGGAAGGATGCAGGACAAGGTGCAGTAGTGTTGGAGGTTGTTCCACCACCACACCTCCAAAATGCCACTACTAGTGATTCTGACACACCTCTCTCATCCACCCCCTCCTCTTCTTCTTCCTCCATGGCCTCTTTCTGTGCTTTGTCCTCTGAACCAGCGGTGCTCCGTAGGCGTTCAAGGGGCTATGCAAGTACGCAGGCCAAAAGATGCCATGCGGTGCTTGAGCTGGTGTGCTTGGGGGACAGGAGCCACACTGGGGCAGAGATTCTGTCAGCTCTGCAGGAGCAGGTTCAGAGGTGGTTGACGCCATGCCAACTTAAGGCAGGAATGGTGGTTTGCGACAATGAGACCAACCTCCTCTCCGCCCTCTGACAGGGACAAATGACCCATGTGCCCTGTTTGGCTCACGTCCTTAACTTGGTGGTGCAGCGGTTCTTGGGTGGGTACCTGGGCTTACAGGATGTCCTGAGGCAGGCGAGGAAAGTCTGTGTGCATTTCTGCCAGTCATATAATGCCTGTGCTCGGCTGGCAGACCTCCAAAAGGAATTTAACCTGCCCAAGAACCGCCTAATCTGTGACATGCCCACCAGGTGGAACTCAGCGTTGTCCATGCTGCAGCAGCTGCACATGCAGCAGAGGGCCATCAATGAGTACCTGTGTGACTATGGCACCAGGACAGGGTCAAGGGAGCTTGTTTTTTTTTCCACGCCAGTGGGCCATGATCAGGGATGCATGCACTGTCCTGTCACCATTTGAGGAGGCCACAAGGATGGTGAGCAGTGACAGTGCATGCATCAGTGACACTGTCCTCCTTGTCCACCTGTTGGAGCACAAGCTGCATGGAATAATGGACAGGGCACTTGAGGCAGAACAGAGGCAGGAAGAGGAGGACTTCCTTAGCTCTCAAGGCCCCCTTTATCCAGACAGTGTTCCTGCGTGCCCGCCGATCACACAGGAAGAGAATGAGGAGGAGGATTGTGTTAGTATGAAGGTGGAGCCTGGCACTCAGCATCAGCAGCAGCCTTTAAGGGATCATTTACAGTCCCAAGAAACACATGGACTTGTACGTGGCTGGGAGGAGGTGGCTGTGGATCATGTCGTCCTTAGTGACCCAGAGGACTCCGGACCGAATGCCTCAGCAAACCTATGCTGCATGGCCTCCCTGATCCCGCAAAGCCTGCGGAAGGATCCTCGTATTCGTGGTATCAAGGAGAAGGAACAATACTGGCTGGCAACCCTCCTTGATCCATGTTACAAGGGTAAGGTTGCGGACCTTATTTTGCCATCGCAGAGGGGGCAGAAGTTAAAACATCTTCGGGAGGCCTTGCAGTAAGGTCTGTGCAATGCGTTCCCAGAGACTGGGAGGTTACAAACTTCTGTTTCTGGACAACGTGTTGCTGAGGCTTCGGTCAGTCAAAGAAGGAGTGGTGGAGAAGGTGGCCATCTGACCGATGCGTTCAGACAATTTTTTAGTCCGTAGCCCCAAGGTATGATCGGTTCCAGCAACCATCGTCAGCATCTGTTTTACATGGTGCAGGAATACCTAGGGGCAAGATCTGACTTGGACACCTTTCCCACTGAAAATCCTCTGGGTTACTGGGACTTGAGGATGGATCACTGGCCAGAGCTTGCACAGTATGCAATTGAGCTACTGGCCTGTCATGCATCCAGCGTTCTTTCGGAACGCACATTCAGTGCTGCTGGAGGCTTTGTAACCGATCACAGGGTGCGTCTGCCACCGACTCGGTCGATCGACTGACCTTCATAAAAATGAATCAGTCTTGGATCACCACCAGCTACCAAGCACCTGATGCTGATGTAACTGAATAATTTTTTTTGAAATATCAGATACCTTCAAAGACTGCCTATGCTGATGCTGAGTGACTATCCTGTTATGCTGAGTAATTATCCTCGTCCTCCTCAATGATCATGCTGATAGCTTGTAAGAACATTTTTGGTTCTGGGCACCGCTAGTCCCGCCACTAGTGCCTAAGGCCCAATTTTTCAGCCCGTTTAACAGGGGCGTGTAATTACAATTTTTGATGCAATTCTTTGCAGCAGGGCTAGTTCCTGCGCTCCAACTAGGGTATCTGTGAGGGGTTGTAGTGTTGTGGCACCAGTGCCTAAGGCCCAATTTTTCAGCCCCTGTTTAATAGGGGCGTGTGATTACGATTTTTGATGCAATTCTTTGCAGCAGGGCTAGTTCCTGCTCTCCAACTAGAGTATCTGTGAGGGGTTGCAGTGTTGTGGCACCAGCACCAGTGCCTAAGGCCCAATTTTTCAGCCTCTGTTCAACAGGGACATGTAGTTAGAATTCTTGATCTAATATTTCACAGCAGGGCCATTTCTGCGCCCACCAAGAGTAACTGTGAGGACTTACAGTGTTGTGGCACCAGCACCAACACCACCATCAAAGGCCCAATTTTTCTGCCCCTGTTCAACAGGGGCATGTAATTACAATTCTTGATCTAATATTTCACAGCAGGGCCCTGTGAGGGCTTACAGTGTTGTGGCCACAACAACACCTAAGGCCCAAATTTCTGCTGAGTATATAGGGCAGGCCCCTACTTTCAAACATTCAACTTACAAATGACTCCTACTTGCAAACGGAAGGAGACAACAGGAAGTGAGATGAAATCTACCCCATAGGAAGGGAAATTCTCTCCTGTAAGAGTTAATATGAGAAAAACTATTCTCCTTTACACTGATGCTTTATCACCAATCCTTGTTACACAGAAAACCCCAAATTTTCAAAAAACATTTGTCATTGGGACAAAAAGTGAGGTGAAATCTTCTGAAGAGGAACACAGACAGCAAAACAAATGTCACAGGGGTGATAACCCTTCCCTATGTTTTCCAAAAAGCTTAAAATAGATTTTTTGGCTGGAGCTAAACATGTTAAAAATGTACCAGTTCAAAATTGCAAACAGATTCTACTAAACAACAAACCTACAGTCCCTGTCTTGTTTGCACCACCTGTATACTGCTTTTCAGAGTATATAGGGCCTCCACACCTTTCCTTTTTTAATTTGGGTGCGGGGTTCCCCTTAATATCCATACAAGACCCAAAGGGCCTGGTAATGGACTGGGGGGTACCCATGCCATTTCTCTCACTGATTTTCATCCATATTGCCAGGACCCGACATTACATTAAAGCCGCAAGCAGTTTTAAATGACTTTTATTCCTTTTAAATTGTCATTTTGTGCAGGGACTGTTCTAAGCACGGGAAACACACGCCACTTTACAGGCATACTATAGACACCCCCCAGGTATGATATTTAAAGGAATATTTCACTTTTTTTTTACTTTAAGCATCATTAAAATCACTGCTCCCAAAAAAACAGCCATTTTTAAAACTTTTTTTTGCATTGATACATGTCCCCTGGGGCAGGACCCAGGTCCCCAAACACTTTTTATGACAATAACTTGCATATAAGCCTTTAAAATTAGCACTTTTGATGATTCGTGTTCGAGTTTCATAGACTTTAACGGTGTTCGCACGTTCGAACAAATTTTTTACCTGTTCGCATGTTCTGGTGCGAACCGAACAGGGGGGTGTTCGGCTCATCCCTACTCAGTATGCAGAAATGAAGAGCATACTGTTCCACAGAAGCAGACTCTTGGTGGAGACATAAAAGGGCGCTGGCCACTGAAGAGATATGACCTTGTTTCCTCGAAGATATTCTGAAAGAGTTTCAAGAAATTAGGCTGGAAGCCACTTGATCATTCCTCTCCCACAGAGCCTCCCCGGACAGGAGAGAAATAATATAGGCTATCTTTGCCCAATCAGCCGGGAAGTTTTTGAGGCTGGAGTTCGAAATGAATGGTACACTGGCTAAGGAACCCCCTGCAGGCCTTGGAGTCCCCAGAGTAATAGGACGGAGGCGGTAAGTGCAAAGGGTTAGCGGCTGCGAATGTAATCGGAGCCGATACGGCAGCAGATTGCAGTTGAGGTTGTCGAACCAGGGATCCTAATGAGGCTTGAAGTTGTTCAAAGTGGGAAGTCAAATCCTAAAGGAATCGCATCACCTAGGTCTGATTAGATTCCTGGGTCCCGAGTCTGTGGACTATGCCCTGCAGCTGATCATCGGCAGGTAGCGGCAAATCAGCAGGGTCCATGGCCGAGCAAACCATTGGAGTCAGTAGTGCACCGCTAAGGTAGTGGACCCTATGACTGACTGCTGCAAATGGAACTCTGTGTGGTTCAGGAAGGCAGGTCCACTGGAGCACCAACACGGATCCCACTAGGAGCTAGAGCATAAGATTCCCCAGGGAGCAGAGTCTAAGAGCCAGCAGGTGTTCACCAGAGCCTCTAGTGGTGAGGATGGACTGTGCTGCAACTGGCTCCAGGTCGTGGCCCACAGGCTCTCCCAGATCACGCTCATGGTAGGCTATAGGAGGATAGAGAGGAAGCAGCAGCCCAGGACAACAAGGGATAGTCAGGAGATAAGCCAAAGATCAGGGCAACTAGCAGGCAAGGATAGACAGAGAGCAAGCCAAAGGTCAGGGTAACAAACTGGCAGGAATGGTCAAAGAACAAGCCAAGATCGGTAACAGAAACAGACGTAGAGCACACAGCAAGCTGGAGACAGGAAACCAAACACACAATATTGCTCGGCAAGGCAAGCTTGGAGAACACGTGTTAAATAGTGGTTCCTGTTGAGGCTAGGGTGGAGCCACATTGAGGGAATGCTTGACCATGCAGGTGTGAGAGTGCAGGCCCTAAGGCTGATACACAGATAAGAGACAGACAAGGCATTACTGCAGATTCATGACACGCTGTCATTTCAAAGCCATTGTTTCTAATTTTCAGGGACTCGTTAGTGACTGGAATGGTACCACTGGATTGGCATAGGGTCAATGTGGTGCCCATATTTATAAAGGGATCAAAGTCTTTACCAAGTAACTAAAGACCTGTTAGTTTAACGTCTATAGTCAGGAAGATACTGGAGAGTTTAATAAAAGACCACATAGATGAGTTATTGCTGGAAAAAAATATTTTAAGCAACAGACAGCATAGATTCATGAAAGACACGCATTGTCAAACAAACCTGATTTATTTTTTTGAGGTGGTAAATAAAACCTTGGACAGAGGGTTGGCTGTGGATGTGGTATACTTGGATTTTGCAAATGCATTTGACACAGTTCCCAACACACGGCTAATGTGTAAAGCCTACAGGCTTGGAAAGATCAGTTTGTAAATAAATAGAAAACTGGCTAAAAGACTGAATTCAGAGAGTAGTAGTTAATGATTCTTACTCTGAATGGTCTAAGGTTATCAGTGGTGTATCCCAAGGTTCAGTGTTGGAACCCTTACTTTTTAATAGCTTTATAAATGATATAGGGTCTGGACTTAAAAGTACCATTTCTCTGGCGCATGAGCAGAGGCTTCCAAAATGGCCGCAACCACCTGAAACTCTGCGCCGCCCGGGTCTCATAACTACCACTACAGCAGACAGAGTGCTCATTCTGAGCCCGCCCCATGAGCAATAGAAGAGGGAATACCCCAGGATCACCCCGATGTCAGCGGGCTCTGCTAGAAGGGACCTATTGTGCTTGCTGAACTCTGCTCCAGAACCTCACAGCCATTCCAAGATGGCTGCTGTGGCAGCACAAGACATTGAGAAAGAGGAGGAAGACTCCATTGCGGACCAGGACAATACTGGGGCCTCGGCTCTCCTACCTCCTCAGGATACAGTGAAGGCAGCCCATATAATGACACCCTCCCCTGCCTCCACTTAATCCCTGATAGGGGGAACCCCTATGAGTGACCCCATGATACAATTAGAGGCCTGTGAGAGTGAAGCTCATGGCTTTTCCCCCCACACCCACTGACTTTCCTTCTATGATGTCAGCATTTTCAAAAATGTTGCCCAGGGGCCTGGCTCTAAATGCTGCTCGGATAACCTCATCTATTCATGCAGATTTACAACAACTGGGCACTAGGATAGAATACATTGAAAGAAAAGCTGATCAATCAGCAGCCAGAATTAACCAAAATTCTGCAAGAACCCAGCATGTACAGAACCAATTAGAGACTGCGTTATCCAAAATTTATGACTTAGAGAACAGCTCCAGGCAGAATAACTTTAGAATCAGGGGGCTCCCTGAAACAGTGAAAGAAGTCCAGCCAGCAATTCGGGCACTTATCACGGACCACATTCCAGACATTCCAGAACAACGCCTGGAACTAGACAGGGCCCACAGAGCTTTGCAACCGCCACACATAGATGGCCTCCTAAGGGACATCATTGTCAAACCGCACTTCAACACAGGAGAACCTCACATTCCAAGGTCAGCCAATACAAATCCTTGCAGATCTCTCACCCTACACTGTACAGAAATGGAGATCTTTAAAACCCCTTCTTCAAGTCTTTAATGCAAAAAGAAATAACCTATAGGTGGTCCTTTCCATTCTGCCTGAACTTCTCATGTCGCAACAAAGGCTACAGCTTATCTTTCTTCGTGGAACGCGAGCGCATATTACTTCACCCGGATCTGTTGACATAAGATCTTCAGCCATCATCTGCCAGTAAAGGTTCCTCATCCTCTGCAAAGCGCCCCCCACCAGCTAGTCCTCTCAAACCAGCGTGGCAGAAACATCACTCCAAAAGATTCAAAGACTCTCAACCACCCTGAGGACGGCCCAAAGGATGAAGCTTCAGATGTCTTGATCTGACCTCCCTACTTTGATACCCCTGTAGTTGTTGGCCTTTTCCATTGTAGGCCCTACACGTTATAGGAGGGTCAACCCTCCATGAACAGCCTGTGGGGGGGAAAGGGAGAAGGGACCCAATCCACGTTCCCATCTTGTTCTTGGGTGCACCATATACAAGTTTTATTACAGCTACAGTGGCAAGTTCTAGCTACTCTTCAGTGGTTTCCTCCTTTAAATATAATTCTGTATTAAAACCAATATATGTTTGATGTAAAATACTGGCTTTTTCTTCTCTTTGGAAAGAAGACTCCAGAATCTGACTCTTGAGTCCCATTTTACATTATTTTTTTATTTTGGGCTTACCGGACTTTATTGCCCATTTCATATGAGGTTCTGGGTGGTGGCTACTCTGCTGGTTAGGACTCTCCCAGGAGACACCTATGTTTCAAGGGTGCCTCTGGCGGGGGGTCCTGACTCGTAGAGGAGCCACTGCTGTGGTTCCTGATTTTTTTGTCTCTTTTTGGGAATGAGGTTCTGTTCATTTGCAAATGTTATTGTTTGCTTTAGAAGTGAGACCGTGGATGCATCAGCCTTTGAGGGGTGTGTATTTTTCTCTCGGAGACCGACCGAGGCTCCCCTACTTAGGGGACTTCTGACCCTTTGGGTCATGGGGGCAGGAAGGGGCGGGCTCCTTCCTGGACCGGGTAGGGTTAGGGGATTATAGTCTGCATTATATTAATACCGTTCAGCTTATCTTTCTTATATCTTCTCTTTTTCCTTCCTGTTTTTTTCTATCTGACTACCTATTGCTTTAGGTCTCCTGGGAAGTCCTATGTCATTTACTCCAGTCTGGATTGCAGCATCTGTAGCCAATACTCCTTACTGCCAGGTGACCCGTCTACATTGGGTAAGGCATAATATGTTTTCAAGATAGTCTACCCTCTGATCCATGTCTAACTTGTGAATTGTCTCACATAATACACAAGGGCTTAACTCTCCATTCAAAAGACAGAAAAAATTCCAACTTTATCACTCCATGAAATCCGATATATTACTCCTGCAAGAAACCTACTTTCTTATATCCTATCAACCCACCTTTCTACACCAATGTTTTCCCCAATTCTTTCTTGCCAATGCAGACAACAAAACAAAAGAAGTTGCAACATGTTTTTCAAAACACCTACATTTCTCCCCAACAAAGGTAATTAAGGACCCTGCAGGGTGCTATGTGCTGGTGACAGGCAACATAGATGGAGAGACATATACGTTTGTCTCATATTATACTTCCAACAAGGATCAAGCAAACTTTTTTGACTCCTTAACACATACACTATGAAAACACTTTCAGGGCACAATTTTCATGGGGGGTGATTCAAATTTAGCTTTTGATATCTCTCTAGACAAAACAGTAACGGGGAAACCTAGACCCAAACGCCCCTCGAGACAGAGTTTAAAAATCGCTCGACTGTTGTATTTAGCTGGTCTGGTAAATATCTGGAGGGAACTCAATCCATGTGTAAAGGATTATACGCACTTTTCGGCTCCACATAACATCCATGCCAGGATTGACCACATCTTATTGCAATCTAACTCTGTCCCGTTAGCCCTATTCACCAAAATTAGAGACACACCTCTTTCGGATCACTCTATGTTGATGCTAGGTACCCAGCGGCCCTTGGGAGCATCAACCCCATTTAAATGGCGACTTAACAAAGCCTTACTAAGCGACCCGGTACAATGTATGATATTAGAAAAGGCTTTGAAAGACTACGTTACTAAGAATAACAATAAGACAGTCAAGCCTGAAACCCTATGTGCAGCTCACAAAATCAGTGATAAGAGGGAAGCTCATTCAGATCACCTCCAAGTTGAAACGCAAACATGGAAAAGACATTCCAAAATGTACAGAGGACTTCCTTTTACTAAGCAAAAACCACAAACACAATCCCACACTCGATACTCTGACCCAACTGGACACAACACAAACCAATCTTAATTTAGCTTTAACCACCAAAGCAGAGAAACATCTTGAGATTCTACTCTCAACAAGATAGCATGGGTTCCAAATTAGCTGCTAAATTAACTCCTAAACCCTGCATCTTAGCCTTTCCCAAAATTTGCACCCAATCAGGTGATCTGACCCAAAATCTGATTTGGATTATGGAAACATTTCAACAGTTTTACTCACAAATTTATAAAGCCAATTCTCCTCCCTCATCTGCTGTACTTGACTCTTTTCTTAAGGATCTCCCCATTCCAATAATTTTGCAGAGTCATAGAGACCTACTAGATGACCCGATATCCACTGCAAAGGAAGTACTGGAGACAATCAAATCCCTTAAATCGGGTTCTTCCCCAGGTCCGGACGGATTTTCAGTCTGTTACTATAAAACATTTGGCCCCTCCTTGGCCCCCTATTTTTTTTAACTCTCTCAGGGATGGAGCCCCTGTAGGCAAGGACATTAACTCTGCATACATTTCTGCTATCCCCAAACCAGGGAAGAGCACTAATGAAGTTAGTAACTATCGCCCGATATCACTTATCAATAATGACCTCAAAATTATGATGAAAATCCTTGCCTCAAGACTAGCTAGCTTTAGTTCAAATTACATCCACAAGGACCAGGTAAGCTTCATCCCTGGGAGACAGGGCCTGGACCAAATTGGGAGAGCCATAGATATAATTTCAATATATTACTCCCACTGGGATGGGGACCCCCCAAAAATGGATTCCTACTCTCCATTGACGTTCAAAAAGCATTTGAATCAGTCTCATGGACCTACCTTTTAGAGATCTTAGAGAGATGGGGATTGGTCCCAAATTCAGAGGTATAATTAACTCTCTCTTCTCAACCCCTAGTGCTCTGGTTCCTTTACATCAGAAAAGAGACAAGGCAAGGGTGCCCACTCTCCCCTTTAATATTTGCAATTGCTATAGAAACTCTAGCCATCGCAATCACAAACCATCCCAATGTTAAAGGTGTCCTCTGTGGCGTTCAAGAACATAAATGCGCTCTGTTTGCAGACGATCTGCTCCTATTCCTCACATCTCCGTTTACAAACTGCTTCAAGATTTTGGTGATATATCTAGTCTTAATGTCAATGTTTCTAAATCAGTAGCCCTGAACGTATCTGTTCCCCTGAGTCGGTTGATCAACTGAAACAGAATTTTTCATTCTCATGGACTTCTGATTCCATACAGTACCTAGACATTAAGAGCACACAAAACATAGGCAAACTATATGCCACTAACTACCCTCCCATAATCCGTAAATGTGGGGAGGATTTGTCGGCATGGTCGAAGGTCAGTCTATCCTGGTTGGGCAGAATAAATGCAGTCAAAATGACATTATTTCCGTGCTTACTATACCTCTTTAGGTCCCTCTCGATATGTATTAATAAAAAAGCCCCCCTGGTGGTTCAGTCCAAAATTACACTTTTGTCTGGGGGAAAAAATGTTATAGATGCTCCAAAGAGACTCTTTTACGTTTGAAAACACAGGGTGGTCTGGGTCTCCCTAACGTTTGGTGGTAGTTTCAAGCGACTAAGTTAGCACAAATATCAGTAGTATACTCCAGAGGACCCAAACCTGATTGGGTGGCCATGGAAAGGGAAGCTGTTCCCCAACACACAATCGACTATCTGCTTTGGAGCAATCCGAAAGATATATTAAATAAACAACACAAGGTAATCTCCAGCATGCGCCCGTTAGCTCACCTATTCCATAACCCTTCCCTTCCCCCCGGCATGAACATTCAAGCTTTTCGCTGGTGGCTGAATAAAGGTTTATTCCGAATAGGACATTTCTTCAATTCAATGGGCCCAGTCTCACTGGGCTACTGTAAAATGCAACTAGAAATGCCCTCCTCTGAGAAATTCAGACTCTCCCAAATTAGGCACTTTCTTATCTCTATTTGGTTTGATAAAACAGAAACCCCTAAATCTACTCTCTACGAACAATGTTTCTCTAATCTCACGGATCAGAGGGGGGTATCTCGGTTATATATTCCTTGTTGGTGCATAGGGATGACAAGCCGTCCTATGTCCAAGCATGGGAGCATGACATGGAGATCTCATGGGACAGTAATACATGGTTTCAAGCCTTACAGCGCTCCTATAAAGGTATCCTTAACATTTCACTAATTGAAGCCAATGTTAAACTCCTTACTAGATGGTACTATGTTCCCGCCAGATTGGCAGTAATGTATCTGTCTCTCCCCTATGCTTTAGAGGTTGTCACCTGGTGGGATCCATGTACCATGTCTGGTGGTCCTGTCCTCAGATCAGAACTTACTTGACTTCTGAGGAAAATTTTGGGAGTAGCAATACCTCAAGATCCCACAATAGCTCTCCTGAACCATAGAGTTGCTGCGATACACAAGCATATGCAAACCTCATTTTTTTTATTCTCTTGGGAGCCAAGATTACACTGCCTGGGGTCTGGAAAAAATCTACTATTTCATTTAAGGCAGCAAAGAGGAAAATATCCTGGATTATGACTCAAGAACAAATAGTGGGTAAGCTTCAGGATAAAGTTCCTAGGTTTAAGACTATTTGGGAACCTTGAGCGACCTATACTGGAATCTCCCTCTGTCTGGGCATTACATTGGGCTCTTAGGACCTCCCTGACTTCTTTCTCTTCTTCTTTCTCTTTCCTTTCTTTTCTCCCTCCTGTTCTCTCAGGGATACCTTGATATCTCTCTCTCTTGTTTCCCTCTCACTTGTCATATCAATATTTTCCTTTATAATGCTGGGGAGGATACTTCCCCCCCCCTGCTTGGAGCTGACAAATCTCCAATGTGTCACTTAGACCAAGGTTCGAATAAGGCTGTCCTTTGGACTCTTCTACCTTAAGTTGAAATGGAGCTCTTATCTCTCATAGCATATCCTACTTGCTTTATTGGAAGCATTCAGGGGGTCGGGCTTTGGCTCCTGTGCTGTGGGGAGGCAACCTCACATTTATAGATTGATCCCATGGGGCTGATGTGTGGCTGCCCTCTCAACCTGCTAGGGCACACGAGTAACGACTTTTAGCCATAGGTCTAAACATGATCTTAGCTCCTTTATCCTATCTCAGAAATGCATCACCTATTCTCTGAACCAAGATGTAACCACATTGGCTCTTGCATTATATGAATCTGTTCTATATATTTTAGTGATGTTCTGAAGCCTTTCAGGCTAATATGTTACTCTTATATTGTTATTCCTTCTCTAAGAAACCAATAAACATATTTAAAATAAAAATGTACCATTTCTGTCTTTGCAGATGACACCAAGCTATGCAGGGGATTAACGTCCTTATAGGATGTCTTTAATTTACAAGCCAACCTCAATGCACTAATTGGGCAACTAAGTGGCAAATGAGGTTTAATGTTGATAAATGTAAAGTTATGCACTTGGGGGCTAAGAATATGCATGCATCATACATACGAGGGGGAGTACAACTGGAGGAATCCACAGTGGAGAAGAATCTGGGGGTTTTGGTAGATCATAAGCTCAATAATAGCAAGCAATGCCAAGCTGTGGTTTCCAAAGCGATCAAAGTCCTTTCTTATATTAAGAGAGGTATGTACTCCAGAGAGAGAGATATAATTTTGCCCCTGTACAAATCATTAGTAAGACCTCATCTGGAATATGCAGTTCAGTTTTGGGCACCCGATCTCAAAAAGGATATCAGGGAACTGGAGAAAGTGCAGAGAAGGGCAACCAAACTGATAAGGAGCATGGAGGAGCTCAGCTATGAGGAAAGATTAGAGGAACTCAATATATTTTCTCTTGAGAAGAGTAGATTAAGGGGGGATATAATCAACATGTACAAATACATAAGTGGTCCATATATAGTGAACTTGGCTTTGAGTAAGATGACTTTAAGGTCATCACAGAGGACAAGGGGGCACTCTTTACGTCTAGAGGAAAAGAGATTTCATCTCCAAATACGGAAAGGTTTCTTCACAGTAAGAGCTGTAAACATGTGGAATAGACTGCCTCCAGAGTTGGTTCTGGCAAGCTCAGTAGATTGCTTTAAAAAAGGCCTGGATTCTTTCCTAAATGTACATAATATAACTGGATACTAAAATTTATAGGTAAAGTTGATCCAGGGAAAATCTGATTGCCTCTCCGGAGATCAGGAAGGATTTTTTTTCCCCTGCTGTAGAAATTGGAGCTCGCTTTGCTGGGGTTTTTTGCCTTCCTCTGGATCAACTATGGGTGAAGGATTGTGTATGTGGGATTGTATGATTTTTTTTTGGTTGAACTAGATGGACTTGTGTCATTTTTCAACCTGACTAACTATGTAACTATGTGTAAGCCAGTCCACCACCTCTTCTGGACAGACCAGGTCCACTTTTTCCTGTGGGCACAGATGCTGCTGACCTCTTCACAGTGCCATGGGAATGTCTGCTTCTCCTTGTTGGCTTCCCAGACATGATGGGGGGCTTATTAACAAAATCTAATAATGATGGGGAAATGTGTACATGGATGCCTTTGAGTAAACTTGAGTTCTCACTACATAGACACACTACAATATACTACAGTAAAACTGTACTGATGCACTGCAATATACTGCAGTAAATGTGCACTAACGCACTGAAATATACTTCACTGAAATATACTGCGGTAAACGTGCACCAACACACTGCAATATACTTTGTTAAATGTGCAGTAATACACTGCAATATCATTATTATTATTATTATTATTATTATACAGGATTTATATAGCGCTGACAGTTTACGCAGTGCTTTACAACAATAGGGCAGACAGTACAATTACAATACAATTCAATACAGGGGGAATCAGAGAGCCCTGCTCATTAAAGCTTACAATATAGGAGTGAGGATCAAGTTGTTGTCAAGTTGCAGTTGTTAGATGGAGGCAGGATAGGCTTCTCTGAAGAAGAAAGTTTTCATGGATCACCTAAAAGTGGATAAATTTGGAGACAGTCTGACAGATTGGGGTAGGGAATTCCAGAGGATCAGAAGAGGGGCGAGAAGTCCTGGAGGCGGATATGGGAGGAGGTGATGAGGAAGCTAGAGAGCAGAAAGTCTTGGGAGGAACGAAGAGGGCGATTAGGTTGGTATTCTGAGACTAGGCTAGTGATGTAGCTGGGGGCAGAGTTGTGGATGGCTTTGTAACTTATTGGTAGTATTTTCAATTTAATTTGTTGGGCGAGTGGCAGCCAATGGAGGGATTGGCAAAGAGGGGTAGCAGACACTGAGCAGTTTGTAAGGTGGATGAGTCTGGCAGCAGCATTCATGATGGACTGATGGGGGATAGTCTATTTAAAGGTAAGCCATTGAGGAGGGAATTGCAGTAGTCAAGGCGAGAGATAACCAGGGAGTGAATCAGGAGCTTGGTTAGAAAGGGACGTAGTTTAGAGATGTTGCGGAGGTTGAGGCAGCAAGCTTTGGAAAGTGATTGGATGTGGGGCCAAAAGGAGAGTCCAGGATAACACCTAGCATGCTGACATGTGGGGATGGGTGGATGGTTGTGCCATTGCTCTTGACAGAGAAGTCAGGGGAAGAGGCACGTGGGGAGGAAATATTATAGGCTCGGTTTTGGGCAAGTTAAGTTTGAGGAAGTGGTGTGACATCCATACATATATGTCTGTTAGTAAGTTAGTGATGTGTGAGGAGACTGATAGAGTGAGTTGAGGGGTGGAGAGATAGATTTGTGTGTTGTCAGCATAGAAATGATATTGAAAGCCGTGAGAGGCTATCAGCTGACCCAGGGAAGAGGTGTATATTGAAAATAAAAGAGGTCCAAGAACAGAACCTTGGGGGACACTGAAAGAGAAAGGAAGAGGAGTGGAGGAAGTAGAATTGTAAGTGACACTGAAGGTGCATTGGGATAGGTAGGATGAGAGCCACTGAAGAGCACAGTCATGGAGACCGAGAGAGTAAAGTTTTTTGAGGAGGAAAGGGTGGTCAACCATGTCAAAGGCAGCTGAAAGGTCCAGAAGTAGGAGTACAGAAAAGTGCCTGTTGGTTTTTGCAGTTAGTAGGTCAATTGTGAGTTTTAAAAGAGCAGTTTCTGTGGAGTGTTGAGGGCAAAATCCAGATTGAAGGGGATCAAGAAGGTTATTCTTAATGAGGGGGTCACTCGGTTGTAAACCAGGTGTTTAAGGAGTTTAGAGGAAAAGGGGAGCAAGGAGATAGATTGGTAGGGTCCAAGGATGGCTTTTTAAGTATGGGGGTGATCAGTGCAGGGCGTTGAGGAAGAGGCCAGAGGTGAGGGAGTGTTTGAAGATTTGGGTTAGAGAGTGTAGGATAGAGTCAGAGGGTGACCGTAGTATTTGAGAGGGAATAGGGTCCAGGGGACAGGTGGTTAGGTGGGCGTTAGAAAGGAGTTTAGCAACTTCATCTGTAGTAGCAGATTTGAATAAGGGAAATGTCAATTGTACCTGTTGACATGGGGTCATAACAGGGGAGATACCTGTAGAGTGGAGATTTCATCACGGATTGTATCAATCTTGTTTTTGAAGTGATTAGCAATCTCCTGGGCAGTGAGTGAGTCAGTGGGTGGAGGACGAAGTAGAGAGTTGAAGGTAGAGAAGAGTTTACAAGGACTGGATGAGAAGGTATAAATATAATGCAGTAAACGTTCAATAATGCACTGAAATATACTGTGTTAAACATGCACTAGTGCACTAAAATATCTTGCTTTAAACGTGCACTAACGCACTGCAATATACTGTGGTAAACATGCAATAACACACTGAAATATACTGCGTTAAATGTACACCAATGCACTGCAATATTGTGCAGTATACATGCACCAACACATTGAAATATACTGTGTAAAACTTGCACTAAAGCACTGCAATAAAATGCGCTAAATGTGCACTAATGCAATGCAATATACTGTTGTAAATGTGCAATAATGCACTGCAATTTACTGCAGTAAATGTGCACCAACACTGCAATATACTACATTAAACATGCACTAACGCACTACAATATAATGTGGTAAACGTGCAATAACACACTGAAGTATACTGTGTTAAACGTGCACTAATGCACTGCAATATACTGCGCTAAATGTGCACCAACATGCTGAAATATACTGCGGTAAATGTGCACCAACGCACTGAAATATACTGTGGTAAACATGTAATAATGCACTTAAATATACTGCATTAAATGTGCACTAACGCACTGCACTATACTGTGGTAAATGCGCAACAACACCCTGAAATATATTGCATTAAACGTGCACTAATGCACTGCAATATACTGCAGTAAACGTGCAATAATGCACTGAAATAAACTGTGTCAAACGTGCACTTGCACACTGCAATACACTACAGTAAATGTGCATCAACACACTGAAATAGACTGCGTTAAATGTGCACCAACGCACTGCAATATACTGCGGTAAACGTGCAGCAATGCACTGAAATATACTGAGGTAAACGTGCACTAACACACTGCAATATGCTTCAGGAAACCTGCCCTGACAAAATAAAATAACACTAAATTTAAAATGAAGGGGGGAGGAGCAACAACATGGCGCCGTGCTGCAGCGTGTAGCTGCAAACTCCATGCACTCCTCCAGGTGAACAGCTAGAGGAGGGGTTGCCCCTCCATCATAAGCAGCCTTGAAGCAGCCTGAACTGACCTAAAATAAAAAGCCAAACCTGCTGGTGATGGGGAGCTGGTCGGGTTGGCCCCCGTTCCATCGATCGAGCTGCTGATGCCCGATTGCTTGACTCCCTGACTGTCTGCTGTTTGGCAGCCCCACTGGTGGTGCAGGTGGGAGGGGAAGTGAGGAGGACTGGAGGAGCGGGGGAGTCGAGAAGCGTTGGTCGGACCATGCTGTGGCCGTGTACAGTGGAACAGCTGAGAGCTGATGTGATCCCAGACGTGAGAGAAGCCTCGGGACCCTCCGGAGGTGTCGGAAGCTTTCGGAGGTTATCGGAAGCACCTTATGCAGTGCTCGGGGATTACAAGCTGCCTAGCTGCTGGATCCACCGGGTCTGTAGAGCAGCTTAGCTCGAGACACCAGGAGAATCTTGGGGAAGACCGAGACTGCAGAGGGTAAAGTGCACAAAAGATTCATTAATCCCTGCATCCTTGTTTTTTCTTTTATCAACCTTGCATCAACCTTTGACTGAGCAGAGAAAGTTTCAAGAAGAATCCCTGAAGCTAAGGTTCAACAGACTGTGAGTAAAAATGGAAAAAACAAAAAAAAACCCTTTTATTTCTGTGGAAAAGAGACAGGTAGGCTGGTTGGGACTGTAAGATACTTTTTATTCCTCTCGAACTAAATATCTGAATGGAATCTATGTTCCTTTCTAACCAATGACACAACAAAGCTCTTAATTCACTCGCTGGTCATCTCTTGCCTCGACTACTCCAACTCCCTTCTCATTGGCTTACCTCTACATAGTCTATCACCTCTTCAATCCATCAAGAATGCTGCTGCCAGACTCATCCACCTTACCAATCGCTCTGTCTCTGCTACCCCTCTTTGTCAATCCCTCCACTGGCTTCCAGTCGGCCAAAGAATTAAATTCAAAATACTAACAACTACGTACAAAGCCATCCACAATTTAGCCCCCAGCTACATCACTAGCCTAGTCTCTAAATACCAACCTACTCGTTCATTTCGCTCCTCTGAAGACCTTCTGCTCTCTAGCTCCCTTGTCACCTCCTCCCATGCTCGCATCCAGGACTTTTCCAATCCTATAGAATGCCCTACCCCAATCTGTCCGCTTATCTCCTACTCTATTAGCTTTTAGATGATCCCTGAAAACTCTTCTCTTCAAAGAAGCCTACCTTACCCACTCCTAACAACTGTATTTTCATTTTCTTCATCAGCTCACCCACCACAGTTATTACCTTTTGTTTCCACTTGACCCTCCATTCTATATTGTAAGCTCTAATGAGCAGGGCCCTCTTATCCCTCCTGTATTGATTTGTATTGTGTGTACTGTCTGCCCTCATGTTGTAATGCGCTGCGTAAACTGTTGACACTATATAAATCCTGTATGATAATAATAATAATCTACATATATATATATCCCTGCAGCAGCTATTTGATAAATCTATAAATCTGTATATCTACAAAATCTGAGAGGAAGTATATGTAGCATTACAGAGCTACGAGAAAGAGCAGAGATGGAATGAACAGGGATAAGGAATATTCAATATAAACTTGAGGACCAAGAGAACCGTAGTAGATAATATAAGGGTAAGGGGAAGTGGTTAAAAATACAGAACTGGAGAAATATTTAATATTGCCTTAAAACGAGAAATATCAACACCGATGTGCTTTGAAAGGATGCATAGAATGCAAAGAACAAATAATACCTATGGAGACTCCCCAAGAGACATCATAGTGAGATTTCATCACTATGAGTTGAAAGATCAAGAGTACGAGGAACTCTACTCCTCTGGAATATAAAGGAACTAAATTACTCATTTTCTCAGATTTAGCACCAGAAACACTAGCACGTAGAAGGGCTCTAGTCAATTACAGGTGGGGATTTCCAGCATGTTTAATGGTGAAAAAGCAGGGGGTCTCAGCAATTGCACACTTTCCTGAAGATATAAAAGAGTTTTGTAGTAGACTGAATATACAATATATACAGGTGGAAAACTGGGAAAAGAGACCGCCAGCTTGGAAAAAATGGAAAGATCAGGACTGGAATAGAGTATAGATCTATATGAATTAATTATTAAGGTTGTAGAAGTGGAAGGAAGAAGAAATGAGGGTTGATACTGAAATCACCTGGGGGGAGGTTAGTATGGAGTGGGTATGCCCACCTGCACCCCTGGAACCATTCTTAACTTTAGAGAATGAGGTCCTGGAGATTGGGTGGGCATATAAAATCCCCCGATGGAGGGCCCACTCAGCTGGGAGTCCTAACATTGTTTTTCGATGTGGTGGGTGGTGGGGATAGGGATGGGAGGGGGCATATGTGGTCTCAATGTGTTTTGTATGTAAATAGGTCCTGGTTTATGTTATTTGAATGGTTTATCCCTGAAGATGGAGGAATACTCGTCTTTCCTTCCTCCCTGTGAATATCTGATCTATCGTTTATAGTACACTATGTAAGGAGTAGTTCTATGGAACATGGCAACTCTGAAAACAATTACATATAATGTGAGAGGGTTAAACAGCCCTAATAAATGATATCAGATACTACAGGAGATGAAGGGACTGTCGGGCAATATAGTGTTTTTACAAGAAACTCACTTAAAATGGACATCTAAAACCAGATTGAATTAAAAAAATTTCCCCATATGGATGCACAGCTAGATCAAGGGGAACTGCAATAGGGTTTGATAAGAATACACGATTTACGCTGAAAGCAATGGAATCTGATCACGAGGGATTGTCAAGGGGTCTCTATTTAATATGGAGTACACCTTGGCAAATATATACTGCCCTAATATATGTCCTGCAGCATATCTGAAAAAAATTTTGAATAGACTAGAGGGAGGGGAGGCTAATAGTAGCAGGAGATATCAATTTTGTTTTCGACCCAGTACTAAATACCCAGCCTCTCTCACTAAGGTCCAAGAGAAATTAAATATAAACTTCATCAAATGCGCCTGGTAGAGACATGGAGAATCCTACATCCCAGAGATAAAGATTTTACATATTATTCTTCTGTCCATGCGTCATACTCCAGAATTGACCATATTCTACTAGACCATCAATCATTGGAGGGACTACGAAAGGTAGAGATAAAGTCAATAACAATCTCAGACCACTCTCCGGTTGAGCTGACCCTTGATTTGGGGGACATCTCGGCCGGACAGAGGACCTGGAGGGTAGACGAATCCCTGTTAAATGATTTTAAGCTATCTGAAGATCTAGAAAAGGAAATGAGCCTCTTCTTTAACCACTTGAGCCCCGGACCATTATGCTGCCTAAGGACCAGAGGTCTTTTTCCAATTTGGCACTGTGTCGCTTTAACTGCTAATTGCGCGGTCATGCAATGCTGTACCCAAACGAAATTTGCGTCCTTTTCTTCCCACAAATAGAGCTTTCTTTTGATGGTATTTGATCACCTCTGCAGTTTTTATTTTTTGCGCTATAAATGGAAAAAGACCGAAAATTTTGAAAAAAAATGATATTTTCTACTTTTTGTTATAAAAAAAATCCAATAAACTAAATTTTAGTCATACATTTAGGCCAAAATGTATTCGGCCACATGTCTTTGGTAAAAAAAATGTCAATAAGCATATATTTATTGGTTTGCGCAAAAGTTATAGCGTCTACAAACTAGGGTACATTTTCTGTAATTTACACAGCTTTTAGTTTATGACTGCCTATGTCATTTCTTGAGGTGCTAAAATGGCAGGGCAGTACAAAACCCCCCCAAATGACCCCATTTTGGAAAGTAGACACCCCAAGGAAATTGCTGAGAGGCATGTTGAACCCATTGAATATTTATTTTTTTTGTCCCAAGTGATTGAATAATGACAAAAAAAAAAAAAAATATTTACAAAAAGTTGTCACTAAATGATATATTGCTCACACAGGCCATGGGCCTATGTGGAATTGCACCCCAAAATACATTCAGCTGCTTCTCCTGAGTATGGGGATACCACATGTGTGGGACTTTTTGGGAGCTTAGCCGCGTACGGGGCCCCGAAAACCAAGCACCGCCTTCAGGATTTCTAAGGGTGTAAATTTTTGATTTCACTCTTCACTGCCTATCGCAGTTTCGGAGGCCATGGAATGCCCAGGTGGCACAAAACCCCCCCAAATGACCCCATTTTGGAAAGTAGACACCCCAAGCTATTTTCTGAGAGGCATATTGAGTCCATGGAATATTTTATATTTTGACACAAGTTGCGGGAAAGTGACACTTTTTTTTTTTTTTTTTTTTTTTTTTTGCACAAAGTTGTCACTAAATGATATATTGCTCACACAGGCCATGGGCATATGTGGAATTGCACCTCAAAATACATTTAGCTGCTTCTCCTGAGTATGGAGATACCACATGTGTGGGACTTTTTGGGAGCCTAGCCGCGTACGGGGCCCCGAAAACCAATCACCGCCTTCAGGATTTCTAAGGGTGAAAATTTTTGATTTCACTCTTCACTGCCTATCACAGTTTTGGAGGCCATGGAATGCCCAGGTGGCACAAATGACCCCATTTTGGAAAGTAGACACCCCAAGCTATTTGCTGAGAGGCATGGTGAGTATTTTGCAGCTCTCATTTGTTTTTGAAAATGAAGAAAGACAAGAAAAAACTTTTTTTTTTTTCTTTTTTCAATTTTCAAAACTTTGTGACAAAAAGTGAGGTCTGCAAAATACTCACTATACCTCTCAGCAAATAGCTTGGGGTGTCTACTTTCCAAAATGGGGTCATTTGGGGGGGTTTTGTGCCACCTGGGCTT
The DNA here is from genome assembly GCF_042186555.1 of Aquarana catesbeiana. Classification (NCBI taxonomy): domain Eukaryota; kingdom Metazoa; phylum Chordata; class Amphibia; order Anura; family Ranidae; genus Aquarana; species Aquarana catesbeiana. The sequence continues at coordinate 179,833,948 of NC_133329.1, forward strand.
TCCATGGCCTCCGAAACTGTGATAGGCAGTGAAGAGTGAAATCAAAAATTCACGCCCTTAGAAAGCCTGAAGGCGGTGCTTGGTTTTCGGGGTCCCATACGCGGCTAGGCTCCCAAAAAGTCTCACACATGTGGTATCCCCATACTCAGGAGAAGCAGCAAAATGTATTTTGGGGTGTAAATTCACATATTCCCATGGCATGTTTGAGCAATATATCATTTAGTGACAACTTTGTGCAAAAAAAAAAAAAAAAAAAAAAAAATTTGTCTCTTTCCCGCAACTTGTGTCGCAATATAAAATATTCCATGGACTCGACATGCCTCTCAGCAAATAGGGTTAAAAAAATACTGCGCTAACACAATAAGAAAAGCTGCGACTAAAGGTAGTAAACCGTGAATCTAATGTAATTAAAAAAAGTCGCGCTAAAAAAGATTATTTGAGAATAGCAACAATCTAGTGCCTAAAGTGATAAAAGGTAAATATGAATAAAAAATATAATTGAAACAATACCCAATGTATATAAACTCCACGATGAGATGGAATAAATGATATAGAATAAATGATATACAAAAAGGACTATTTTCTATGTGAAAAATAAATAGTGAAATAAATTAACATAGTTGAATGTGAACGACAAAAATTAATTTCCAGAACACTATTACCACGTGCAACAATATAAAGAAATATTGTGAAGATACTGAGCATATACCCTGTGAAAAGCAAAAAATAAAGCAATAAAAATGATAACCAAACTAAAAAAGTCCATAAAAAATCCAAGTCCAGAAAAACAGTAATTATTGAAGTTCTTGCATATTGTGGAAAACAGGCAAGTAGATATCCCCCAGTGCTAGGAGAAGTGCAGAGACAGACTTGCTGAAGTGACACAGGTGCATGGGCAGACCTCCACCGTTTAAAACAACTGCCTCTTACCAAATAGAGTTGGTCTCTAGATTATAGGAGACCTATGGAACGGATGGCTGCAACCCCAGCCAGGGATCTAGAACAGCAGACACTTGTTGTCATCCGGGACCCGGAACTCGCTCCGTCACACACAGCGAATAGAATAAGATGGCTCCCCATAAAAGAAATAAAAGCTCCACATAGCATAAAAACCACGACTTTATTTAATAAAGAGTAAGATTGCACTTACACAATGGTTGTAAAAAACAAGCATCAAAAACGCCGGCCGGCTGATAGACTCCCCGTGTCTTCCGGGTGTACAGAACGCGGTGTCGTCGGGACGTAGCTCGTAGCTCGACTTTTAATTACTCTCAGCAAATAGCTTGGGGTGTCTACTTTCCAAAATGGGGTCATTTGGGGGGGTTTTGAACTGTCCTGGCATTTTATGCACAACATTTAGAAGCTTATGTCACACATCACCAACTCTTCTAACCACTTGAAGACAAAGCCCTTTCTGACACTTTTTGTTTACATGAAAAAGTTATTTTTTTTTTGCAAAAAAATTACTTTGAACCCCCAAACATTATATATATTTTTTAAAGCAAATGCCCTACAGATTAAAATGGTGGGTGTTTCATTTTTTTTTTTCACACAGTATTTGCGCAGCGATTTTTCAAACGCATTTTTTGGGGAAAAAACACACTTTTTTAAATTTTAATGCACTAAAACACACTATATTGCCCAAATGTTTGATGAAATAAAAAAGATGATCTTAGGCCGAGTACATGGATACCAAACATGACATGCTTTAAAATTGCGCACAAACGTGCAGTGGCAACAAAATAAATACATTTTTAAAAGCCTTTAAAAGCCTTTACAGGTTACCACTTTAGATTTACAGAGGAGGTCTACTGCAAAAATTACTGCCCTCGATCTGACCTTCGCGGCGATACCTCACATGCATGGTGCAATTGCTGTTTACGTTTGACGACAGACCACCGCTTGCGTTCGCCTTAGCGCGAGAGCAGGGGGCAACAGGGGTGCTTTTTTTTTTTTTTTTTTTTTTTCTTTATTATTTTTTTGCTTTTTTATCTTATTTTTAAACTGTTCCTTTCATTTTTTTTTTTTTTAATCATTTTTATTGTTATCTCGGGGAATGTAAATATCCCCTATGATAGCAATAGGTAGTGACAGGTACTCTTTTTTGAAAAAATTGGGGTCTATTAGACCCTAGATCTCTCCTCTGTCCTCAAAGCATCTGATGACACCAAGATCGGTGTGATAAAATGCTTCCCCAATTTCCCAATGGCGCTATTTACATCTGGCGAAATCTAAGTCATAAAATGCTCGTAGCTTCCGGTTTCTTAGGCCATAGAGATGTTTGGAGCCACTCTGGTCTCTGATCAGCTCTATGGTCAGCTGGCTGAATCACCGGCTGCATTCTCCGGTTCCCTGTTGAGACAGGAGAGCCAGAGAAAAACACGGAAGACGGTGGGGGGGGCATTCCCTCCCACGGCTTGTAAAAGCAGTCTAGAGGCTAATTAGCCGCTAGGATTGCTTTTACATGAAAGCCGACCGCTGGCTGAAAAGAATGATACCAAGATGATACCTAAACCTGCAGGCATCATTCTGGTATAACCATTCAAAGTCGTGAATGGCGTACCTGAAGACAAAAAAATGGTTAACAATAAAGCACAGTAAACGGTAAAGTATAAAAAATTGCATACCTGAAAAGCAAACATGATAAAACATAATAACAATAAAACATTGCAGAATAGAATACAGTAAAAAAGAGCAGAACAAGAGAGAGAGAATAGAGAGAGAGAGAACAATAAAACGACAACTATTTTTTTTTTATTTTATATATTTTTTTTTTTTTTTACACTTTTTTTGTAACTAACTTTTATAACGGTAACCGGTTCCAGGTTCGGGTCTCTCAAAATGCGATGGCATCTTGGGAGACCCTGTGAAAGTGTGCCTAGTCTGTGCAATGCTGTACCCTACGCTAATACTCAACTAATGAATGGTAGCGTTCAAAACATTCACCAATGCAAAGACCAGGATTGTCAGGACAGGAGGGACAATAATAGCGGGTGTCACGCCTATATCCGCGCTTGCTGCAGACACAACATCTTTTTTGGGGGTTCGTTGGGTAGGGGTACTCTGGAGGACATAAAGAAAATGCCTCTCATGCAGCCGACTGCATTTGGTTGGGGATGTGAATGGGGGAAGTACGGGTGCTGCAGAAGTGGTGGGTCCCCAATTAGGATTGGCGAATGCAGCAGGAAGGGCACTATGGGCACGATGGGCCTGTGTTTGTCTTTTTGGTGGCAGCGGGACACTACTTGTGCTTGCCACCTCACCAGCTTGAACTGCACTTATGGGACTCGCCACGTCACCAAGTGTTACTGCAGTGCTGGTTTGACTACGACCGGGGTGTACTAGGCCGCTGGTGCTTGCCAGTTCAATAAAAAGCTACCAAAAAAACTGTTAGCGATCGCAGGGATCAGGCCTGACTCTGCGAACACTGCAGTTATGCGTTTAGTGTTTTGTAAGTGACAGTGATCGATCAATACTGCACTTAGGTGGGCTGGGCCGGGCGGAGGGGCAAAATGCAGGTGCTAGCAGGTATCTGGGCTGATCCCGCTAACACTGTGTTTTTGGGAACCCTAAACTGCTGGGGACGCTAGTATAGATCTGATCGGATCAGATATTGATCCGTTCAGATACTATACCACTAAGGGAGGTGTACAGTGCGTGCGTGGGTGTTAGCGGTACTGGCGCTAATCTGACGCTGCTTGGGGCTGGTGCTTGCCAGTTCACCAAAATACTACCAAAAAAACTGTTAGCGATCGCAGGGATCAGGCCTGACTCTGCGAACGCTGCAGTTATGCATTTAGTGTTTTGTAAGTGTCAGTGATCGATCGATACTGCACTTGGGTGGGCTGGGCTGGGCCGGGCGGAGGGGCAAAACGCAGGTGCTAGCAGGTATCTGGGCTGATCCCGCTAACACTGCGTTTTTGGGAACCCTAAACTGCTGGGGACGCTAGTATAGATCTGATCGGATCAGATATTGAACCGATCAGATACTATATCACTAAGGGAGGTGTATGGTGCGTGCGTGGGTGTTAGCACTACTGGCGCTAACCTGACGCTGCCTGGGGCTGGTGCTTGCCAGTTCACCAAAATGCTACCAAAAAAATGTTAGCGATCGCAGGGATCAGGCCTGACTCTGCGAACGCTGCAGTTATGCGTTTAGTGTTTTGTAAGTGACAGTGATCGATCGATACTGCACTTGGGTGGGCCGGGCGGAGGGGCAAAACGCAGGTGCTAGCAGGTATCTGGGCTGATCCCACTAACACTGTGTTTTTGGGAACCCTAAACTGCTGGAGACGCTAGTATAGATCTGATCGGATCAGATATTGATCCGATCAGATACTATACCACTAAGGGAGGTGTACGGTGCGTGCGTGGGTGTTAGCGGTAGTGGCGCTAATCTGACGCTGCCTGGGGCGATGCATATCACCGCCGGGCGATCAGGGGACTAAACCTTTATTCGGTAATAAACGGCGGGTGCCCTGACACTAAAAAAAATAAACAAACTAACCAGCGTCACCCGTAACAGTTATACGGTGATCAGTGGTGAAAGGGTTAACTAGGGGGCCATCAAGGGGTTAAAACATTTATTAGGTAGTATATGGGGGTCCCTGTCGCTATAAAACGCTGACGGCGAACCTAAATATTTACGTCCCTAACTAGCGTCACCAGCGACACTAATACAGCGATCAGAAAAATGATCGCTTAGCGACACTGGTGACGGGGGGTGATCAAGGGGTTAAAACTTTATTAGGGGGGTTAGGGGGGTATCCTAGACCTACAGGGGGGGTAATACTAACTGTCCCAACACTGTAACTGTCACAAACTGACACCAATGCAGTAATCAGAAAAAAAAAAAACAAACTGCGACAGGGAGGGGGGGGGGGTGATTGGGGGGCGATCGGGGGGGGATCGGGGTGTTTTGTGTGCCTGGCATGTTCTACTGTGTTGTGTAGTGTTGGTGCACTCACAGTGAAGTCTTCTCTCCTCGGCGCTGCAACGGAATACCGAGCCGAGGAGAGATGACATAATTTCCTTTGCTGCTGTTTAGCATACAGCAGCAAAGGAAGTGATCTGATTGGCCGGCGGCGATCGCGAGGGGGGGCCACGAACGGATGGCCTCCCCCTCACCTCTGATCGCCGCTGGACAAAAGACGACCGCATCGGGCACCGGGGGGGGTCCGATCGGACCCCCCACCCGCGGAAGGCAAATCACGTATATGTACGTGATTTTGCCTGTCCGTGCCACCTTGCCGACGTAAATCGGCGTGAGGCGGTCGTCAAGTGGTTAAAGAAAATGACACAGAAAATATTGCCTCATCTGTACTTTGGGAAACACACAAAATATACATGAGAGGGAGGCTGATAGCAGAAAAGGCCAAAAGGAGGAAAATCTGGCAGGCCCAGAAACAAACCCTATTAGAAGAGATCCAAGCCCTAGAGCAGATACACACAAAAGGACAGGAAGAGTAAATTATGACTTTATTAACAGGGAAAAGAGAAAAATGAAGGGATCTAATGGAGCAAAAAAACAAAAGGGTATTTAACAGTATGAGTAAGAAATTCTATGAAATGGGGATGTTAGCAAGGGTGATTAAACCTAAAAAATACACAGAACTCTATATCAAAAATTAAAGATAGGAAAGGAGAACTAAAACACTCCACTAAAGATGTAATATAAATCTTCCAAGAGTACTACCAAAAGTCATATAAAGCAAATAATAATCAAAACCCTGTGGAAATACAATGCAGAAGAAAGAAAATTGAACAATACTTAGATAGGGCAAAGTTTCCAGTAATATTAGAGGAAGGACTCAATAATCTATATCAAGCTATATAAAGAGAAGAAATAGGACAGGCAATTAAAAGTATCAAATTGATTAAAAGTTCCGGCCCGGATGGGTACACCTCGCTCTACCATAAGAGATTTGTGGGAATCCTGATACCGTACTTCCAGTAATATATGAACTCCATAGGGGGAGGAATGATATTGCAGGAAGAAGCCCTGGGGGCCCACATAACTCTTATAGGTAAGGAAGGAAAAGACCCAACAATATGCGCCAGTTACAGGCCTATATCTTTGATTAATGTGGACAAAGATCTACGCAAAGATATTATCTGAGAGATTGAAACCCTTTATGTCAAAATTGATAGAAAATGATCGGGTGGGGTTTGTACCTGGGAGGGAAGCGAGAGACAATGTACTAAGAGCATTGCTTTTGATCCAAAGAGTTAAAAAGTGCAAGAAACCAGTACTGTTTTTGTCAATAAATGCCAAGAAGGCCTTTTACAGACTGGACTGGGAGTACATGCTAGCGACATTGAGACATGTAGGTATAGGCCCACGCATGTTTAGATGGATAGAGGCATTGTATTCTAAACCTTCGGCGTGGGTACGAGTGAACCCTCTCGGACACCTTTCTGCTCTTTAATGGGACCCGACAGGGATGCCGCTTTCACGCCTACTGTTTGTTCTCTCCTTGGAGCTATTACTAGCAACTTTACGGGCAAATCAGGAGATAAAGGGGTGGAGTTAGATGGGGGGGACACAAGATCTCTGCATTCGCTGATGATATGATGCTCTATGTCTCTAATCCAAGGCAGACACTCCCAAAGATTCTAGCGGAATTAGAAAAATATGGCGAGATTTCAAATTTAAAGATCAATAAAGAGAAGACGGAGATATTGAATATCTCCATATCTCAGAAAGAATTCAGGGACCTTGGGGCCCTATATCCATTAGCCTGGAAGCATAGAGGGTTGAAGTATCTGGGGATATTCCTGTCTAACTTAGAAAGTGATTTATATAAGGATAACTATATGTCCTTATTAAATAAGATCAAACAGGAGCTGAGGGGCTACCCGGCCGAAAAGCTCTTCTGGTTCGACAGAATAAACGCTATTAAAATGATGATCTTGCCAAAAGCCCTATATACTTCCCAAACCCTCCCCATAAACATTCTGGAAACTTACTTCAAAATGCTAGGAATGGTGGTTAGGAGATTTATATAGAAAGGCAAGAAGCCCCGTGTCTCGGCTGAAATTTTGACTAGGCCTAGACACAGGGGAGGCCTTTATTTGCCAGACTTTAGGAGATACCATGAGGCAGCAGTATTAAGGAGGACAATTGATTGGACTCATGGTGTCTCCCAGAAAAAATGGGTAGCACCGGAAGAAAGCCTGAGCAAAATAGGCCTCGGACAAACAAACTGTGTACCAAAGCAATATAGGGGCCTTACTAAGGATATGCCACCAATTACAAAAGAAACCCTTAGAATGTGGGATAAGCTGTGCAAAATAAAGACATGGCAATATAACAGCCCGTTGATGTCCCTCTCGGGTACGGACTACTTCACGCCTGGAAGGAAAACGTGCTGTACCTGAGGTGGACATCTTCTGATAGCTTAAAATTGAAAGATGTCCTAAAAGGGAATGTCTTGTGCTCAATCTCTGAATTACAAGAGAAATACAGGGTTATACCATGGGATGTATGGAGATACAGGCAACTCCAACATTTTGTAAGCAACCCTCCGAAACCCCTACACTCTATGAGAAAGCTGAATCCATGGGGAAGACTTATTGACCAGGGAGGAATAAGTGGGCATGGGATATCAAATATATATGGGATATTGTCATCTCCACTAGGATCTGAGTCACTAGGCCCTCTAGAGAGTTGGGAAACAGAGTTAAATCAAACAATACCAGAACAAATGAAAGGGAAAATCTTAGATTACGTAATTTCTACATCAATAGATGTGAAAGTAAAAGAGATGAATTATAAGCTTTTAATTAAATGGTACTATGTCCCAATGAAACTCCATAGGATAAATCAAAAGACATCACCATTGTGTTGGAGAGAATGCAGGATGGAGGGAACACATGCCCATATATGGTGGCACTGCCCCTTGATACAATCATTCTGGAGGGAGATATTGAAAATGATAGAAAAGATCCGTGGAGTAGAGGTTAAATAGGTTCCCTGGTGGTGTTTGTTTCACACCATAGGGGAATCAAGGAAAAAATATAGAACAACAATGACCCCATATCTATTGAATGGTGCAAAAGCTCTAATACCGAGACAATGGAAATCCAAAAAAATCCCGTCAGTAAAGAAGTGGTTAAGGGAGGTGGATAAAATCAGATTGATGGAGGAACTGTTATCCATACAAAATGATTGCAGACCGAGATTCAATAAAATATGGAAGGGATAGAATGAGTTCAAGCAGTCAGAGATGTATTTGAACAATGTGAGAAATTGAGGCATAGCCTCAAGGAGGGGGGAGAGGGGAGAGAGAGGGGAGGTTTGTAGGTTGTTGGCTTTTCCCTCCCCCTTTTTTTTATTTGGACACTATATACATTAAGGATATAGAATTGCACGCAAGCATGTCTTGCTAGATACACAGGAGGGGTGAGTAACTGGGGTGGAGGTTGGGGGGCGATTCCCCCCCCTTAGAGACACACGTATATTTTGAGCACAGGAGTATCTAATACAAAGGGGTCCCCCTACTGACACAATTTGTATTACACTTATTTAAAATAATGTGGGGTTTTGACAAAGGGAGGGTCATCTTGAGTCACTGTACACCTTCTCCTTCCATACTAATGCAGCATTTTTGAGAGAACACTACAGAGCCTGTATCCTGTTCCACCAGCTCAGCCATTTTTGCCATCTCACTCCCAGTGACAATGTGAGAACACAGCAAAGTTCTCTGTTGATAATGAGTTTAAATACTTTACATGGATCCACTTCTTACTTCATCTCTCTATTCCCGTACCTTCCAGGTTAGGTCCATGAGTTCTCTGTGCCGCAAGTCAGGTCCTGAACATATGGGGTGCCGATTACTAGGGAGGGGGTCAAGTTAACCAACTCCCTCACTACCAGGGTTACCGTCTCCCATGCCAAGGCACTAACTTCCCACTGACTAGCTGCTATACCAATCCACAGCACTCAACTGGATACTCATGACAACAGTGATATGATTTTATTGGATTTCTTTTAAAATAGAATATAGAAAATATTGTTTTTTTTTTTCCAAATTTCCGCTCTTTCTTCGCTTATATTGCAAAAAAAAAAAAAAACAGAGTTGTGAATAAATACCACCAAAAGAAAGCTCTATTTGTGCGAACAAAATGGTAAAAATTTCATTTGGGTGCAGCGTAGCATGACCGCGCAACTGTCATTGAAAATGTGAGAGCTCTGAAAGCTGAAAATTGGCCTGGGAAGGCAGGGGGAGAAAGTGCCCAGTATTGATGTGGTTAAAGTACATTTACTTAAACTTTTTGCAAATTACAAAGTTAGTGTGGCACAATCCCTCAAAGATCCTTCCATACACAGCTCTAGTTCATCCTAACATAGGCTGTCTGAATCACACCTTCCAGAGTCCATATCAGTCTTCCTGTACCCTGACTGGGTACCCCAAAAGGAAGGCCATGTTTTCGGTATAGATTCACATGATGCAGCACTCCTTCCTCTCTGTTCCCATGCTGCAGCTCACTCTCCAATGCCCCATACACATGATCCGAAAATCGTACAAAAAATGCCACATTCAAATCGATCGTACGATAATCGGATCGTTAGTACAGAGTTTTCGAGAGCCGTTCAGGACGGCTCATCCAATATTATTCTATAGAACATGCACAGAAATTTTTTCGTACGATGCCAGATCGTACGATTTTCATTTAATCAGTACAGCTATCATTCGAAAATGCAATACAAATGCATTACAACACATGACATCGCTTCCGAATTTTTATTCTGTCATACAGAATTTTTGGGACTTTAGTAAACTCATCGGATTTGACGTGAGATTATCATGCAAAAAAACGGATAATCATTCGTCCGATAATCGGATCGTGTGTACGGGGCTTTACACAAGTTGATCCATTTTTATATTTTTCTGAAGCAGGGGGCAGGGCTCTGCAGAAAAACCTGGGAAAGTCTGGCTATCAAATTTAACCCTAACTTCTCAGACAGCACTATTTCTGCTGGGAAATATTAACTAAGTAGTAGTAGTACAATTAGCACAGTAGAAAATACACGCAATCTTACAAAAACTGAACACAACCAATACTGCAATATCCCAGTAAGCTCCTGTTTACATGCTTGTTTTTGTAAAAGTTGTGATTGTGAATTCATCTGGGCTCAGTTTGGCTTATCTAAGCTTGGTTTTGAACAACTTCCATTAAGGAAACAGCATGGTCACTCAGAGATTGAATACTTGCATCAGTCTCCATCTGTGCCAGATTATCATGTTAGTAATATATATGTGGAAAGTGGAGACCAGTGGCTAAACGCAATTCTCAGTGAAAGGGAAATCAAGTAGTCCAGATCACAAAATCATTATGGGGAGGAGGGGGGAGACAAGCCAAGGCCAGTTACAAATTGCAGTAGTGGTCTCACCAAACAGCAGGCAGGAGTATGTGTGGAGCACAATAATCTGGCAAGGAAATAAAAAACAGGGTGGACATAAATAGCTGGCAAATTACCCTGGTTGGCCACATGATCAAATGCAGGTGAGACTCATTTCAGCTGCATTTCAGTTCTGAAGAACTGTGCAAATTGAATGCATTACACAAGGTGGCAGTGGCAGAACAGACAGTTCAAGACCTAGAAGACTCAGGTTCCGACTATAAGATCACACTGCACTAGGAATTGCATACCTCCCAACTTTGTGAGATGAGAACGAGGGACACCTATTAGCATAAGTATGTAGGTGTGGGTTACCCCCCCTGCCATTCTGCTTAAAGGAGAATTTTAAAAAATGATTAGTTAAATCCACAAGTGTTTTATCACTACTATTCTTTTAAACCTTTTACTGGCTTTTGAAATTTACAAATGTGGCAATTTAGAAATTGGATGAAAGGTTTAGCACTGGGATACACTTTTTTAGATAAAACTAAATAGATCAGACCAAATAAGGGACAAATGAGGAGGAAAGAGGGACAGAGGGACTTTGTTCCAAATCAGGGACAGTCCCTCAAAATCTGGGACAGTTGGGAGCTATGGAATAGTGGTGTGGTTTCAAAGCAAAATATACTGTTTTGATGACTATAAAAGCACTGTTTCCAAGCAATTATATTGTGAAAAGCATAAAAAAATGTGTTCAGACTAGGGATGTATTTAAATATTAGAATTAAATCAATTAGCAACTAATGCTTGGGTGCACAGATGGGATTTGAAGGGCCTTTTGAATCTCTGTGGTGGATGCCATTTTAACTGTGCCAGATGCATTCTTTCCTAATGTAAGCTACAAATAATTTTAAATTGACTCAAAGCATATTTACCATATTTTACAAAGACATTGAAAGATCGGTTGTTCTTAGAAAGCTGACCAAGTCCTGTCACTAGCATGCACAATATCTCCCTGGCAGCTAACATAATGTGTTATTTGCCAAAAGAACAGCATGCAGGATTATAGAAACTAATATCAATTTGTATATAAACAAATCTTAAAAATGTGCATACATTTGGCACATTAACTATAGTTATAATTCACTATAAAAAAAGGCTATAAGTGCATTAGCTACCATCATTTGTAGTTTGAAGGAGATACAGAAAATTAGTATAAAACACCATAGGAGAAAGTCTAGTAGTTCATATCTAAAGGTACATGGCCTAAAAAAAAAAAAAAAAAGAGCTATCACCACCCTTTACACTAGGGGTAGGTAACCTCGGTCTTCCAGCTGTTGTGAAACTACAAGTCCCATGAGACATTGCAAAACCCTAACAATCACAGGCATGACTCCTAAAGGCAGAGGCATGATGGGATTTGTAGTTTCACCACAGCTGGAGGGTCGAGGTTGCCTACCCCTGCTTTACACTGCACAGACAGGGATGTCCTCTTTCCTCTGGCTTCTTTGCACTAGCAATCAAACCCCTTGCTTTCCTACTTAAGGCCTCAGGGACAAGGCATGTTATTGTGTGTCCTTTGGAAGAGAAAAATCACCCAATTACCAGCTGCCTTGCAGGTTGTTGGCACCCTCTGCACATAATCAGGTATAATAAAAAGGGTTGGGGGTGTGGCTTGGCTGCAGAGTGGAATGGCTGCTTGATCCTTGTGCTCTGTCCCTGAAGGAGATATACAGGAGCTGCATAGAAAAGAGGATCGCCGCACACCACTCCTGCTGTGGCTGCTAGAACTGGGGATTGTCAGGGACATGTCTAAAAAGAAATACAAGCATCCAGTCTCTTGCAAACATACAGAATTCTTCACCTAGCCAGAAATGGAGACCCGAGATGGCTCTGATCCCAAGGGCACAGTACGATTGCTGCACCCCTCCCCCCCTGCGGCCTGACTGCACAGCGCAGAACAAGATGGAAGCTGCTGCATTAGGAGGCCAACACTGCTCCTCTTCCTACGATGCTGACAGGCACATGAGGGCTGCTGAATCACCAGCTCACTCTCCTCTCAAGGCTCCTGTAAGTAAAAAACACATGGGGGAAGATGGCTCCACTGCTAGTCAGGAGAGGGATGAATTAGGCTCTCTGGCTACTATACCTGCCTCCAGCAGACCTGTATCTGATCACTTCTTAAAAGAAATGCACCTTATTCTGAACAAGGACATTGAAGCAGAATTCTGCTCCTCAGTCTCACATGTCCATAAAATAATTGATCATATTGAAGAACGCACTGATCAAATTTTAAGGCAAATGGAGGAGGCTACCCACGCTTACAACTAATTAGTCGATGCTCATATTGATTACACAGAGGAGATCAGGTATCTAAAATCCAAAATTGAAGATTTGGAAGATCGTTACAGATGGAAAACATTACATTAAGGGGTATACCTGAAACTGTCAAAAACACTGAGTTGGTTCCTTACCTTCAACAACGTATTCCCAATCCATCCCATCTCTCTCCCCATCTGATCTTTTAATAGACCGGGACTCATAAAATTCACAAACCAAAACATCTTCTTGCATCCACACCAAGAGAGGTCCTGGCCCGCATCCACTATTTTCACAATAAAGACCACATCATGAGGGTTGCCAGATCTATACAAACTCTTCATGATCCCTTCTCAAAGATTGCCCTATTCACAGATATTTGTGCCGCCACTGCAAAAACACTGAAACCTGGTATATTAATGGGGGTATCCTACCAAGCTTCTGGTAACCTATCAAAATTAAATTGTGCCGATGCATACTCCTAAAGAGGGATATAAACTCCTCCTAACTGGGGCATTCCTTTGGTTCACCTGCACCAGCACTGAAATGCGAGCTCAACCCCTCCTAAAATCGCTAAATCCTGGTCCTCGTATGGCAACACTTAACTTCCTCCATGAGTAACATAAGGCATCCTCTCATTTTCAAAATGGTTACATTATCTCCTAAAGGGACAGCCATCACTTGTTTTTCCACACCCCTACTTACTAGTGTGCTTTGTACACCATGTTGTCCTTTGTTGTTATATTCATGTTGCAATACTTTGTTATTCAGTTCTTTATAACCTGTTCTATACTGTATTGTGTCACCTTACCTGCACATGTCATACTAATTTGGTCTGGGAAGGAATGGTTCGTGCATGATTTTTCCAGAGGCATATTGCAACTTCTTTCTACACTGAGTAAAATTATAAACATACGACTTTTGTGTTTGCCCCTATTTATCATGAGCTGAACTTAAAGATCTATGACTTTTTCTATGTACACAAAAGGCCTATTTCTCTCAAATATTGTTCACAAATCTGTCTAAATCTGTGTTAGTGAGCACTTCTCCTTTGCCGAGATAATCCATCCACCTCACAGGTGTGGAATATTAAGATGCTGATTAGACAGCATGATTATTGCACAGGTGTGCCTTAGGCTGGCCACAATAAAAGGACACTATAAAATGTGCATTTTTTTCTGTATTGGGGGGGTCAGGGGGTCTGAAAACCAGTCAGTATCTGGTGTGACCACCATTTGCCGCAGGGCAGCACATCTCCTTTGCATAGAGTTGATCAGGTTGTTGATTGTGGCCTGTGGAATGTTGGCCCATTCCTCTTCAATGGCTGTGGGAAGTTGCTGGATATTGGCAGGAGTTGGAACATGCTGTCGTATACACCGATCCAGAGCATCCCAAACATGCTCAATGGGTGACATGTCTGGTCAGTATGCTGGCCTTGCAAGAACTTGGATGTTTTCAGATTCCAGGAATTGTGTACAGATCCTTGCAACATGCAACATGAGGTAATGGCCGTGGATGAATGGCACAACAATGGGCCTCAGGATCTCATCATGGTATCTCTGTGCATTCAAAATGCCATCAATAAAATGCACCTGTGTTCGTTGTCCATAGCATACGCCTGCCCATACCATAACCTCACTGCCACCATTTGCCACTCGATCCACAACGTTGACATCAGCAAACCTCCCACCCACACGATGCTGTCTGCCATCTGCCCTGTACAGTGAAAACCGGCATCCAGCTCTGGTTGACATTCCTGCAGTCAGCATGCCAATTGCACGCCCCCCCAAAACTTGAGACATCTGTGGCATTGTGCTGTGTGATAAAACTGCACATTTTAGAGTGGCCTTTTATTGTGGCCAACCTAAGGCACACCTGTGCAATAACCATGCTGTACAATCAGCATCTTGATATGCCACACCTGTGAGGTGGATTGATTATCTCGGCAAAGGAGAAGTGGTCACTAACACAGATTTAGACAGATTTGTGAACAATATTTGAGAGAAATAGGCCTTTTGTGTACACAGAAAAAGTCGTAGCTCTTTAAGTTCAGCTCATGACAAATAGGGGCAAACAATAAAGTTTTACATTTATAATTTTGCTCAGTGTATTAAGGCCCTTAACATTGTTACACTTAATGTTAAAGGACTGAACAGTCCATTCAAAGGTAGGCTTATGTGGAAGGAGTTATTGTCCCAAAAGCAGACATATTATGCATGCAAGAGACTCATTTCCCCGCACAGAAGTCCCCTTCCTGTAGACATAAGACATCCCCCCAATGTTGTTTTTTTTGCCTCTGCCAAATCCAAAAAGTGGAGTGTAATGATTACTATCCAATATTCAATTAAATTTCAACTACTTGCTGCCGAGTCTGACCCTAATGGCCGCTTTCTGATCCTATCGGCCATACTTAACAATCAAACCCTAGTCTTAGCCAACATATACACACCCCATGTGAGTCACATTTTTTTTTTTATTCTTAAACGAAAAAACTCCAACATACATCAACTAATTATATGTGGGGGCTTTAATACAGTCCTAGATCACTCTCTTGATTCGTCTAATAACTTAGAAGGCGTTCTACTGCTCTAGCTTTCTTTGTGCAGCTTGAAGAGCTCTATGATCCTTGGAGATGTTTTCATGCCTCAGAAAGAGACTACACATTTTATTCCTCCACAAAAAAGTCATACTTCAGGCTTGATCTCTTCCTGGTCAACAAGCATCTCCTGCAATCAGTAACCTCTGCACAAATCAGTTTCGTCATATGGTCTGATCACTCCCCAGTTGCTCTGGAGCTATATGATCTTCCATCTAAAAGACAGCAAACGAATTGGAGAACAACTTTCTCCCTTCTTTCCCATCCATCTTACCAAAAGATCAAATCTCAGACCCACCAAGTCAATACTGGTGCTGTATCTGATGATGCTTTGCTTTGGAACACGCACAAAGCCTACTACAGATGCCTTTTGATCAAAAATGGTGAACAGGAGATTAAATCACTTAAACAAGCTCTCTCTAAATTACTACAAGACATTAGAGCAGTTGACTGCTTTCACAAATCCACTCTCAACCCCCAAGATGAGCAGAACAGCAAAAATTGAAAACCAAACTCCATTCACTGCTACATGCTAGCTATGACTTTTATGTCAAAAGGGTACGCACAACCTAGTATGTACAGGGCAAAAAACTGGGCGTAGTACTGGCAAGGCAATAATAACAAAAAATGGCGCATAACAAAATCCCAATTTTTGACTCCCAGGGCAATAATGTACCTAATCCTCAAAATATTGCCAACACATTCAATTCATTTTGCTCCATGTTATACAATTGAATTCAAATATTTTTATTAAGATATTACAGTATAGAGAGAATAGAACAGTAGAGTAGTTTTAAAGTATACATTAAGGCACTTACAAAATATGGTTATGTTATACTGTATCTTCATATTACTCTCATGAGTCTCTCTGTTCTTAGTTAACATACAATACAATATTAATTATAAATGGGTATACTAATGTAGGTATCAACAACTTGTTTAATTGGACCTTAGTAACTTCTACATTTGTGTAAGTACAATGTAAAACAACATTTAGTGGTAAGATTTAACCAGTAACCAATAATACGGGAAGAACAGATGGGGAGGAAAGGGGAAAGAAAGGGAGATCAGAAAGATAAGCCAGTATAACCGGATACAGGACTACACTTTGGGATAGAATAGGGCTTGCCAGGTGGACCAGTTGGAAACGTATCTTGCATTTGTGCCATCCACGTATGCCAGAATCTTTTTGTATTCTGCCAAAATGTTAATTTTTGTGATTAGTTCTCGTACACTTGGGATCTCGTCAGTTTTCCATTTGCTTATCACCAGAGACCTGGCAGCAAATATGATATGCATTGCTATTGACCTAACTGAGATTGGATATTCTGACATATTGATGCTCAGGATTGCTTTCTCGACAGAGGGTTGAGTACAAACCCCTGTAACTTTTGCAATTAGTTTAAAAGCCTCAAGCCAGAAGCCTCTAAGGTGGGGACATGCCCACACCATATGGACCAGTGTCCCCACCTGTCCGCAACCCCTCCAGCAAAGATTTGAGTTGCCTGTTGAGAATTTGGCAACTATGTATAGGGTAAAGTGCCACCTTGTAAGAAGCTTCACCACCAGCTCTTCATAGTTCGAGCACCTTGAGAACTGACGAGTACATTTAATCGCTAAGAGCCATTGTTTGTCTGTAAAAGTGTTGCCTAAGTCTTTTTCCCACTTGGTGAGTGGTTTAAATTTGAGAAAGTTTGACTTGGAGTTAAATAGGTCATATATTAAGGATACACCTTTTGCTTTGGGATTGGAGGAGTTTAGATGTTTCCATAGTTGAGTGGGGATTTGCGCATATGTTGTATCCAGCTGTTGAAACAGGGATGATATCTGTAAGTGGGTCAGGAACTCTGATGATGGTATATTAAATCTAGTTTGTATATCCTGGAATGACATAAAACTGTCATCCTTCAGGAGGTCTTTCAAACTGATTACTGTCCTTTCTCAGCCAGTGATTCAGAGATATGTTTGGAATCAACCAGTGCAGGGATTCAAGAAGGATGGGGACACTTGTAGTTTGGGCACTTGGATGGAGTGTTTCTTTTAAGTATGTCCATGAATTGAGTGAAGCTCGTATAGTAGTATGGTCTATAGATATATTTGTAAGTTGTGTATTATGTGCCAGCAAGAGGGACAGTGGTGTTTTAGGGTGTAGCCATGCCTGCTCTAGTTGGCACCATGGTTGGGTTTCCGATTTGTCTATCCAACCTCTGAGCTGATCTAGAATTGCCGTCATGTAGTAGTCTTTCAGAATTGGGATGCCAATCCCTCCCGCTGATTTATGTTTCCCTAGCATTTGAGAGGGAAATCTTACTCTTTTCCCTGTCCAGACAAAATTGCTAATTGCTTCTGCATAGATGTAAAAAAGGATGATGGAATGGGAATCGGAAGCGCCCTAAAGGGGTATGTTAATTTTGGTAGTAGTAGCATCTTGTACGCTGCTAGGCGTCCACTCCATGAGATATAATGTTTTGGAATCTAGGTATTTCCTGTTGAAACATATTCAGTAGGGGAATAAAATTGGTTTGGAACATATTTGTGCTAGATGAAGTTAGCTGGATTCCTAAATATGATATGGAGTTCGGGGACCATGGGTATGGGAGGTCCTTTTGGATGGCTGCTTTAGTGGATTTGTCAATTGCCATGCCTAGGATACTAGATGTGGATGCATTGACTTTATAGTAGGCTACCTTGCTAAATAATGAAAGGGTCTTGTGAGCTGCAGTGAGAGAATTATATGGATCAGACAGAGTCAATATTACGTCATCTGCGAAAAGGGAAATTTTGTGTTGTTTATCTAGGAAAGGAATACCCTTTATCAGGGGTGTGCTCTGATTTTTTTCCGCTAAGGGTTCCATAACCATTGCAAAAATTAAGGGGGATAGTGGGCACCCCTGCCTTGTCCCGTTGGTTATTTGAAAATTTCTGGAGAACATGCCCTCTGTACATACATATGCAGATGGAGAGGAGTACAGTGCTAATAGAGCCTTTTGGATTGGACCCTCAGGCCAAATTTTTCCAAAACCTTAGATAGACATCCCCAATGCACTCTATTAAAGGCCTTCTCTGCGTCCAGGGTGAGAAGCAGAGAAGGCCTTTTAGATTTTTCAGCTAAGTGAAGAATGTTTATCATTCTTCTAGTTGCGTCATTTGCTTGGCGACCAGACACAAAGCCCACCTGGTCTTGGTTTATAAGTTTAGGTAGCAGGGAGGACAGTCTGTTAGCAAGTATTTTGGCAAACAGCTTAACATCAGCATTCAGTAAAGAAATGGGTCTGAAGTTTTGTGGGGCTGATGGTTCTTTACCTGGTTTTGGCAGAGTTACAATGGTTGCTGTCAGCATTTCTGAGGGAAATAAGGCTTTGGACACTGCAACATCAAAGACCTGCTTTAAATACGGGGATAATTCATGTTGAAACAACTGGTAGTACTCAAACGAGAATCCATCAGGGCCAGGTGATTTGTTGTGTGGCATGTTTCTGATTATATTTTCAATTTCAGTAACTTTGAAAGGTGTGTTGAGCGTGGATAGCTCTGTTTGAGATATTTTAGGAAGGTGTATTGATGCTAGGAATTCAGATATCAAATTGTCAGGTGGTTGAAAGGTGTCTGGATCTTCCTTAAGATTGTATAATGCCTCGTAGTAGTCGCTAAAAGCGGCTGATATCTCTTTGGGGTTTGGCACTACTTTTCCTGATTTAGGATTTGTCATATGATTTTTTTTGTTTTGTTATTTTGTCTTTCAACTGATTCACAAGCAGTTTCCCCACTTTGTTGCTGCAGAGGTAGGGGTTTGCATTCAGTTTGCGGAAGCAGTTCTCCTGCTGGGAAATCAGACGTGTTTGTAATTATTGTCTAGTGTAGAACAATACGTCTCTAGTTTTAAGTTTAAGTTTTTTCTAAGTTTAGTGCTCATTTGTATGAGCAGACCTCTTACGTATACTTTGTGAGTATTCCAGAGCGTGAAGGGATCATCCACCGAAGGAGCATTTATTTCAAAGAACTCCTTCAGAGCAGATCTGAGTGATTTTAGATTGTCAGGTTGAGAGAGAGTGAAAATATCCTTCCTCCATCTATTTGCTCTCGTTTCGGCAGTACAATCCCCCACGGTAATGGAAATGGGAGCGTGATCTGACCAGGATATGACATTTATGTCAGATTTAACAATCTTTTGCAGCATAAATTTATCTACTAAAAACATGTCTATACGTGAGTACATATGATGCACATTTGAAAAAAAAAGTTAAATTCTTCTAGGAGTAATGCTGGCACCTCCACAAATCAAAGAGACCTGAGGATGTTATAAATTAGACCAAAATAGACCTTCTGAGATGTTGGCACTTGGAGTTAGACAGGTCCAAATCTTTGTCTGGAATTGCATTAAAGTCCCCGCACAGAATTACATGTCCCTGCTTTATGGGTTCAACTTTTTTCCAGATCTTCTTTAAGTATCTTATTTGATTTGTGTTTGGTAGGTATAAGTTCACCAATATGTATTTAATTTTGGAGATCTCGTAGACAAGAATGGCATATCTTCCCAACGGATCTAAGTGGGTCTCAATGTGTGTGAAAGGAATAGAATCCCTGATTGCTATTGCAACTCCGCCCTTCTTTGTTGGACCGTTTGACATGTACACATGGGGGAATTTGCGGTGGCTGAAAGATGGTGGATTGAGCGATTTAAAATGAGTCTCTTGAAAGCATATAATGTCACTTTTGAGCCTGATTGCTTCCTTCCAAGTCATTTACCATTTATGGGGGCTATTTAGGCCTTTCACATTGAGTGAGGAAATGTGTAGTGCCATTTTGCGGATTTATAAGTGACGTACCTCGTAGCTGTAGGTATTGGGTTGAAGGATTCTGGTGTCACCTGACATTGGTGCTGCTGTTCTTGATGCTGTGATAGGTGGAGAATAGATGTTGGAGGCAGAGTGCTCGAGTGGCTATTGCCCACTGTGGAAGTCCCCAGGTACTAGTCCTGTAAAGATGAACAAGGGGAAACAAACAAGGGAAAACAGCAATCAAAATTATTAAAATAGAGCGATTCTGTTAGGAATCTGTGTGGGTTAACAAATGCTATGTCTTGGGGGGAACGAGAAAATAACTCAGTGGCATTTTCCTGGGCCAACAGGGGATTTTAGAAGTTTAATGGAGAGTTAGTATGCTTCAGCCTGTTTCGGTATCAGAGCTAGCCCGAGTAGATGGCGGTGAGTGCTGCTTGTCCTCTTCGGTGTGAGGGTCCAGTATTTGCCAGTCTCTTATTAGTTGGAGACAATCTTTGATGCTTGTAATCACATGTGATTTGCCATCTTTGGCGATCAGCAGTTTAGCTGGATATAGCCATCTGTAAGGAATGTGGTGGTTATTCAATGGTTTAGTTATGGTAGCTAGTTTCCTGCGTTGCTGCATAGTAAAAGCAGAGAAATCTGCAAAGAAAGACAATTCCTACATCTCTGGAGGCAGATCTTCCCGGCGTTTTGCCACCATCATGAATTGGTCCTTGATGTGGTAAAAATGGACCAGGATTATAGTGTCCCTGGGGAGATGCGACGGGATGTTTTTGGGCCTTGGCAGGCGATGTATGCGGTCAGTCACCAAGTCCTCTAATGGCGCTTCTGGGAGCGCGGCCTTCATGAGGTTAATAAAGTAATCTTTCAGATCTGGGGGTTCGACCAATTCGGGGATCCCACATATTTTAACGTTGTTACGTCTCGATCTGTCTTCCAAATCTGCCAATTTAGTTTTGATATTCATAATCTCATCGTCTGTCATTGTGGGCATCGACCATATCATTGAATTTAGCTGTAAATTCTCCCATTTTAGATTCAATGTGGGAAACTATTAGATACTGCTGATACCTCAGATTTGAATTGCTGGGTAATGGACAGCATGTCAGCATGCAGAGTGGAGCGGAGTGACACCAACATATCTTTAAGGGTGGTGTCCATTACTGGCTGATTTAGTGTGGGGAAGTCAGTAATGGAGTCTTGTAGCTCCATTGTTTCGTCTAAAAAAGAGTTACCTCCTCTTACCTCCTCCTTGTCTGCCGGCATTATAGATGTCTTTTGCTTGCTTTTCACTGGGCTTGAGGTGACTGAAGGAGATGGCGGGATATAATCATGCCCCTTGTTAGAATTGTTGTTGTTGCTATGGCTTCTGTGTGGCTTAGAAGCCATTCCATGCTGTTTGTGCGGGCCGCATGTATCTTCTCTATATTTTGGCTATGGGGCCAGCGTGGCAGTGTGAAAAAGTCTGTCATCTTCCCCAGTTTGGTGCACTACTTTATTTTGCGGGATGGCATCGGAGAGTGAGCCCCCTCTATGTTTGCTAGGTGGTGGCTAAAAACGAGGCTTGTAGTCGCTGTTATTCCCCTTCACTACCCTGGAGGTGTCGGAGCTGTCTCAGTGTGCTTCCACCCACTCCTCTGACTAGCCACGCCCCCCATGTTATAGAATTTAAAGAATTCTCCCCTAGAATCCCATCCCAATTCTGAAGTAATTCAGCAATTTTTATCTTCCATTAAATTGCCCTCCCTCCAACCTGAATAGATGATCTTTATAAACACTTTACAACTGCCAAGATTACCAAGATAATCTCTAAATTACCCCTGCGCAAATTTCCAGGCCCAGATGGGTTTAGCAATGAATATTACAAAGCCTTTAAAGACACTTTTGTCACCCCATCTTCAAAAAACCCTCACCTGCTTAGCTACTAAGTGTAACATTCCAAAGAGTAATTTGGAAGCACTTATCGTGACAATTCCCAAACCTGGAAAATCCATAGAGAATCCAGTCAACTACAGGCCCATTTCACTTCTGAATTTGGATATAAAAATCTATGCAAAAATACTGGCATCTAGGGTTTCCCGATATATCCCAATTCTTGTCCACAAAGACCAAGTAGGGTTTGGTAAGGGGTGTCAAGCCTCTGATGGAACACATGTATTTATAGACTTGATTCAGTGGGCAGAATGCACTCAAGGGCCTTCCCTGCTTATAGCCCTTGAAACGGAGAAGGCCTTTGTTAGGGTGCATTGGACATATTTAAATGAGGTGCTCATGAAATTTGGATTTAAGGATGCCATTCTTTCATCAATCCTGGGTCTCTACTCCCTTCCTAGTGCCAGAGTCTGGACCTCTGGTCTCCTGTTTAACGCCTTTGACATTACCAATGGCACCTGCTAGGGCTGCCCACTCTCTCTCATTATATTTGCCCTCATCATGGAACCCTTGGCGGTGTCAGTTAGATCCAATCCTAGCATCTCAGGTATTTTGGTTAGTTCAGAGGAGCTTAAAATAGAACTCTATGCAGATGAGGTTCTCCTATCCTTGTCTAACCCCCTGGTGTCCCTCCCTGCTATACCCCGGAGACCTTTGGCTCCATTCCTTTATATAAAATAAATTACTCCAAGTCTAATATGATATATATTCATTTAGACCCTGTCCTTAAAACTCAAATTTCGAGCCTAACCCCTTTCCCCTGGGCACCAAATAACTCTCTATCATACCTAGGTGACTGAGCCTTTCAGCAATATCTTTGTCACTAACTATAGTCGCTTAGTCACAAAAGTAAAGTGTTTGTTAACCAAAAAAAAATGGATCCTACATGTTATATGACACAGTGCTGGTCCTGTGTCATTTGGCCCCCTGTAACACCTAAAAAACCTGGCTGATCCTGCCAGTTTCTCCCCACCCCTCTGTAAACTGAGCATGGTGTATCATGGCTGCTGAGACCAGATACCGTGGTCAGTTTATGTGCCTCTGTCATCAGCAGCCTGCTATCTGCTCTTCTCTCTGCTCCTGTGTCCCCCCCCCCCCCTCCCCTCTCTGTCTGTGTGACATTCCATCTCCTGCTGCTCTCATAACACTAACCTGTATACACCATCAGAACTCCCTCCTATTGCAGTGTCCCCCTCTGTGAATATTTTATAAATATAAATGCTGCAAATACCTAATTTAAGAGCCGAGATTGCGATCACATGACAAGCCAGCTCTCTCCTCCTCTCCTCCTCCCCTCCAGACTGACATCAGCAGAGGAATCTCAGCCCCGCCCACTGCATCTCTCAGAGGAGGAAAAGTGAAAGCTGGACAGTCATGTGATTGCAATCTCAGCAGTGAAATTAGGTATTTGCAGCATTTATTTTTATAAATCACACACAGAGGGGGATACTACAATAGGAGGCAGTGCTTATTGGTGTATACAGGTTAGAGTGGCAACCACTTTAATATATCTCAGGATAGGAAAAATGTAAACATTTCATGGGCTGGATGGATAGCCCTAGCAAAGATATTTCTGCTACCCCACATACTTATTTTTTTCAGGGCCTTACTCCTTTTGCTTTTACCGTAGCATCTAAGAAAACTACAGTCTGCCCTAAACTCCTTTATTTGGAACAAAAAATACTCCCGTATAAAATCATCCCTTCTCTGCACTCCCACCACTCCCTGGCAGGCCTTGGGGCACCTAACATTATAGTGTACTACAAAGCAGTGCTCTTAGAACAGACCAGGCACTGGTGGCTCTCCCATGACCCACCAGCCTGGATACAGATTGGGCGATTTTCTCTCCACACGTCACCTAGAAACATTCTCTTGATAATGGTACTTAACTGCAAACCCCCTTATTAGAGCCAGGGCTTTTTTCAGCAGGAACTAGGGGGAACTCAGTTCCACCACCTCTGGCTCAGGTCTTCTGCTCCCTGCTCACCACTATCACTTGGTAACACTGAAGTCTAGCTTCTGTGTTTACAAGTGATAGCTTATCTCCCAGTAGGTCCCACAGGTCAGATCCCCTGTGCAGATCCCCCTGAGTGCCATACAGGGACAAGGGAGATACAGAACAGGTGCCCAGGGTTCAGTGCAGTCATGAGCAGGAGAGGGTGCGTGGTAGGCTGCACCCTCTGTGGTCTCCATTTTT
This sequence comes from Aquarana catesbeiana, assembly GCF_042186555.1. Lineage (NCBI taxonomy): Eukaryota > Metazoa > Chordata > Amphibia > Anura > Ranidae > Aquarana > Aquarana catesbeiana. The sequence goes on from NC_133329.1 coordinate 179,858,121, forward strand.
TTCCTGGTGACCAGTTGTTGATGCTCCTACTGCATGATCTTCCTTGCAAGTGACTGTAGTATAGTATGTTGGGAGGTACTACAGACGGATAGGTGCTTCAGCTCAATATTGCAACAAAGGTAAGAAATATGACAGATGGTGGAGCTTTTAAGGAGGGGGGAGAATATGAGGGCAGTGGAGGGAGGAGTTTATGCAGAGGGAAGAGCTACTATTTGATGCTATTTGACAGGTATGTGTGTGTGTGCCCGGCATGGTTGAGTTCCTGCACCTATTCTCTGAGAAAAAACAGCCCTGATTACAACCTAAGCACTATCAAAACCATATATTCACAACTGGTCCTCAGTAGCACAATCTGCTACAGGCACCCCCACTCATATTCTACAATCTCTCCCCATCGAAGCAATGGAATTGCTATCTCCAGACCTTAAAGTCACCACTTGGACTCACGGTGGTATCCGGCAAATCGGAGACCTTTATAACGGATCTCTCCTCCTTCTTTCCAAAAACTGCAACAAAAATTTAACATTGATCTCAATGATTTTTATAAATATTTGTGTATCAGATCAATCCTCCAAGCTATCAAACAAAAAGACAATAACCTTCTCTCGGATGTCTTATCATTTAATGTCTCTCCCACTTCAGTCAGGAAGGGAATCTTGTATCTTTATTGCCTACTCACAAATCAGTTGGCACAATGCAAATCTCCATCCATGTTATATTAGGAACAGCTACTTAATTTTTCCATCCCTCTACATCAATGGCACACCTCCCTACAATTACCTTTAAAGATTTCCAAATGTATTTCACACTGGGAATCCCTGCATAAAATTTTCCATAAATGGTAATATACCCCAACTAGACTTGCCTCTATCTGGCACTTTACACCACATCTGGTGGGACTGCCCACATATCTCCTAACGCTGGTCAGCAATCCCAGACTTTGTGATATCTGTGATGCGCTCCTTATGGGGCGTACACACGGTCAGACTTTTCAGCTACAAAAGTCCGACAGCCCGTCCGACAAACTTTCGACGGACTTTTGGCGGACTTGCGGCAGACTTTCTAATGAACGGACTTGCCTACATACGATCACACAAAAGTCCGACGGATTCGTACGTGATGACATACACCAGACTAAAATAAGGAAGTTGATAGCCAGTAGCCAATAGCTGCCCTAGCGTGGGTTTTTGTCCGTCGGACTAGCATACAGACGAGCGGATTTCTGAGTCCGGCGGAGTTACGATGTAAAAATTTGAAGCATGTTCCAAATCTAAAGTCCTTCAGATTTGCGAATGGAAAAGTCAGCTGAAAGTCCGGGGAAGCCCACACACGATCGGATTGTCTACTGGATTTGGTCCGTCGGCATCCGTTGGACTTTTGTAGCCGGAAAGTCCAACCGTGTGTACGCCCCATTAGAGACGCTTTAACCACAACTTGCCATACTCAGTGTGGAAATTACAGACCTCCCTCCCCATCTCAGAACTCTTATCTTTCACATTCTCATAGCAGCTAGAGTGATTCTTGCACGCAACTGGAACCAAAAATCCTCTCTTCTACAGAAGAAGTCGTACAAACTCTCAACAATCATTTCCTAATGAAGATCTTCTTTGCCAAGGCACATCTACGAGTTTCAAAGTACATGAAAAAATGGAACCCCTGGATTAATGATTGCAGAATCTCCTCCATTCTTAACCTTTGACCCTACTGTAGCCCAACTACCAGTCTCAAATACGGCTTCTGTGTGTTAAATATTAACCATTGTGCTCTTTCTCTTTTGGATAAAGATACCAGTATACATTCTGAGGGTTCCTTTGTTGCTTTAGTGTAACAATATATGTACTCAGGTAATGGCCTATTGATGCTGTGCTGCATCTCCATATTGCTATCACAAACATATCAAGTGGTCTTTAACTCCTTATGCATATGACATTACAGGTTGTTCTGTCTCACTGGAGGATAGATTATTCAATATGAGATCTTATCTCCCTCTGCCATGCATAGTGAATCCTCATGCAATCTACAATTAAGTAAGTGTGAGACTTTGTAGTGGAACCCTCAGAATGTATACTGGTATGTTTATTTAGGAAACATCCATTCACCCATACTTGCTGTTTTTGCATAGGGTTATGGTTGTGTGTTATTTTAGCCACACTTTCATGGGCACTTGCTTTGCGCCAAACATAGTACCACCATCCTTGCATTTGTACTCTCAGGGTAATATGTGAGTTAACCTGGTGGGCACAGTATGTTTGCATAAATTAAGATTCCCTGCTATGTGTTAAATATTGATCATTGTGCTTTTTTCTCTTTTGGATAGGCCAATATTCTTTGCTATCAAGACAATGAGGTCATGAGGAAGCGGTTAGATGTGAAACACATCAACCTCTTGGAGCATATAGCAAAGATCCATTATTGTAGTTCGATTGTATGGCTTGTATCATCATCCAATTAGAGTACTCTTTTCTAGGGATGAGCTTCGAGTTCGAGTCGAACTCATGTTCGACTCGAACATTGGCTGTTCGCAAGTTCACCGAACAGCGAACAATTTGGGGTGTTCGCGGCAAATTCGAATGCCGCGGAACACCCTTTAAAAGTCTATGGGAGAAATCAAAAGTGCTAATTTTAAAGGCTAATATGCAAGTTATTGTCATAAAAAGTGTTTGGGGACCTGGGTCCTGCCCCAGGGGACATGGATCAATGCAAAAAAAAGTTTTAAAAACGGCCGTTTTTTCAGGAGCAGTGATTTTAATAATACTTAAAGTCAATCAATAAAAGTGTAATATCCCTTTAAATTTCGTACCTGGGGGGTGTCTATAGTGTGCCTGTAAAGGGGCGCATGTTTCCTGTGTTTAGAACAGTCTGACAGCAAAATGACATTTTGAAGGAAAAAACTCATTTAAAACTACCCGCGGCTATTGCATTGCCGACAATACACATAGAAGTTCATTGATAAAAACGGCATGGGAATTCCCCAAAGGGGAACCCCGAACCAAAATTAAAAAAAAAAAATGACGTGGGGGTCCCCCTAAATTCCATACCAGGCCCTTCAGGTCTGGTATGGATATTAAGGGGAACCCCGGCCAAAATTTAAAAAAAAAAATGACGTGGGGTTCCCCCTAAATTCCATACCAGACCCTTCAGGTCTGGTATGGATTTTAAGGGGAACCCCGCGCCAAAAAAAAAAAAAAAAAACGGCGTGGGGTCCCCCCAAAAATCCATACCAGACCCTTATCCGAGCACGCAACCTGGCAGGCCGCAGGAAAAGAGGGGGGGACAAGAGTGCGGCCCCCCCTCCCTCCTGAACCGTACCAGGCCACATGCCCTCAACATTGGGAGGGTGCTTTGGGGTAGCCCCCCAAAACACCTTGTCCCCATGTTGATGAGGACAAGGGCCTCATCCCCACAACCCTGGCCGGTGGTTGTGGGGGTCTGCGGGCGGGGGGCTTATCGGAATCTGGAAGCCCCCTTTAACAAGGTGACCCCCAGATCCCGGCCCCCCCCCTGTGTGAAATGGTAAGGGGGTACATAAGTACCCCTACCATTTCACGAAAAAAGTGTCAAAAATGTTAAAAATGACAAGAGACAGTTTTTGACAATTCCTTTATTTAAATGCTTCTTCTTTCTTCTATCTTGCTTCATCTTCTGGTTCTTCTGGCTCTTCTGGTTCTTCTGGTTCTTCCTCCGGCGTTCTCGTCCAGCATCTCCTCCGCGGCGTCTTCTGTCTTCTTCTCCTCGGGCCGCTCCGCACCCATGGCATGGGGGGGAGGCTCCCGCTCTTCTCTTCTTTTCTTCTTTTCTTCTTTTCTTCTCTTCTTCCTATTCATTTTCTTCTCCGGGCCGCTCCGCAATCCATGCTGGCATGGAGGGAGGCTCCCGCTGTGTGACGGCGCTCCTCGTCTGACAGTTCTTAAATAACAGAGGGGGGCGGGGCCACCCGGTGACCCCGCCCCCCTCTGACGCACGGTGACTTGACGGGACTTCCCTGTGGCATTCCCCGTGACGTCACAGGGAAGTCCCGTCAAGTCACCGTGCGTCAGAGGGGGGCGGGGTCACCGGGTGGCCCCGCCCCCCTCTGTTATTTAAGAACTGTCAGACGAGGAGCGCCGTCACACAGCGGGAGCCTCCCTCCATGCCAGCATGGATTGCGGAGCGGCCCGGAGAAGAAAATGAAGAAGAAGAGAAGAAAAGAAGAAAAGAAGAAAAGAAGAAGAGAAGAAGAGAAGAAGAGAAGAGCGGGAGCCTCCCCCCCATGCCATGGGTGCGGAGCGGCCCGAGGAGAAGAAGACAGAAGACGCCGCGGAGGAGATGCTGGACGAGAACGCCGGAGGAAGAACCAGAAGAACCAGAAGAGCCAGAAGAACCAGAAGATGAAGCAAGATAGAAGAAAGAAGAAGCATTTAAATAAAGGAATTGTCAAAAACTGTCTCTTGTCATTTTTAACATTTTTGACACTTTTTTCGTGAAATGGTAGGGGTACTTATGTACCCCCTTACCATTTCACACAGGGGGGGGGCCGGGATCTGGGGGTCACCTTGTTAAAGGGGGCTTCCAGATTCCGATAAGCCCCCCGCCCGCAGACCCCCACAACCACCGGCCAGGGTTGTGGGGATGAGGCCCTTGTCCTCATCAACATGGGGACAAGGTGTTTTGGGGGGCTACCCCAAAGCACCCTCCCAATGTTGAGGGCATGTGGCCTGGTACGGTTCAGGAGGGAGGGGGGGCCGCACTCTTGTCCCCCCCTCTTTTCCTGCGGCCTGCCAGGTTGCGTGCTCGGATAAGGGTCTGGTATGGATTTTTGGGGGGACCCCACGCCGTTTTTTTTTTTTTTTTTTGGCGCGGGGTTCCCCTTAAAATCCATACCAGACCTGAAGGGTCTGGTATGGAATTTAGGGGGAACCCCACGTCATTTTTTTTTTTAAATTTTGGCCGGGGTTCCCCTTAATATCCATACCAGACCTGAAGGGCCTGGTATGGAATTTAGGGGGACCCCCACGTCATTTTTTTTTTTTAATTTTGGTTCGGGGTTCCCCTTTGGGGAATTCCCATGCCGTTTTTATCAATGAACTTCTATGTGTATTGTCGGCAATGCAATAGCCGCGGGTAGTTTTAAATGAGTTTTTTCCTTCAAAATGTCATTTTGCTGTCAGACTGTTCTAAACACAGGAAACATGCGCCCCTTTACAGGCACACTATAGACACCCCCCAGGTACGAAATTTAAAGGGATATTACACTTTTATTGTTTGACTTTAAGCATTATTAAAATCACTGCTCCTGAAAAAACGGCCGTTTTTAAAACTTTTTTTTGCATTGATCCATGTCCCCTGGGGCAGGACCCAGGTCCCCAAACACTTTTTATGACAATAACTTGCATATAAGCCTTGAAAATTAGCACTTTTGATTATTCATGTTCGTGTCCCATAGACTTTAACGGTGTTCGCATGTTCGAACGAACTTTTTTCCTGTTCGCATGTTCTGGTGCGAACCGAACAGGGGGGTGTTCGGCTCATCCCTACTCTTTTCATGTTTTTATGATGTTTTTTAATTATATTCAATGTGCGACCGTCCACTAGCATCCGTAAAGTCAGCTCATTTTTTTCTTTTTGATTAACTTTAAAACATTGTGGTCAATACAATTTTTGGCAGTTTGACCTACTCTCTTTTGCAACCTGATGTACATTTTTAATTTTTGAGGCTTTGATTTCCTGACATATATTATGGTTAACTCTTTGTAACTTTCAAATGGTGATAGTGTGCCTGCATTTTTATATTTATAATTTCTACTTTGTCATTCCTTATGTTTTATTTATTTATTTATTTTTTAACTTTGCACTGCCCCCCCAAAAAATCTGATAAAATCTGGCTAATCTGAATGGAAGCACATAAACTAACAGTATAGAGTCTCTGCCCATATTAGACCCTAGCTATGCCCAACTTTTAATGATGTGGATGCTGTCCTCATTTGGGTTCCTTCAAAGACACCCTTGCTCTCTGCCTTTTTTCCTCTCCTCCACTGTCATCCCCCTTACTTTCTCTATTCCACGGGTATGACCCCCCACTTCAATGCTTTAACAGCATAGACTGATGATGAATTGTGTCATTTATAAGTACATTGCTACTGTTTTCATGACTATGGCTAGTTGCCTATAATAGAGTGTACTTTCCTCTTTGGCCCTTAGATTGTGGTGGTGTAGCGGAAAGCTGGTTCACCTGTGATGTAATGCAGCCTGTATCTTGGTGCTTTATTTACTCTTGGTATGTACATAGTGAACTTAGTGGCCAATTAGAGTTTCCCATAGTATGTCGGTGTGGAATGGCTTAGTCATGCATGCACTGTGTTGTGGGTGTGCAAGCGTGCGAACGGTGTTGTGGGCATACAGGCATTTACATGGCATTGTGACCATGAAGCGCTGAAAGCATGTAGGCCCGAGCAGGAGTGTGGACACTTTCGTACAGTGGGAAATGACAATTTTTGTCTTGTGATGCATAAGGATGATGAGAGGGGTGGCGCCTGCAGTCAGTCATGGAAACAGCCAGGATAATGCAATGTACATTGACAGAGGCAACTGAAGCGCACCCCATTTTAATGATATATAAACTGAAGCAATAAAAATCAAAAATTCCTTTAAATATAGTGCCTGGGGGGTCCCCTTAGTCTGCCTGTAAATTGGTCCCTCTGTACAGTGTATAGAACCTGCTGCAGCAAAACTGACATATATAAAGAAAAAAATAATGCCATTTAAATGGATTTCTTTATTTTGTAGACGATGGCTTGTAGAGTCAGTCTGTATGATGAGGCCACATTTTAGTGCACTCGGAACAAGATTAGAGATTTTTTGCATAAATTCTGGTGTGTCTTTGGAGCCCCGGTCAAACACTTGTGGAAAAATAGGTCTTTGGGTGTTGGTGGTGCCTTCACACCATAATCCTATAGAGGTACTCTTGATGAAAGCAAGAATTGGCCTTGCTGTAAGAAAATTAAATTATATGCCCCCGAATAAACAGTTGTTGAAAAATTGGTCTTTGGGTATTGGTGGTGCCTTCACAACGTAACCCTGCAGAGGTACTCTTGATGAAAGCAAGAATTGGCTTTGCTGTGAAAAATTTAAATGACATGCCCCAGTCAAACAGTTGTGGAAAAATTGGTCTTTGGGTGTTGGTGGTGCCTTCACACCATAACCCTATAGAGTTACTCTTGATGAAAGCAGGAATTGGCCTTGCTGTAAATCATTGAAATTACAGTATATGCCCCGGTCAAACAGGTGCTGAAAAATTGGTCTTTGGCTGTTGGTGGTGCCTTCACACCATAATCCTATAGAGGTACTCTTGATGAAAGCAACAATAGGCCTTGCTGTAAATAATTGAAATTACAGTATATGCCCCGGTCAAACAGGTGCTGAAAAATTGGGTCTTGGGTGTTAATTCTGCCCATGAAACCTTTACCAAAAAAATGACTAAAAGATAAAAAAAGTTAAAATCATCACCCACAAAGTTAAGCAGCCTAGACAGTCTTGCAGAGATTCCAGATCCCAAACACATTTAGTCAGCAACATCGCCATCGGGGCTTGATAGTGTCAGGAACCATGAATCAGACTGAGACAGAAGTGCAGTAAAAATCACACTGTTTAATAAAATGGTATAAACATAGCATAGTCAAAACATAACCAGTTTTTGGCAACCAGGACGGGTAGTCAGAACAAGCCAGAGAAAAAGGAGTCCAGAGATCAACGAAGTCGGATGCAGCAAACAGGATCAGGAACCAGAAGAGAAGTCAGCCAAGCAAAAGTCTTTCACAGGAAAACACAGCAAATAGAGTCCGGATATGTTGACCAAGACAAAGACACAGGAGATCTGATCCAAGGAGTTTATATAACCAGCAGCTCTAGCTGACGAGCAGTAAATGAAGACCAGGTGAGTCACCAGGTGAGTCACTGTGGAAGGAAAAGTCTTTGAAATTAACCATCAGCTGAGCACAGAGCTCTGAGAAGGAAGGGCTGAGCCCAGCCCCGACAGTACCCTCTCCTCAACAACCCCTCCTCCTTGGAAGACCACCAGGTTAGAGGAGAAAACATCTATGGAAGGCACAGAGGAGGACAGGAGCATGTACATCCGAGGATGAGACCCAAGAGCGTTCCTCTGGACCGTACCCCTTCCAATGAACCAGGTACTGTATTTGCCCACGGAAGCTACGGGAATCAATGATAGATTGTATCTCATATTCCTCATGGTTCCCAATCTGAACTGGGTGAGTGCGTGGTACCGAAGTGGTGAAATGGTTGCATACCAAAGGTTTTAATAAGGAGACATGAAATACATTTGAAATCTGCATATTGGAAGGTCTAAAGCTTAAGCCACTGGGTTGAACCTACAGAGAATATGGAAAGGCCCAATAAACTGTGGTGCCAGTTTCAAAGAGGGAACACATAGTTGGAGGTTGCAAGATGGTAGCCAGACCCTGTCCCCAACTTGGTAGTAAGGCACAGGTAGGCGTTTGCCATCACAATGGCATCTGTAACTATAATTGGCACATTGCAAGTACTATTGGACCTGTACCTAAGTGGAATGAAGACCACAGAGATGCTGCTCCAATGCAGGAATGTTCTGAGGAACAAATGAGTCAGGCAACATGGATGGTTGGAAACCATAATCCGCCATGAATGGAGACAATCGGGATGCGGTATTGATGGCAAACTCCGCCCAAGGTAAGAGGTCTGACCAGTTGTTATGATGGTCAGAAATGTAGCAATTTAAAAACTGTTCCAAGGACTGGTTGGCTCGTTCTGTGGCCCAATTGGACTCAGGGGCGGATCCAGGGGGGGGCAACGGGGCAATTGCTCCCCCCGAGAAATATTACTGACTGCTGAGTGTCTCTCTCAATGTTTAGAATCAGCAGCAGCGCCGGTGTTGTTGAACGGCCATGATTCTGGCCTGGACTCTCACTGGTTGCTAACGCCTGCCCGCCTGGCGTGTAGCAACCAGTGATGTCATGTCAGAGCCAAGGAGGAGGAGAGGGAGGTCCCAGCTTTCAGAGTGGAGCGGAGGAGCGGAGGATTTAACTTCTTCCTCCTCCACGCCTAGTGTGTGAATGTTGGCTCCACCCACCTCCTCCCTCTATCTTCTCCAGGGACAGCTCCAGCGTGGCGTGAGTGAGTGAGGGAAGGGAACTTCCTTGGCTGTAGCAGGTGAGTGGATTGTATGCACTTTGCATGCCACTTTGCAAACAGCATGCCTACCAATGCCTGACTCCTATCACAGCATCTGTTACACTGACACAGATCCTCTGTGTCTGGGAGCTGTCTGGGGGAGGGGCGCTGATGCTCTCCTAACCAGCAGGAGCCCGGGAGGAGGACATCTTACATGCTGTTATGATAAGGTCAGTACATTTGTTATGGAGGTATTGTGTAATTATTGTGCTAGGGGACAGACTGCCAGCTTCCCCCCATGTAATGTGCTCTCTTGTGCCCACCATGTCATGTGCTGTGCATTGCAGTGCCCACTATGTTGTGCTGTGCCTTGCAGTGCCCCCATGTAATGTGCTGTGCCCACCATGTAATGTCATGTGCATTGCAGTGCCCCCATGTAATGTGCTGTGCCGACCATGTCATGTTCTGTGCATTGCATTGCCCTTCATGTGATGTGCAGTGCCCCCTATGTTGTGCTGTGCCTTGCAGTGCCCACCATGTCATGTGCTGTGCCTTGCAGTGTCTACCATGTAATGTGCAGTGCCCACCATGTCATGTGATGTGCCATGCAGTGCCCACCATGTCATGTGCTGTGCCATGCAGTGCCCACCATGTCATGTGCTGTGCCTTGCAGTGTCCACCATGTAATGTGCAGTGCCCACCATGTCATGTGATGTGCCATTCAGTGCCCACCATGTAATGTGCAGTGCCCACCATGTCATGTGCCATGCAGTGCCCGCCATGTCATGCACTGTGCCCGCCATGTAATGTGCAGTGCACACCATGTCATGTGATGTGCCATCCAGTGCCCACCATGTCATGTGCAATGCTCACCATGTCATGTGATGTGCCATTCAGTGCCCACCATGTAATGTGCAGTGCCCACCATGTCATGTGCCATGCAGTGCCCGCCATGTCATGCACTGTGCCCGCCATGTAATGTGCAGTGCACACCATGTCATGTGATGTGCCATCCAGTGCCCACCATGTCATGTGCAATGCTCACCATGTCATGGGCTGTGCCATTCAGTGTCCGCCATGTAATGTGCAGTGCCCACCATGTCATGTGCTGTGCCTTGCAATGCCCGCTATGTAATTTGCAGTGTCCACCATGTCATGTGCTGTGCCATGCAGTGATCCCACCATGTAATGTGCAGTGCCCACCATGTAATGCGCTGTGCCATGCAGTGCCCACCATGTCATGTGCAGTTCCCACCATGTCATGTGCTGTGCCCACCCTGCCATGTGTTGTGCCCAGCATGTAGTGTGTTGTGCCCACTGTGTAATGTGCTGTGCTGTTCAGCAGTGCCCACCATGTCATGTGCAGTTCCTAACATGTAATGTGCAGTTGCATTGTCCACAATGAAATGTGCTATGCCATGCAGTGCCCACCATGTAATGTTTTGTGCCCACCATGTAATGTGCTGTGCCATTCAGTGCCCACCATGTAATGCGCTGTGCCCACCACGTCATGTGCTGTGCCATGCAGTGCCCACCATGTAATGCGCTGTATCCACCATGTAATGTGCTGTGCCATGCAGTGCCCACCATGTCATGTGCTGTGTTGTGACACCATGTCATGTGCTTTGCCCATCATATAAGGTCCTGTGCCCACCGTGTGCATGTGCTGTGTTGTGCCCATCATGCAATGTGCTGTGTTGTGTAGTACCAACCATGTCATGTGCTGTGCCCACCATATAATGAACTGTGCCTACCTTGTAATGTGCTGTATTGGGCAGTGCCAACTGTGTAATGTGCTTTGCCCACCATTAAATGTGCTGTATCCATATATCCACCATGTAATGTGTTGTGCCAACCATGTAATGTACTGTGCTATTCCCCCCCCGTGTTATGTACTATGCTGTGCCTCCCACAGACTCACCCACTCAATCCCACCCCCCTCTCTCTTTCACCCCCCTCACCCCCTCTTTCTCTCATCCCCTCTCTTTCGCCCTGTTCTCTCTCTCACCCCCTTCACCCCCTACCACCCTCTCTCTTTCACCCTCTTTCTATTCCCCTTTTTCTCACCCCCTCTCTCTCGTCCCCTCTCTCTCACCCCCTCTCTCTCTCTTATTCACCCCCTTTCTCTCTCTTTCCCCCTCCCTCTCATCCCCTCTCTTTCAACCCCCCCCATCTCGCTATCACACCCCCCCCCTCCTCTCTCAACCACTGTCTCACACCCCTCTCTCTCTTTAATTTAAATTTAACAAAAAATTGTTTGTATTTTCATTTTATTTATTTCCATAAAAAGGCCCACCAAAATCCTTAGCACCAGGCCCATGTTGCTCTTAATCTGGCCCTGTAAGCAACACCTTTTTTTCTGCCAGTGCCCCTCCCGAGAATAGACTCTGGATCCGCCCCTGATTGGACTGCGGGTGATACGCAGAGGAGAAAGAAAGCTGAATTCCCAACTGTGCACAAAAGACTCGCCAAAACCTGGACACAAACTGGCTACCCCTGTCCAAGACGATCACCTTGTGTAGCCCATGTAAACATAAGATCTCTCAAGCAAAAATTGAAGCCAGTTCTTTAGATGTAGGCAACTTCTTAAGTGGAATACAATGAGACATTTTCGGGAACCAGTCAATCACCAAAAGGATAACTGTTTTGCCCAGAGAGTTGGGTCCAAGGCCTCTCTCCATTGGGTATGGGTTGTAGAAGGCCCACTAGAAGGTGTTGTGGTGTCTTACTCTGAGCACACACAGAACAAACAGCTATGAAGGTGGCTACATCAGCACGTAGACTAGGCCACCAGAATTGTTGGAAAATTGCTCAAAAAGTTGATTCTTCCTTGGGTGGCCAGCAGCCTTGGGAGAATGGTAAGTCTGGAGCACGGCAGTACGGAGACTCTCAGGGACAAAGTAGCAGTCACAGGGTTTCTCAGGAGGAGAATGGATCTGAGTGGCAAGAATTTTGTCACCCAAAGGAGAAGTGAGACTGGTGCGAACCGTAGTCAGAATATGATCAGGAGGAATCACAGGAACAGGAACCGACTCCATCTTGGAAGTGGAGGGAAACGCTTGCAACAAAGCATCAGCCCTTACATTCTTAGTATTGGGTAAGAATGAGACTATGTAATTGAAACTTGACAACAAAGGAGCCCATCGGGCCCTTCCGGGAGAGAGGTGTTTAGCCTCAGATAAGAATGTGAGATTCTTATGGTCAGTCAGAATAAGAACCCACAGAGTAGTACCATCAGGGAGATGTCTCCTTTCTTTAAGGGCTAAAATGATCGCTAACAACTCTCTGTCCCCAATCTCATATTTGCATTCCGCAGGAGATACTTTCTTGGAAAAGTAGCCACAAGGATGCATAGCACTCTCAGAGTTAGGACGTTGAGACAGCAGGGCACCAACTCCAGTCTCAGGAGCATCAACCTCAAGGATGAAAGGTAACGTAGGATCAGGATTTACCAACACAGGAGCAGAAGCAAAGGCAGCCTTCAGACTCTCAAAGGCATTAATGGAGTCTGGAGACCACTTCTGTGGGTTAAGGTCCTTTCTGGTCATATCAGTCAGGGGTTTGACCAGAGACGAGAAGTTACAAATAAACTTCCGATAATAAATGACAGCCAAGAAAATGCTGCAATGGTCGTAAACCCACACGTCTGGGCCACTATAGTACTGCTGAAAGTTTCTCTGGGTCCATCGAAAAACCAGCAGTGGAAATGACATAACCCAGGAATTTAACCTGTTCACAATGAAACTCCAATTTGCAATACAAGTTATTATCTCTCAACCTCTGCAGCACACAGCGGACATCTGTGTGATGGCTCTCTAGGGACTTGGAAAATATGAGAATTTCATTGCGATAAACCACCACACATAGCTGCAACAAATCTTGGGGGACATCGTTGATAAGTTCTTGGAAAACTGCCAGAGCGTTGCAAAGACCAAATGGCATAACTGGTTATTCATAATCGCCTGTACTGGTATTAAATGTAGTTTTCCATTGGTCACCCTCCTTGATCCTCACAAGATTGTATGCCCCTTTGCAAATTAAGCTTCGTAAAAACTGTTTCTCCCTTGAGGCAGTCAAATAACTCCTTAATCAAAGGAATTGGATTTGCGTTCTTAATCGTGAATTGATTGAGACCCCTATAATCAATACAAGGCCTCAGTTTACCATTCTTATTTTTCACAAAGAACTAACCAGCACCAGCAGGCGAGGATCTGAGGATGAATCTTCGAGAAAGTGCATCGGTCACATACTTCTCCATGACTTTGTCCTCCGAGACAAACAAACAGTAGACCCGACCACGAGGGGGTATGGCACCAGGTTGAAAGTCATCGCAAGAGGGGCAGGAGGCGGAGCCTAGCGGAGCAGACATGCATTGTTAGAGCTCCACACTGCTGAGGAGAGAAGAGAAGGACAAAGCAGAGCCTGCAGGCTCAAAAGGTATCCATTTGAACCTTTTTGCCCCTGGGAACAAACTGTGAAAGTTTGGGCAGGAAATATGGTACTGGGAGGAAACCGTGGCAGAAATAAAAATCACCTCACAAAGAGCTCACAGGCACTCACTGCAGCTGAAGCAGCTCCAGTCACCTCACAAGATACAGCATCAGGGCGCTCTCACAGACAGAAAATGTCACAGCAAGACTCTCCATTTGAGTCAGATACAGAACAAATCCTCTCACAAACTTCTCCACAAGCCTCCTCAGTATCCCCAGTAATATTATTACAATTTGAAAAGATGCTTCATAAGGCTTTAAAACAAACCTCAGACCAAATAACAAAAAGCCTAACCAAAGAAATAAGAGAGCTGGGAAACCGCACCGCAGCCTTAGAAATAAAAATGGATGAAATTGAAATTACAACCCAAGAAAATATAACAGAATTGGAACAATTAAAAGAAGAGAATTTAATACTTCAAACTAAGCTCGAAGATTACGAAAATAGAGCCAGACGTTCAAACTTGCGCATAAGGGGAATACCTGAAACTGTGACAGACCTGCAATCTACTATTACTGCTCTATTACAAGAACTAAAGCCAGATATCCCTATTGAACGTTTAGAACTGGACAGAGTACACAGAGCCCTCACAGCCAAAAAGAAAGATGGACCCCCACGTGATATAATCACAAAATTTCATTATTACAGAACGAAAGAACAAATACTAATTGCTGCAAGAGAAAAAAAGGAACTTAATTTTCAAGGACACAATTATCAAATTTTTGCTGACCTATCCCAACTTACTATAACTAAAAGACGATCCATGAAACCCCAACTAATGGAACTGCAACGCCACAACATTATGTATCAATGGGGCTTCCCCTTTTCAGTCAGATTTAACTACCAAGGTACAATTTACAGAAGCAGATCAGCAGATGAACTACAACAAACCCTCTTAAAATTAAATCTGACAGAACCCACAAGCAGCAACACTCCCACACGCAGAAGAATGGCATCATCTTCACCTTCAGGCAGCACCCAGAAAATTTCAGAACAAAATGGGAATCATCATTCTCACAAAAGAGGCCGTTATGCCACATCATCCATGGACCAAGAAGATTCAATGGACTGACATCCTAATTCCTGATATCTCTTCATTTATTATACTAAGAGATGGTTCTCTATAAAAAACCTGTATTTATAACTGAATGTAACTGCATTCTGATAGTCACACACTGTGTGGGATCATGTTACATTCCAGTTATATTTCTTATTACTTCTGATTCATATAGCCTTAGAATATATAAGTGAAATAAGGAAATTCTTGTTCAGTTATATATTATCAGGTAATAACAATAGATTTATTACTTTTTAAGGACAAATATGTTCAATAATCCAGAAGTAATGGAAGCTTTTTCTTTCTTTTCTTAAAACAAATATATTATTACCTAATTAGTTCCTAGAATTATGTTTTTGTTTATTCTAATCTGAAGCAATACAACCTCAATTTTATGAGTTAACATATCTAAACAGTTACATATGAATAAAATATGTAATTGTTTACTCTAAAAGGGTTAAAATCCCAAAATAATTCAAACTATCTTCATCAATACCAAAGTTATTAACAGTACCTTTCTAACTGAATTATTTAGCCTAGGGCAAAACTAACCATATACAACCACCCTGGAATAAATAATTTCAACAAAAACTATATTCTGCACTCCAATTAATGAAACATCATTTTGATGTCTTTTGACATAGCACTTCTCTCCTGTAAGCGGAAGATCCGTGTACCCCCATTAGCCCTCCTCATTCTCCCAACCATATTATGTGGGAGTGTGACGAAGGCACTTATTCCCCTGAGAGAGATATTTATTCTCTTTCACGGGTAAATTGTGATTACTTGCAAAAAATAATTTATACAATGTATCATCTAATCTCATATGTTTTTTGTTTACTCTTTACTCCAGAATTCACTGGTTTCTTTTCTATCTATTCATCTCTTCAGTCCACACAGGTTGATCTGCGCAGTCAGCTCTGCATAACAAAAAGTAAGTCAAAACTATTTGATCTATTGCCATGGCACCACTGAATATACTTTCCCTGAATGTTCAGGGAATAAATGTCCCTCAAAAAAGGACCAAAGCCTTCCGTACTTTCCATAACAAGAAGGCTCACATAGTATGCCTCCAAGAAACACACTTCACCAAAGATTCTACTCCAAAATATATTTCTCCTTTTTATCAACAAATTTACACGGCTTCTGCCTGTACCAAGCAAAGGGGAACTCTAATTGCATTTCACCGATCCACACCATTCACCTTATCATCAGAAATTAAAGACCCAGAAGGTAGATACCTGATACTCATGGGTTATATAATGGATACAGCAATCACGGTGATTTCCTACTACGCTCCTAACAAACAACCTACACCATTCCTCTCACATATATTACAAGTGATTAATACACACAAAATAGGAACAGTGATAATGTGTGGGGATTCGAACCAGGTCCTCCTCCCATTTCTAGATAAATCACCTTTTACACCATCCAAAATAACCTCTAGATTACCTTTTTCTCAACTTCTTTCCAAATATAATCTGGTAGATTCATGGAGAGAAAGTAACCCAATGAAAAAGAAATTCACTTATTTCTCGCACCCTCATCAAACCTTCACCAGAATAGATCATATTTTTCTAACAATAGGAATGATACCAGAAATTATTGCATCAGATATAATTCCGATTCCGTGGTCTGACCATAATGCAGTATACACTACTATAGCCTCAGCCATACCAAAAGCGCATGACCCAACGTGGTACTTACCGGACATAATGCTCAAACACCCACTACATCAGATGGCCATTGAACAAGCTTTAAAGGAATACATATCAATTAATAATACAACAGACATCTCCCCAATAACACTGTGGGAAGCTCATAAGCCTGTCTTGCGTGGTACAATACAAAGACAAATGGCACTATTTAAATGGGAACGCAAAAATCTAGCAAAAAAACTAGAACTCAATTTTAATGCAGCCTACATATCATTTCAAGATAATCCATCTCAGAGTACAAAATCTCATCTGGAAAAATCTAGATTGGAATACGATCTATTTCTCACTGAGTCAGTTGATAAATCCCTCAAACGCTCCAAACACAATTTCTACATGAATACAAACAAACCAGGTACATATTTGGCTCGGGCATTAAATTCAACTAACAAATCTTTCAAACCAATACGTTTGAAATTATCAAAAAATGTTTACACTTGTAATCCAGTTAAAATAGTCCATAAATTTCACTCACATCTCGCAACTTTATACAAGACTAACAATGAATTTAATCCTACAGAGGCTGAATCCTTCTTCTCAAAAATAACCTTACCTGAGTTATCTCAGAATCAAAAAAGCAGTTTGGATGAGCCTATAACTATAGATGAAGTTGCTAACGCCATAAAAGACCTAAAACTTAACAAAAGACCAGGCCCAGACGGCTACTCGGCTTTATACTATAAAACATTCTCAGAAATACTCTCTCCCATTCTCACTGAAACTTTTAACAAACTTCTAGATGGACATTCTTTTCGGCAAGAAACACTAATGGCAATTGTTTGTATGATCCCAAAACCCCTTTCTGATGATACTTCCTGTGTGAATTATCGGCCTATCTCTCTGTTAAACCTCGATATTAAATTATTAGCAAAAATAATAGCAAAACGCCTCAATAGCATTATAGGAAAATTAATACATAGAGATCAAGTAGGCTTCATGCCAAATAGACAGGCAGGCGATAATATACGCAGGGCAGTGTTATTGGCACATATTGCTAAAAAACGGAAAATCCCTTTATGTTTTCTATCTCTCGATATTAAGAGGGCATTTGACACAGTATCCTGGCAATATATGCAATATTCATTACAAAAATGGGGTTTTGGACCCCACTTTTTAACATGGATCAAAGCATTATATAATAAACCCAAAGCCTATATAAAATATGCTGGATACAAATCTGAAGCCTTTAATATCGAAAGAGGTACCCGACAGGGTTGCCCATTATCTCCCTTATTATTTGCCCTTATACTCGAACCCATGGCCCAATACATCAGAACAAACAAAACTATAACTGGCATTGAAGTAGGAGGTATTACACACAAATTATGTATATTTGCAGATGATATATTACTTTTTCTATCATCACCACAGGTCTCTGGTCCTAACTTAATACCAGCTCTTGATGGATTTGCAGCCCTATCCGGCCTTATGATTAATCCTAAGAAATGCCTAGTGCTTAATATTTCACTCACAAACATGGAATTGATCCCGGCTAGGGCTGCACTCCCATTCACATGGGCAGAAAAATCAATCCCATATCTTGGAATTCATTTAACAGCATCTCATTCTGACTTATTCTCAACCAATTATCCTCCTGTATTAAGACAGATCACAAATCTAATAAAACAATGGTCGCAACTTCCTTTATCCTGGATAGGGAAGATTAATGCAATCAAAATGACTATTCTACCCAAATTGCTTTATCTATTCAGAGTCCTCCCTATTCCAATTCCTTCCTATTTTTTGAGAATAGTACAAAAAAGAGCAACTTCGTTTATATGGGGCTCTTCTAAACCACGTATACCTATACACACACTACATCTTCCCAAAAATAAAGGAGGCCTGGGATACCCTAATTTTACTAACTACTACAGAGCAGCACATTTGGCCAGTCTGTCCAAATACCATGCAAAACAGGAAATCCCATTATGGGTATTTATAGAGGCTTCAGAAAATGACCCTCTATTAATATCAAATTTATTATGGCTTGATCCTAAAGACCGCTTTAAAATTCATAATCCCATAACTAAACACTTCTTATCTCTCTGGGATAAACTAAAAACCAAATATCAGTTACAATCTCCACACAATCCTCTCTTTTCTTTTATCAGAAATCCGGCCTTTTATCCGGCATGGATCTACCCAAATTCTTTTAAAGCTTGGACAACATCAGGCATTCAGACACTAAATGACTTCATAGCATCTAAATCATTCCTTTCATTCCCATCGCTTAGAGAAAAATATGATCTACCAAACTCTGAGATATTTAGATATCTCCAAATCAAAAATTTCTATACACCATTCCTAAAGGGGGATACACCATTATCCCAATTATCCATTTTTGAATCAATCTGTACAAAAAATCCATTTGCTAAAGGTACAATTTCATCACTTTATAATCAATTATATGGAGTAGCAAATCTTAATAGACCCTCTTACGTTCAGAGGTGGGAGGAGGACCTGGGACGAACTTTAGAAGACACGGACTGGTCTAACATATGGCTCACATCGAAGTCATCCTCACCCAACATCTTAGCACTGGAGACAAATTATAAAGTCCTAACTCGCTGGTACCTTGTACCCGCCAGAGTGGCAAAATATTCACCTAATACCTCAGCTCTTTGTTTTCGAGGATGCCCAGAAATAGGCACATATTTACACATATGGTGGACGTGCCCAGTAATCCAAACCTTCTGGAAGGAAGTCTTCGTGATTGCATCTAAAATATTTTAAAAAATAATACAAACAGATCCATATTTAACTTTATTTAATCTAAAACCAGAATGGTTAACACTCTCTCAATTCAAACTTATGATCCAACTAATAACGGCTGCAAAACAAACAGTGGCCAAGGCATGGAAATCTCCTACATTGGTACTAGCAGAAACAATTCACAGAATGAATAATACAATGTCCCATGCTAAGATGGTAGCCATCGATCAAAATCAAATTCCAAAATTTGAAAAACTTTGGCATCCTTGGATAAAACAACAGTTCCTGTCAAACTTCAATGACTCTGTCCTGTTGCCATGGTAACAGATTAAATGACTTACAGAGACACCCATTCTAAGGCTTCAAAGAGAACTAAAAAGAATAATAAACTGACGAGCGGGACAACCTTGTGGACCATACCTCTACCTTTCAACCCTTTTTCTTCTTTCTCTTTCCTTTTCTCCACCTTACGATTAAAGCTCATTATCAGAATTTATTTGACCTATATACACTCTACTTGTAAACAATATGTATAGTAGGTATAAATCATTTAAATACCTACAAAAGTAACTAAGGAAATGATATATATCTTTAATTTAGGTTTACGTGAACCCAATGTTTAATATTTGAAATTTCATGATATTTACCTATATAAACCCTACTGTAAAACAATGAGCTTACTTTATAGATCCTTGTAAACTTACTTTATGTATCTTTATAACATTGTATACTTAATAAACTTCTTTTGACAAGGAAAGTCATCGCAAAATTTGCAGTACTCCTCCGGCAGGGTGGAAAGTGAAGGGGTACACAAGACCTTTGCCACTTTCAGAAAAAAACATGTCTCCATTCATTGTGGCGACCAGGAAAGAACCTCAGCACAAAGCCAATCAAAAGAGGGGTTGTGCCTCTGTAACCAAGGATAACCAATAACCTCCAGAAAATGAGGTGAGAAAATGACTTGGAATTGGATTATCTCATGGTGAAGAGCCCCTACGGCCATGGTCAATGGAACAGTCTCATGAATCACATGGGTAGGCTGTAGAGGTCTCTCATCAATAGCCTCAATGGCAAGTGGTGTGGCATGAAGCTGCAGCAGAATTGGGTGCTTGGACACAAAGACACTATCTATGAACACGCCTGCAGCCCCAGAGTCAATTAGAGCCAGTATCTCGATGGATGACTCAGACCAAGAAAGGGTAACCGGTACCAGGTGCTTATCCTTCTGGATAACCGGGGACAAAACAACGCCACCTAAGGTCTGTCCCCTACAGGACCTCAAGGTGCAGGCATTTTCTGGACAGGTAGGACAAGACTTCACAAAGTGACCTGCCTGGCCACAATAAATGCACAATCTCTCCCTCCTTCTAAAGGCCCTCTCATCAGCAGAGAGACATGTGAAGCCCAACTACATGGGTTCTACCTTACTGGCAGACTCAGTACCAGGAGGTATGGGAGGTTACATAGTTACATAGTTACATAGTAGGTGAGGTTGAAAAAAGACACAAGTCCATCAAGTCCAACCTATGTGTGTGATTATGTGTCAGTATTACATTACATATCCCTGTATATTGCGGTCATTCAGGTGATTATCTAATAGTTTCTTGAAGCTATCAATGCTCCCCGCTCAGACCACCGCCTGTGGAAGGGAATTCCACATCCTTGCCGCTCTTACAGTAAAGAACCCTCTACGTAGTTTAAGGTTAAACCTCTTTTCTTCTAATTGTAATGAGTGGCCACGAGTCTTATTAAACTCTCTTCTGCGAAAAAGTTTTATCCCTATTGTGGGGTCACCAGTACAGTATTTGTAAATTGAAATCATATCCCCTCTCAAGCGTCTCTTCTCCAGAGAGAATAAGTTCAGTGCTCGCAACCTTTCCTCATAATTAAGATCCTCCAGACCCTTTATTAGCTTTGTTGCCCTTCTTTGTACTCGCTCCATTTCCAGTATGTCCCTCCTGAGGTGAGGGAGGCAAGGGTGGGACTGCAAAGCTCTGAGACAAAATTACAGGAGACTTCCGCAAGCGCTTCTTAAAAGAGGGTCTCTCTCGGAGTCTGGAGTCAATGAGGATGGCAAACGTCATCAACTTCTCCAGCTCATTGGGTATGTCTATGGGCGGTTATCTCATCTTTGATGTGATCCAAAAGATCATGAGAAAAAGCCACAAGGGCCTCATTATTCCAAACAACCTCTGTTGCCAAAGTAAGGAACTCAGTGGCGTAATCGGCAACAGTTCTCGTACCCTGTTTGGCGGACATCAGGCCTTTGGCAGCAGACGTGGAGCATGCGGGAACGTCAAATACCCTCTTAAAAGGAGCTACAAACTATGGGTAACTCTGGACAATGGGTTTTTGCGTCTCCCATAGAGGGTTTGCCCAGGCCAAGGCTCTCTCAGAAATCAAAGCTATCATGAAGCCTTCTTTGCTTCTGTCCATGGGAAATGCCTGGGGCAGCATCTCAAAGTAAATCTCAACCTGGTTGAGAAACCCTCTGCATTGAACTGGATCACCCCAAAATCGCTGGGGAAGTGGAGTAGAACCAGACATACCTCTTACAGAGGTAATATTCAAAGCAGAGCAGCAGTAGGATGGCCTGCAACACAGGTTGTACCGAAGCAGCCACAGTGGGAGGTTCCAGGTCCACAGTGCGATTCAGGAGCATGCGTAACGCTATGGCAAACTGATCCATGTGGAGATCCTGCTCATCCAATCTGGAAAAAATATTACCAACAAGTGGATTGCCTGCAACATCTGAATTCATAGCCTTTGCCTACTGTCAGGAACCATGAATCAGACAGACAGAAGTGCAGTAAAAATCACACTATTTAATAAAATGGTAAAATGGTATAAACAGAGCAAACTTAGTCAAAACATAGCCAGAGTTCGGTAACCATGATGGGTAGTCAGAACAAGCCAGAGAAACAGGAGTCCAAAGATCAGAGAAGTCAGGTGCAGCAAACAGGATCAGGAACCAGAAGGAAAGTCGGCCAAGCAAAAATCTTTTACAGGAAAACACAACAGAGAGAGTCTGGATATTTTAACCAAGGCAAAGGCACAGACAATCTGATCAAAAGAGTTTATATAACCAGTAGCTCTAGCTGATGGGCAGGAAATGAAGACCAGGTGAGTCACTGCAGAAGGAAGAGTCATTGGTAATTAACCATCAACTCAGCACAGAGCTCTGAAAAGGAAGGGCTGAGCCCAGCCCTGACAGATAGCTGCTGCTAATCCAGGACTGATTCATTTTCAGGAATGTCAGCCGGTCAATGGAGTCTGTGAACAGACACACTTTTTTTATCTGTCACAAAACCTCCGGTAGCAATGAATGCCCATTTGGAAAGCACGCTGGATGCAGGACAACCTGGCACCTCGATTGCATACTGGACAAGTTCTGGCCAGTGGTCTATTCTCATGACCCAGTAACCCAGTGGATCGTCTACTGGAAAGCTCTCCATGTCTGTTTTGTCCCTAGATAATCTTACACCATATGATACAGACGCTGCCAAATCTGACAGCCTTGGGCACTTAGGACTAAAGTATTTTTTTAAATGCATCACTTAGACAGCCCACTTCTCCACCGCTTCTCCTTTGACCAACAGAAGCCACACAAATACCTTCTCCATGAGACTGTAACCTACCAGACTCTGGAAAGGTGTTACATAAACTCTTCTATAAGGTGTCCTCAGCATATTTCATCCTGTGCTCCCTCTGCGAGGGCTGGATGAGTTCCAAGATTTTCCCATTTGTAACGGTGGTCAAGGAGGGTTGACAATCAATAATGATCTTTCTCCTTGATGCCAAGAATTCTTGGGTTCTTTCTCAGGCTTTGAAGAATCAGGGAGCCCATACACCGCAAGTTTGCAGAGGCATGAGAAGCAGAGTCCTCAGGGTCACTGAGGATTACACTATCTGGAACTGCCACCTCCCAGCCATGTACTACTTCCAATGTTTCTGGGGACTGAAAACCATCTCCTAAAGATTAACATATGTCATCCTCTGTTTAAATGCCTCCAAGACTGCCAGAATCCTCCTTCTCCTCTTGGGCATTCTGCGGCATTGCAAAGAAAGGAAAGGAAGTCCTCCTCTTCCTCCTGCTGCTCTGCTTCTAATGTCCTATCCATAATGCCAGAGTATGCTCCAGCAGAAACAAAAGAGGGATAGTATCTCTGATGCATGCATTGTCACAACAAGTCACCATCCTTGCGCCTCCTCAAATGATGACAGTACAGTGCATGCATCCTTTATAAGCAGCCATTGGCCTGGGGTAAAAAAAAGCTGAACTGCCCTCAGCCTGTCCTTGTACTCACACAGGTACTCCTTGATGTTCCTCTGCTGCATGTTCAGCCACAGCAGCATTGTCAAAGTTGACTTCCACCCGGTGGGCATGTCACAAATCAGGCAGTTTAAGGGCAGGTGGAATTTCAGCCAACGGAAAACTGGCCGTGTCTGACTGCCTGAAATGGCTACAGACTCTTCTGGCCTGCTTTAAAAGATCTTTCAAACCTGGGAACCTGTTAAAGAAACACTGCATCACCAAAGAGAGGACATTTGCCAGGCATGATACATATGTCAACTTTCCCTGTTGAAGGGCGGACAGAGGATTAGTGCCATTATCGCAGACCACCATTTCTGGCTCAAGCTGCCATGGCAACCACCTCTGGGTCTGACCATGCAGAGCTGAAAGAATCTCTGCTCTGGTGTGGCTTCTGTCCTCTAGATTGACCAGCTGAAGCACTGCATGGCATCTTTTAGTCTGACTTGTTGAATAGCTCCTTGAACGCTTAGGGGGTACTGGTGGTTCATAAGACAATTTATTGGAAGAGGGCATTGAGGAGAATGAGTGGGTAGAGCTTGTTCTGTCTCAGTAGATACCATAATTCTTTGATCTCAGTTTTATTAGAACAAGCCAGGTGAAACTACAAAATAACAGAAATAGACCTCAATAAGTATAATATTGCATACAATACAGCATACATTGCATAAACAATGATATACAGTACAAGATGCGATAGTAAAAACTTACTTTTTAAGTTCTCTAAGGGGTGATGGCGATACATGTGTTGTTTCCTGAATGTCTTCTCACAAAATGGTGGCTGGTTCACTTCCTGCTAAGATTCTACCCAGAATTCCCTGCTTGCTGACAACTTCCTTATTTACACATACAATAAACAATTAAGCAGAACTGCAGCAATACCAAAAAGGAAGGCTAGATGGAGCCTGCACACCACATATGATTGTCTTAAATAAATTACACATTTTGCATGTAAATTTAACAACACAGGTACAGATAACAAATATAAAACATCTGGTGGACAGAACACTCTCCTTCTTACAAAACATTCCAGGTGGAGCACCGGCAAGACTAGTCTTTTGCGTGAGTAACATGGCAGGTGTGAGGACCACTGGATCCTCAGAGTCACTTGAAATGGATGTCAAAGGTCTGGCGTTAATGATAGCTGTAACCTCTGCCGTAAATGTCACTAAACATTCGTGAGTAAGCCTTGAAGTTCCTACTTGTAGGAAGATAGCATCAAGAATTCTGTGGGCTATGCCTATCATTCTCTTCCAAACACCTCCCATGTGAGAAGCGTGTTGAAGATCCATGTGCAGTTTTGCTTTTCCAGCCTGGGAATGGTTTGTTTGAGAAGTGGTGCAAGCTCTGCTTTCCCCATTATGAACCCTATGTGGCATTGTCCTTTAGTGTCTATGGTTTTCAGGTAAGCTACAACAGCAATTGCTTTAACAGAAGCATCCAAAAACACACAAAGTCTTTGCATCATCAGCAGATGAGAGAGGAGCATATGGTCATGGAATTTTAAGGTTGGATAGAGCTGTTAGTGAGTCCTTCCACTCTAGTCATAGGTTCTTCTTGTCAGTGGGGGGAGGGTGGTCCCAATCTAGCGATTCTCAGGTTAAGTCTCTCAGTAGTGCTTTACCCTGGATGGTGACAGGTGCTGCAAAGCCTAAGGCTGTTTATGGTAGACAGGACACCTCTACGGGTAAAGGTTTTTTCTTCTGTATTTACTTGGAAAGTAAACGTGTCAGATCTTAATTCCCAAAGCAAATCAAGGCTGTGTTGCATGGGAAGTGAGTCTGTACTAGATCTAAGTCTTTTAACTCATTAGAATGATCTTGGACAGGAAAGGCTTCTAAAACTACTTTACTGTTGGAAGCGACCTTGTGGAGTCTTAAGTTGGAACACGCAAGCATTGCCTGAGTTCTTTTGAGGAGATTGATTGCGGCTTCATTTGTGGGTAGTGGTTTCAAGCAATCGTCTACATAGAAATCCTTGTCCACAAACTGTCTGACATCTGACCCATACTTTGACTCTCCCTAGCAGAGTGTCTGTGGCCATATATAGCAACTGCAGGGGAAGGACTGTTGCCAAATATGTGTACCCTCATGCGCTATTCTGTGATGTCTCCAGAGGGGTTGTTGTCCCTGAACCAGAGAAACCTCAGAAAGTTTTGGTGTTCTTCTTTAAGAAGAAAGCAATAGAACATTTGCTGTATGTCTGCCATGAATGCGACTGAATCCTTGTGAAAGCGAAGAAGTACTCCTAATAGTCTGTTGTTAAGGTCAGGGCCAGAGAGAAGGACATCATTTAGAGAGACACCTTCATGTTTGGCGCTGGAATCGAACACCACTCTAATCTGTCCTGGCTTCTTAGGGTGATAGACCCCAAATATAGGTAAGTAACAGCATTCCCCTGAGTCTTTGAGGTTTGGGGCTATCTCAGCATGACCATTCTGGAATATTTTCTCCATGAAGGAAAAGAAATGTTCTTTCATCTCTGGTTTCCCTTGAAGATTGTGTCTTAGGGAAGTGAGACATTTACATGCTAGTTCTCTTTTGTTAGGGAAACATTGTCTTTGTGGTCTAAAGGGAAGAGGTGCAACCCAGCTATTAGTCCCGTCTTTCTCCATACTCTTTTCCATAACTTCTAAGAAGAGCCTATCCTCATTGGACATTGCTACCTGGTTACCTTCCTTTGTTCTCTGGAACACTGTGCTTCCTAAGTTGCTTTGGTCATTGTCATAGGTATTGCTGTCACAGAGGGGACTTAGGAAGGAAGAGGTACAGGGTTGTTGTGTGGTAGCTCCTTTAAGAGGATATGATTTTGACAGGGTTGGAAAAGAGTAGGACGACCACTCTTGAGGGTACTAGTGAGCAGGTTATTAACAGATGCAGGTTTGTGTGCACCTCCCAGGCAAACATCACCTATAATGACCCACCCGAGATCCAGGTTTTGGGCATATGGGGCATTTTTAGGACCGTTGATCAGTTTTCTTACTTTGTGGACTTGCAAGATATCCCTTCCTAGGAGTAAGATTATCTGAGCCTGATCATCTAGCTCTTGTATGAGATGTGCTATGTGATTCAAGTGAGTCTGGTGAGCTGCTGCGTCTGGTGTGGGAATCTCTGATCTGTTGTCTGGTTGCACTCTATTATGGTCGGTAAGGGTAGGCATGTCTTACCATCCATTGATTCAATTTGTAGGCCCTCAGCTCTTCTCCCCGCCGTTTCCACTGTACCTGCACAAGTCCTAAGGGAGTAAGGGCTGCTGGGGCCTTTAAGGTTTAGAATGTCAAAAAACATAGATCTGGCTAGTGACTTATTACTCTGATCATCCAAGATGATGTAGAGCTTGACTGCTTTGTCTCTGTAACCTTTTGGATAAACTCTCATAAGACAGATTTTAGAGCAGGATCTGCCACCTGTACTTCCTTTGCAGACTTCAGTACACTGTGAAGTGATTACTATGATGTCTGTACTAGAGTCTTTGGTCTCCCCGCCTTGCTCCTTGTGCCTATGAACAGGTGGAAAAGTTCTTGGAGTAGGCCTTGGGTGTAGAGCTGTGTTGTGCTCTATGCTGTCACATTCTGTACATTTGACACTGACCTTACAGTCCTTGGCGAAATGTGTGGATGTAGAGCAGCATTTGTAACCGATGTTGTTCTCTTTGAGGAAAGCTTTGCAATCCTGGATGGTCTTTGTCCTGCATTTCAGAAGAGGATGTGGCATCTTATGTAGAGGGCAGAACTTAGTAGGGCCGCTGTCTTGATCCTCTGGCTGAGACTCCGCAAATCTGTGGGAGGAAATGTTAGTTTTGTGCCCTGCTACTGGAGATCTGAGTTGTTTAGGGCCAGAAGAAGTGGTATAAGATGCTGGAAAAATTAAGCTGGGGTAATCTTTCATTCCTACTTGTCTGTCTACAAAGTCCACAAACAAACTAAAGAGTGGAAAAGGCACATTGTGTTCTCGTTTGTAGTTACAGCCATGAGTAATCCATCTTTCGTGTAACTCATAGTTAATACCTCTAGCAGAGTCAAGATAAGAAAGGCCAGGTAAGTCTCCTTCTGCTTTAGCAACTTGTGACTCCATACACAGGTCACTGAATTCTCTGAGTCTTTGGTAACCGCTGCTAGGTATTTTTGGGAAGTCTTCTATCCTTTTAAACAGTGTACTCTCTATAGCCTCTGGTGAACCATACCATCTATCCATTCTGTTCCAGATGTTTGCAAGGCCTATCTCAGGGTGGTTTATATTAATGTCTCTGATCCTTTTGGCATGTTCAGCAGAATCATTGCCAAGCCACTTTACGAGGAGTACTATCTGTTCCCTGCAGGATAGATCTAGACCTTGAATGACACTCTGGAAAGAGGATTGCCCCGCCCTGTAGTGTTGAGGGCGATCACTAAATTTGACAAGTCCTTGTCCTAACTCTCTTTTGGCCAGGAACTTGGCAAAGTCTACAGTAGCCTGATTGGCATTGGGGTAGGCTGTTGGTATATTGTGGTGCGGTGTAAAGGCATACCTGGTAAAAGTCTCTTCTTTAGGAGCGCTGGGTTCAAACTTACATAAGGTTGGCAGTTCGTACCTGTTCGTTGCATACACCTTTGGAGTAAAGACTGGTGTTTGATGCTTGAATGAAGGCTGGGTACCTTGTGGAGTAGAAGGTTTGGTTGGAACTGGAAGGTCTGGAACTCTGTCAGATTTTTCTTGCTTGTAGCGGTGGGGTCCCAGGTCATCTTGTGGCTCCTTTATTTGATGTGACTCACTGACATCATATTTAATTTCTTGTTGTGGGATGCTGCTTGGGTTAAAGTGCTGGTAGACATAATCTGACGTGCGTTGTGAAGAATCTTGTTGGTACTTCTCTAGACCCGGTATGCTGCTGCCTACTCTTGGCTCATCATAGACGGCTGCTTCTAAAGCTTCTGCTTCTGCAATGGCGGCGGCAGTGTCTCTTTCTACTGCCAGCTTCTCCATGTTAGATTCTAAGAAAGCTTGCTGCAATTTAAGAGATGCTTCCTGCTGGGCTAGCTCTTCTTTCAGGCGTATTCTTTCCTTCTCTTTCTCTTGTTCCATGTGTACTCTTTCTTGCTCTCTCCATTGTTCCATGTGTACTCTTTCTTGCTTTCTCTCTTGTTCCATGTGAACTCTTTCTTGCTCTCTCTTTTGTTCCATGCATACTCTTTCTTGCTCTCTCTCTTGTTCCATGCGAACTCTTTCTTGCCCCAAGCATACTCTTTCCTTCTCTCTCTCTCGCTCCCATCTCATCTTTTCTGCATCAAGGCGGGCCTTTTCTTTTTTCATTTGCAACTCTTGGTCTGCGAATGCGGCCCTGGCTTTTGCTGCTTCAGCTTTTGAATGGGCGATAGCTGCTGCATTTGCGACAGATGACTTAGATGAGCTTGCTCGTGAACGTGTTTTGTAAGAAGATGTCCCCACTGTGAGACATGGCTGCGGGGAAGAAGCTGTCTTGCTGTATAGAGACCGCTCTAGTGTGGATGCTGCTTGACAGAATGCATCTCTGAGTAGCGTGGATGCTTGCTTCACCTGCCGCAGGCCTGCATCTTTAAGGCTTCTGACTGTATGGGTACTGCGTAGCCCCGGGCTGTACAGACTTCTGAAGTCAGCTTATCTTCCCTTCAGAGGTCAGCTTAAAAATTTCACTGTTCTGTCTCAAGGAGCAGATAGCTAAACCTTCTTATCCCAATAACTATAGATACCATATTTCTTTGATCTCAGTTTTATTAGAACAAGCCAGGTGAAACTACAAAATAACAGAAATAGACCTCAATAAGTATAATATTGCATACAATACAGCATACATTGCATAAACAATGATATACAGTGCAAGATGGGATAGTAAAAACTTACTTTTTAAGTTCTCTAGGGGGTGATGGCGATGGATAGAGAAATACATGTGTTGTTTCCTGAATGTCTTCTCACAAAATGGTGGCTGGTTCACTTCCTGCTAAGATTCTACCCAGAATTGAGCCCTGTCCTGCATTCTTCGTAGTTGCAAGCAGAGTTATCCAGTGTGCTGTGAAAGAAATACAGTATATCGTTCCTGACCATGCTTTCTGGACCATGTGTCAGCAGTAATGAGAACCTTACTGCGGACCGCCTTGCCCAACAAAGCCAAAACATTGCCTTCCACGTGATGGTACAGCGCTGGAATGGCCATATGTGCAAAGAAATAGTGACTGGGAACCTGCCATTGTGGTACAGCACATTCTGCAAATTCGAAGATGGGGGCAGGAGATGTAAAGCCAGCAATTTGGACAAGCTGGAATTTTGACACTGGACAGGTGGGTGGTAGGGAGTGTATTTCATTTTTGCTGCAGCAGCTGGGGCAGAGAAATTTGCTTGCTATACTCTACAGCTGGTGGTGGGCTGCTGGCAGACTTGTTGCAAGGACCTGTGACATCCTTTCCTATACCATCATCCCTGTCAGTGGAAGCTGCTGAGAGGTCATTATGAGCTATAGAGGGGATAGAGATGAAAGGTAAGGAGTGAGGAGGAGAAGTGTGTCCCTTTTGTGTGACTTTCGGGTACTGTTGCCAACAGGTTGAGTGGCGGGAAGTTAAATGCCTTTGCAACAATACTCAAATGGCTGTTGTTTTTGCCACACTTGTAATGAGCTTGTGGCAGAGATAGCAAATTGCAACAGTGCGATCAGCTGCACGGATGCTAAAAAAAGCCCACACAGCTGAGCTGTGGGAAGAAAATAGCTCTACAATCTGATGGAATAGGGTGGCTGCTTTATACTGTTCTATACTGTTCCATGGTGGCTGCCCCTGCAGGACATTCTGCCGTGTTGGGGTTGTGCCAACTTTCCTCTTCTTCTCTATCAGGCATCCAAGTTGAGTCAGTGACCTCCTCATCATCCCCTCCATCCTCATCATTGGAGCCAACTTGGCAATACTCTGTGGCTGGGGGAACATGACTGCCAATTTGTTGTTTATTAGTGTTCTCCCCTCTCTGTAGGCCCTTCCTCAACCTCAGAACCAACATCAGAATCAAGTAATGTCTGTGCATCCTCAAAAAGTAAGTGGCTGATGTGCCTGTGCATGATGCTGGGTCTATGGGTCTATCAGGAGTAACTGTGGACAAGGAGGTAGAATAGGCCACCCTGGAAGCTCCGGTGGACTGCAAACTAGTGTCAGCTTGGGTGATAGAGAATGAGGATGATGAGCATGGTTTAGTAAGCCAGTCCACCACCTCCTCTACTGTGGCTGGAGAGTACAGGCAACATCACTAAACATAGACAAATGTGCCTTGCCTTAGGACTGACCACATCTTTGCCTGTGGACACAGACACTGCTGGCACCCTCATAGTGGCATGGGAATGTCTGCCTCTCCTTGTTGGCCTTCCAAACATGATAGGCAGGGCTCATTACCGAAATATGATAGATAATAGGAAATGGGTGATTGGATGCACTTTATTGACAGAAAAGTGGTGTTTGGTGCACTGTAAATTGAATGAGGATTGCCACTGACAGAAATGGAAAACTATAAAAAGAATATATATATATATACATATATATATATATATATATACATATAGATATATATATAGATATCTATCTATATATCTATCTATATATATATATATATATATATATATATATATAGATATATAGATATATATATATATATATATATCTATATATATATAACAACCTGGAATTAACATGGATTGTTTGAGGATTTGCATCATTTAATTTACAGAACATGCTCACAACTTTGAAGATTTTTTTTATTATGAAGCAAACAACAAATAGGAAAAAATAGCAGAAAAAGTCATTGTGCATAACTATTCACCTCCCTAAAGTCAATACTTTGTAGAGCCACCTTTTGCGGCTATCACAGCTCCAAGTCACTTTGGATAAGTCTCTATGAACTTGCCACATCTTACCACTGGGATTTTTGACCATTCCTCCTTGCAAAACTGTTCCAGCTCCTTCAAGTTGGATGGTTTGCGCTTGTGAACAGCAATCTTTAAGTCTGACCACAGATTTTCTATTGGATTGAGGTCTGGGCTTTGACTAGGCCATTCCAACACATTTACATGTTTCCCCTTAAACCACTCAAGTGTTGCTTTAGCAGTGTGTTTGGGGTCATTGTCCTGCTGGAAGGTGAACCTCCGTCCTAGCCTCAAATAACACAGAGTGGTACAGGTTTTGCTCAAGAATATCCCTGTATTTAGCACTATCCATCTTTCCCTCAACTCTGACCAGTTTCTCAGTCCCGATTGCTGAAAAACATCCCCACAGCATGATGCTGCCACCAACATGTTTCACTGTGGGGATGGTGTTCTTTGGGTGAAGTGATGTGTTGGGTTTGCACCAGACAGCGTTTTCTTTGATGGCCAAAAAGTTCAATTTTAGTCTCATCAGACCAGAGCACCTTCCTCCGTCCATTTTGGGAGTCTCCCACATGCCTTTTCGCAAACTAAAAACGTGCCATTTTGTTTTTTGCTGAAAGTAATGGCTTTCTTCTGGCCACTCTGCCATAAAGCCCAACTCTAATGAGGGCATGGCTTATTGTCCTCCTATGTACAGATACTCCAGTCTCTGCTGTGGAACTCTGCAGCTCCTCCAGGGTTACTTTAGGTCTCTGTGCTGCCTCTCTGATTATTGCCCTCCTTGCCCGGTCTGTGAGTTTTGGTGTGCAGTCATCTCTTGGCAGGTTTGCTGTTCTGCCATGTTCTTTCCATTTGGTTATGATAGATTTGGTAGTGCTCCTAGGGATCATCAAGCCTGACTTGTATTTCTCAACAACATTGTCTCTTACTTGTTTGGAGTGATCCTTGGTCTTCATGGCAGTGTTTGCTTAGTGGTGCCTCTTGCTTAGGTGTTGCAGCCTCTGGGCCTTTCAAAAAGGTGTGTATATGTAATGGCAGATCATGTGACACTTAGATTGCACACAGGTGGACATCATTTCACTAATTATGTGACTTCTGAGGGTAATTGGTTGCACCAGAGCTTTTTATGGGCTTCATAACAAAGGGGGTGAATACATACACACATGCCAATTATCAGTTTTTTGTTTCTGAAAAATAGTTTTATGTGTATATTTTTCTAATTTTACTTCACCAACTTAGACTATTGTGTTCTGATCCATCACATATAATTCAGATTAAAAAAAAATTGAACTAAAGGCTGTAATGTAACAAAATAGCTAAAAAGCCAAGGGGCGTGAATACTTTTGCAAGGCACTGTGTGTGTATATATATATATATATATATATATATATATATATATTACTAAACAGTAATATAAACTGCGGCTGAAAATTGAAAAAAGGTGGCAGGCAGGGGACAAAAAAAAGTAGCCACCAAAAAACAAA
Organism: Aquarana catesbeiana; assembly: GCF_042186555.1. Classification (NCBI taxonomy): domain Eukaryota; kingdom Metazoa; phylum Chordata; class Amphibia; order Anura; family Ranidae; genus Aquarana; species Aquarana catesbeiana. The sequence continues at coordinate 179,890,884 of NC_133329.1, forward strand.
AATGAAGTGTACTGTATATAGCAATGTATACACCACTAAATGTAATGTAATGCAGTTAAACACTGCACTAAACTGACACTACACTATACTCACACACTACACCAGTGTCTCTCAACCTTTTTCCAGTCGGGGCACCCTTGAAAAGTATTTCAGTTTTGAGGCACCCCAGTCCAAGGCTTGGTTCAGGTTACTGTGTGTCATAGAACATACGCAAAATTGTGCTTGTTCCTGACACACAGATGAATTCTTTGCTCTTTAGGGGTGGCATTCATTCTTAATAGTACCCCACACATTGGAAAACATTGGGTGCTTTTGGTGTGGTACAAGTTTAAAAAAAAGGTCGGGAACTTCTTTTCCTGCATTTTTGAAAGTAGGGAAGCCCATTGAAATGAAAGGGCTGCCCTACACACAGCATGCAGCCACACAGATGTGAACCAAGGGCTTGTTCACATGTCAGGTTGGAGGGGCTGTAAAACCACATAGTTGAGCTGTTTTTACCACCCCCAACTTCTCTCCCTTTAGCTGCAGAGGCAGCAGCTGGAGGTGTACACATGCTGTGGCTGCAGCTGGAGGTATTCCCAGGGTGAAGGGGGCTGCACTGCAACTGCCCCGCAACTATGTGCATTGCGGTGTAGTGATGCTGCATTTATGGGCTTAAAACAGGTGGTGAGGAGGCAACATATTGCCTCTTTACTGCCTGTCAAATGCCTCTGAATAGCAATTTGCGCATGGATTGCTTTTCAGAGGAGCAGCAGCCCTTGCTGCTCTCACAAACCAGCCCTACAAAAGCAGTTCTAATACAGGAATAGGGGGAGTCAGGATTAAAAGTAACACACACACACACGCACACATACATACAGACACATGCACACACACACACAAACACATGTACTCACACACACACACACACATACAGACGCATGTACATACACACATGTACACACACAGACAGAGGCACATCTAGTGAAAATGGTGCCTATGACAAGCACTGAAACTGCATCCCTGTCAAAACATTTGAAACCCATCTTTCAGATAACCTTAAAAAAAAAAAAAAGCTAACAAAACTAAAAGTCAAGCTCTTTAATCTTTCAATTAACAAATTATGGATTGGCACTGATGAACTGCACTAATGGGCACTGATAGGAAGCACTGATAGGCAGCACTGATGGGCTGCACTGATTTGCGGCATTTATGAGCACTGATGAGGCAGCACTAACACTGATAGGTGGCACTGATGAGCTGCACTGATGAGCTGCACTGATAGGTGACACTGGTACTGATAGGTGGCACTGGCACTGATGAGCTGCACTAATGAGCACTGGTAGTGATAGGCCTAGGAGGCACTGACAGCTCCCCTGCCTGCTGAGCTGCACTTATGTGCCTGACTTCCGCAGCCCCATGCAGAGGCAGAGCTTACTTGTTCTGCCTCTGTGCAGTGTCCCAGGAACCAGGAGGAAGAAGGTGAAGGCTTCTGGTGGGAGACGCTCAGGACATCTGAACATCCTTCTATGGGATCATTGATCCAACAAGCGCTTTTTGACCCCCTGAATAAGGGTGGTCGCTGGCTTTCCAGTAAGCCTTTTACCTCACTGTGGTGATGGGTATCATGTGGTCAAACAGGCTCTATATCTCATGTGGGATCTTTTTCAATAAACTCCAACCATTAGTGAACTTTTTTTTACATTTGCACTGTTGAATGATTTATTATTTGGCACTTTATATGCTATTGCACTTTATAATACAATGTGTGTTTTTTGTATTATGTTGGTCACATGTATAATCAGTATTACACAGTAGTTACAACTACTTTTGCACGTTACAGTTATCATATGCTATATTCACATATGCATTATTTTTTAATTGCTTTTTAAGCGCTGCACTTTATATTTTTACATGGTAATTGTGTGTAAAATCTCTGTATTGGGCTGATATTATGGTAGGGGCCTGGAGCTTCAGCTCCAATAGTCCCTATGTTATTCTGGCCCTGGGAAGAAGAGACCCTGGTAAGTCAGTGCCTTGCTGCCCAGCCGCTCACGAGTGCCCCATTCATATGGAGCCCATGGCACTTGCCATATGTGCCATACCCTGGATACGCCACTGCAGACAGACACTCACATGTACACACACACACAGACACATGTATAAAGCCCTTTTAAAACAAATCTAGCATAGTACCTTTCCAGTTTACTCATTCAGTTGGGTACTGCACTGTAGGAGGAAGCAGAGAGCACAGCGCACTTCCCTGCACTTTACTTTCACTTTTGAGGCTGACAGAGCTTCTTACAGTGCTGATGTACAGTTCGACAGGGGAATGGGAGATCGGGCTCATCTGACAGCCCTTCTCTCCCCTGATCCTGTGGCACACCTGAACACTTCTGATTGTGTGCAGCGGCACACTGGTTGAGAAAGGCTGCACTGCACTATACTTAATATAGCAAGTGCAGCGTTAAGTCATGAATTACAAAATGCATATATCAAAACACATGCAAGATGCATAAAAAATGTCCATGTAATATAGTGCAAAAAGTCCACATATTGAAATATTAAATGAATGTCCCACAAGTGAATGTTAATGGATGAAAAACTTGATAATAATGAATGTCCAAACCACCAGCGAATCACCTCACTCAGTATAGGCTCACCTCTAGGAATGGGACCCGGCAGCTAGGCAGGGTCAAACAGCACCTGTGATGCACCCCAGGACTTGAGGAATATCCAACACAGCTGGCTCCTAGACTTCTCCCATGATCTCCTCCTCAGTATGTCAGCAACAAAGTATATGCAGAGAGAAAATGCCAATAGTACTTGAATTGTTTTAAACACTATCAAAATATATTTAAAAATGTGCAGGGTACTCACATTGTATAGGTACTTCAGCGCACCACACTTAAGAGAGCATTGGTTTAAAATGTGTAACACAGAGCCGCATATCCAAATTCTCGGTCAGCTCCTAAAAACACTGTAGAGCCTGAATGCCTTCACCGTCCTAGCCTTTCCCCTATGCGCGTTGACACAGGGTCACGTGTCTTCCTCAGGAAGATCTCCAGAGATCCCTGAGGAAGACACGTGACCCAGTGTTTTTAGGAGCTGACCGAGTATTTGGATGTAACGCTAAAATATAAAGCTAAATGCTATTGGATGAAAGTCATTAGGTAACCAGCAGACACTTGATTACTGTCAGCAATGTAATTGAATTGTAAAACATTAATGCACATACACATGTATATCACCAAGAATCAGGATATGTATATTGGAAAAACAGGAATTAAGTTATAATTAAAATTAAATTAATAGTATCAATTGTAAGTAATAGAGGTCATTAAGAATACATAGGATAATAAATTCAACATTTGACTAATAAATTATGAATTCATGTAAAAATATGCATATATGAGAAATTATGTACATATATGAGATAATTATATGCATATATGAATAAATGAATATATGCATATATGAAATGGATACATATATGAATTAATGATTGAAAATTGAAAATAAAAATGAAAGTAAAAATAAAAATAGAAATAAAAATGAAAATAAAAATAAAAATTGAAATAATCACAAAAATAAGGATACCTGAGATAATGCAATACGGTGTATAATATATGGTATACTCCACATAATGTTACCCTTGGGTACCAGTGTTAAATGGCAAGCGTGTGTATGTATCTGGGACCCTTGGGTCTACCAGATCAACCACAAAAGTCAGAAGAAATTCAGAATGTCAGTATGAACATGCGAGAGAGCACAATTTAGTGCGCTCGTATGTACACACACATGGCAATTGTGTGTATGTGTCTGGGATTCATTGGTCTACCAGATGAAACACAATACTGGGGTCAGAAAAATTCAAATAACTATAAGTATGTACATGCAAGGGCGCACTATTAAGTGCGCACATATGTGTACACACGTGGGGGTCCCCCATTTGTGCGCATGTATCTGTGCACAAAGACAAATGGAGACTCATGTGACATGATATGTATACCTGTATGTGCAGGGCACATACGCTTTATATTGGGGTGGACCATTAGTATTCTACACATGTACTTATGCTATGCTTACTCACCACCTTGTGGAGGGAGGAAATGTATTCCCCATGTGAGGTAGTAAGAGAGCTGAAGATGAGGGTGGGAGGGTGAAGGTAGGGATAATAGGAGGAAAATAAAAGGAAAAGAAGAAGGGGAGAATGAGAGATATTGATCAATGGTAGGCCTTGGGTATATGGAGTGGCCCAGATACCTGAAATGATGCAAAAGAACATGTTAAATATATAACTATAATTGTAAAAATACTTATAATATGCACTAAGATATGAATATTAAATAACTGTATGGACCTGACTCAAGTCACTAAATCGCAGGTGAGACACAAGAGATTTCAGTACCAATTCCACGCTGTACATACCTCCTACTCCAGAGGGGTGTCAGTGTTAATTGGGAGAGGGGTGGCTTTCACCTGCAGACATTGCAAAATAGATGGAGAGGGTCGATACATTTTTCTGCATTGCATGATAGAAAATCAGGAATATGTGCTAGCGAATATTTATATTCCTCCACCGTTTAAATTAGATGTCCTGTATGATTTATTAGAGTTTATAGTAGATAAGAATAATATACCAATTATAGCAGTTGGAGATTTTAACGTGGTAATAAATAAAAAAGTAGATAGATTTCCCCCAGGTAACCAGGGACAGACGCCACAGGGAAACTGCATGAACCATTTCCTTCAGGAAGCTGGTCTATTGGATCTATGGAGAATTCGGAACCCTGCGGCATTACAATTCTCATGTTACTCGGGTTCCTATTCTTCACTTTCAAGAATAGATCTTGCATTGGGTAATGAGCAAGGCTCCCAAATAATTAAAGATATAACTTACCAACCTAGGGGTATATCAGATCATTCGTTGTTGATGATCTCGATAAATATAAAAAATAAGAAGGTGGATAGGTTATGGAAAATGAACCCAATATGGTTAGGAATAATAGAAGATAAGAACGGGATAACAACTAAGATAAATGAGTTTGTAGGGTTTAACACGGACACTACAACAAGACGAATGATGTGGGATGCTCTGAAGGCTTATTTGAGAGGTTTATTTATACAACAAGTTTCTAAAATTAAAAAATCTTCACGGGATTGGGAGGACAAGGTCAGGAAAGAGGTAATGACAGCAGAAAGAGAGTATGTGCAGGACCCAACCCCGGATAAACAAAATAAATGGGAAAATAAACAACAAATATATAAGGACGCAATGACTAGGAAATCAGAACACAAAAGATTATTTCAAAATCAAATAGTATACGGGGAGGGGGAAAGGGTGGGTAAAATGTTGGCCCATTTAGTTAGATCTGGATCCTCCCCCTCCATGATACCCGCTATTAGGATGAAGAGTGGTAAAATCTCGTCTCAGGTAGATGAGATTGTAGACACGTTTAAAAATTACTATAAAGAACTGTATACATCCAGGGGGGCCGTGGAGAGAGAGGAGTTGGATAATTATTTCGGGGATATTGTGATGCCATCCCTTACAGAGTTTGATAGACAGGCATTAGAAGCCCCAATAACTCTAGAGGAAATTAAATTAGCAGTAACAGAAATGAAAAGTCAGAAATCCCCTGCCCCTGATGGTCTCCCTGTTGAAACCTATAAAAATTATGGGATGGCGTTACTCCCGGAGCTCCTTAAAGTGTTTGAGTGGGTAAAGAAGGAGGGGGAGTTGCCCATATCAATGACAGAAGCCATAATAATAGTGCTGCATAAAGAGGGGAAAGACCCTTTAGATCCCGGGTCCTATAGACCCATCTCCCTTCTATGCTCAGATGTGAAAATTCTGTCAAAGGTTTTGGCCACTAGATTAAAGAAAATAATTAATAAACTAATTCATTCTGACCAGACTGGTTTTATACCTCAAAGATCAACCAGTAGGAATATTAGAAGGCTGTTTCTGAACCTACAGATACCAACTGAAAATACCGGCTCAAGGGCTGTGTTGATGTTAGATGTGATCAAGGCGTTTGACAGTCTTGAATGGGAGTATATATGGCGAGTAGTGAAGGAGTTCGGATTCGGGCCCTCCTACATTAGCTGGGTTAAAATTCTCTATAACAGCCCCAGGGCAAGGGTCAGAGTGAATAATATCCTTTCGGACGGATTCCGGCTTGAAAGGGGTTCCAGGCAGGGGTGCCCCCTGTCTCCTCTGATCTTTGCCCTGGCAATGGAACCAGTAGCCCTCACAGTAAGGCAGGATAGGATTATGGAAGGGTTCAGGAGAAGGGACAGAGAAGAACGAATTGCTCTATACGCGGATGATGTCCTCATTTTTCTGGGGGATACCGAGAGATCGCTTAGACAGGTGATGGACATCTTCTCGAGGTTTGGGAAACTTTCAGGTCTGACAATAAACTGGGGAAAATCGGCATTGTTACCGTTAGACCCCATTAGAAAAATCTCTTGTGTGGAAAGTATCCAAGTTAGAATTGTAGAGAAAACGAAATACCTGGGTATATGTATAACAAAGGATCCAAATGACTACATAAATAACAATTTGGTCCCTTTGTTATCCAAATTTAAGAATAAGAGTGACATATGGAAGGGACTTCCTTTATCAGTAGTGGGTAGATGCAATCTAATTAAAATGCTGTGGTTGCCCCAGTTATTATATCTGTTGCACAATTCACCAATTTGGATACAAAGGAAATGGTTCAAAAAAATTGATACACTACTAAGAGTTCTTATATGGAAATGGGGACAACCTAGAATAAGCCTCCAGAATTTACAACTGCCAACTCAGGAGGGGGGTTTGGCAGGACCGCATCCGCGTAGCTATTTTTTAGCAGCCCAATTACAACACTTGGTACTAGACACCGATCCCGAAGGGGATAAAAATGGGAGATTGGCGATGGCAGAAGCACCACATAAGACACTAGTGGAGGTCTTGGAGGCGAACTCTTTTGCCTATAGACCCCCTACGGTGAAGCTAATAATTAAAGTGTGGAAATCTACAAAAGAACTGATGGGAATGGGGGGTATAGTTAAAGGCGCCCCGCTCTGGGACAACAAGAACCTACAAGAAGTAAGATCAATAGGGAAAATAAAGAAATGGGAAAGAAAGGGAATAGTCAGCCTGGATCAACTATACAATGGTAGTTCCCTAAAAGCGTTTATGGAATTAAAAGAGGCTTATGATATACTGGATAGTTCATACTATAGCTATTTGCAAATCAAACACGCTCTAAAAGCTCTGTTTGGGGAACAAGGCCCGGTGTGGAGCACCTCCCCCATATATGAAGGATTAGGTAGGACCGGAGGTCCTAAGGGATCCATAGCGGAACTCTACCCACAGATATGCAGAAATAGTATTATAAGATCAGAAGATCTTAAGTGCAGAAGTAAGTGGGAAAAAGATCTGGGTAGAATTGTGGATGATCAATGGAAAAAGATTTTGGAGGGGGGGAATCAAGTTTCAGTTTCGCCCGCCCAGAGGATGTCATACCTAATGCTTCTACATAGAACATACTATACACCTAAAAAGCTGTTTGAATGGGGGCGGAGGGGGGATGCTAAATGCCCTAGGTGCCAAAACACCAGGGACTTGATCCACATGATCTGGAAATGCCCGAAACTCTACCGATATTGGACGGAAATATTAGATACCATAAATAAGATCTTTAAGTTATCATTAAAAATGGACCCGAAATTGTGTATCCTGGGAGTGGGGGAAAGGTTGGGAAACATTAAAAACAAAGTAGTACTAAGGTGCCTATTTCAGGCAAAGAAATTAATAGCACAGAGGTGGCAGGCAGAGAAACCCCCTTCCAAAAACGATTGGTTTAAAATGGTAACGGAAACAATATGGAAGGAAAAGGTAGTATATGCAAGGAGAGGAAACTTAAATGAATTAAAAAAAATCTGGATGCCTTGGTTAGAAGAAGTGGGTTATCCCATGTAAAGTGTATGTAGGAAGAGCTAAGATAAAGGTTGTATGATATTAAGTAAATAGGAAGGCGAGGTAGGAATGGGGGGTAATGGGGGGGAGGGTAAGATGGGGTATAGAGTGGGGTGGGAGGGGGAGTAAAAAAGGGGAAAATTGGAATAATTGTTTTCTTTTCCTTAGTGATTATTATATATATAAAAGGTTTTTGTATAAGGTGTATTTAATGATTGTTGTAAAGTGGAAACAAAACATATTTTATATATTTTTATGAAAGTTGAATAAAGATTATTTAAAATAAAAAAAAATAACTGTATGGACCTCAATTTCTTCATTGAGGCCATGGGGCATTAAAGTATTGAGGGTATAGATCCATGTCTACATAGATGCTGGAATCTTTCAGCTGTTGTGTATTTGTCTGGTATAGATTCAATGAACCATACGTGAAGAGCGAAAATGTCCTTGGAATGATGAATATTGAAGTGTCGTGACACACTGTAATGGGGACTACCCTCCTTGACTGCCCATCGGTGTTCCCCAAATCTGGCTCATAGGGCTCTGATGGTTCTGCCAACATATAGTAAACCACATGGGCAGGACAGGCAGTACACAACATGTGTTGTGTAACAGTTGAAAAATGAATTAAGGGTGAACGTTTTGTCTTTGACCACAAAGCTTTTTTTGCCATGGTGAACATGTGAACAAGTTAGGCACATAGCTTTATTACAAGGATACATACCTATTAGGGGGATTAGTGTTAGTTGCTTTAGAATAGTTTTTTTGAGGTGAGATTTTATTTTGCTAGGTGCAATTTTGCTTTTGACATTGGGTGCCCCTACAGTATGCAAACTTAGGTAATGTGGGGAGGGACATGGTTAGATGCGAATCCTGTGTTAAGATGGACCAATGTTTTTTAAAGACATTTTCCATTTTCTTATGGTTGGCGTGGTATTGTGTAATAAATCTCATGACGGGTTCCGAAGTTTTAGGATGCGGAATGGGCATGTTCTCTATATCAAAGGTAGAGCATGCCTCATCAACAAGATCGGAGGAATAACCTTTATCAAGAAATTTTGTTTTTAAGAGAAGGCTCTGTAATTTGTAGTCATCCAATCTGGTGCAATTTCATCTCAGGCAATGGAATTGACTTTTAGGGATATTTTGGACCCATCTAGGATGATGGCAACTAGTTTCATGTAAAAAGGAAATACCTGCTGTAGGTTTAGTATAGTTTTTAATGGTTATTGACTGATGGATGTGAAAGAGTTCTAAATCCAGGAAGCATATAGAGGTGGTGTCAACTACTGAGGTAAAGGTGAGACCAAAATTGTTTGTGTTGCAGTGTGCAACAAAATCTGTGACTGAACTGACTGGACCAGCTAAGATGATAAGGATGTCATTGATGTATCTTCTGTAGAAGACCAAGATGTGCAGCAAGTGGGTTATTAGCCCAAATGCTTCTGGTCTCCCACAGCCCCATGGTCAGATTAGCATAACTGGGTGCGAAGTTGGCCCCCATGGCTGTGCCTTGTTTCTGACGGTAGTAGTCCCCCTCAAACAAGAAATAGTTGTGTTCTAAACACAAATGGATGGCTAGAAGAATGAAGTCTATTTGTTGTGTATTAAGGGGGGAACTGTCATGTGAGTAGCAACTTGGCTGATTATACTGTTATTAAACCATTCTTTTAAAACATATTGCACTTAGAGGTGCCTCTTTTTGTTCTTTTATCACAAGAATACACTAACTAGCTCTCACTATCTGAGTCCTGTGCTGTCTCCACTCCAACAACACACGACAAAAGGTTCCTGTGGGAAGGAACCTTTTATAGTGTGGGGTGGGACTATGAGCATTGAGCCATGATTGGACAAAGTCATCATGACTTTGTCCAATCAGGGCTATGACAGTGCTAATCACCCTGAGTGGGCAAAGCCTTGCATCCAATTAGGGTGCAGTGCATTGTGGGGCGCTCAGCAGGCAAACAGGCGATGCTCAGGCTGAACTTATGCTCAGCCTGAACTGCTCGCCCAAAACTAATTAGAAGCATCTTGAAAAAGTGTTCACTCCACCAAAGAGATGTGCACAGCTATATCCTATAGAGAAGAAATAAACTTAGGGAGTTAGCAATTTAGATAAGTGTCTTACATTGTCAGTGGATGATGTTCCCCATCTTTGAGGATACAGCTGCAAACAGTTGGTATTGTTGCTCTAGTCATTCTTTGCCTTGGTGAGCGGTGACAGCTGTAGGGGTCTGCCAGAGCCTTAGGTGGGATTGGAGGTATCAGTCTAGGAGATAGTCTTCACAGACAAGGAAACTGGGCTATGTGAAGATTCAGCAAACTTCCCTCAGGCTCTTTGTTGCTGCTGAGGATGTTTAAAGGATTCCTTTCATCAAATTTTCATGATGAGAATTGTTTGCTTGTACACATACGCAAGTTTCTTGGACTAACGTGTTACCCTGCAAGAAGCTATTAGCAGTATTTATACTTTTTATGGGAGACATCTATTTAGGCCAGATTTGGATCAGTATACATAGAGGATTCCAGGAGAAAAAAAGTAATTTTTTATCACCTTGGTAGAAGAGTAAGACCGTATTTCATAGAATGCCTCTTCCTGCTATTGCTACTCCTGTTTCCTCAAGGCAGTCCTTCACTGCTAAGGATGAGCTCGATGTTTGAGTCGAACATATGTTTGACTCGATCATCAGGTGTTCACCCGTTCGCAGAACAACGAATATTATGGGGCATTCGCGGGAAATTTGAGCACTGTGGAACTCCCTATAATGCACTGCGAGATCTCTGTGCATTGCTATATGATAATTGGCCAAAGCATGCACCTGACCTGCATGCTTTGGCCAATTACAGCGCGCTCTGCTGAGACAGCCAGATAGATTGAGTTAGATTAAGCAGGCAGGTTATTCATTTAGTACTGAAGAAATGACACTTTGCTACAATGTAAAGTAGTGAGTGTACAGCTTGTATAACAGTGTAAATTTGCTGTCCCCTCAAAATAACTCAACACACAGCTATTAATGTCTAAACCGCTGGCAACAAAAGTGAGTACACCCCTAAGTGAAAATGACCAAATTGGGCCCAAAGTGTCAATATTTTGTGTGCCCCCCATTATTTTCCAGCACTGCCTTAACCCCCTTGGGCATGGAGTTCACCAGAGCTTCAGAGGTTGCCACTGGAGTCCTCTTCCACTCCTCCATGATGACATCACAGAGCTGGTGGATGTTAGAGACCTTGCACTCCTCCACCTCCCATTTGAGGATGTCCCACAGATGCTCAATAGGGTTTAGGTCTGGAGACATGCTTGGACAGTCCATCACCTTTACCCTCAGCTTCTTTAGCAAGGCAGTGGTCGTCTTGGAGGTGTGTTTGGGGTCGTTATCATGTTGGAATACCACCCAGCGGCCCAGTCTTCGAAGGGAAGGGGATCATGCTCGGCTTCAGTATGTCACAGTATATGTTGGCATTTATGGTTCCCTCAATGAACTGTAGCTCCCCAGTGCCGGGAGCACTCATACATGCAAACATGTGGGATTAAATCATAGTTATGACCCAGAGTATTGGTAACTGTAAGCGCAAACACACAAGTCCATATATAATAGGAGATATAAAGGGCTGAGCAACTTAGTCCATAGGGGACAGGCTGGAAGTTCAAGGGTTAAGTGGTAACCGGTAGTGTAATGAGGCCTATTGAAGGAGCAGTGGCTCCGAGCGCGTAGCCTTCTCTCAACCTCCCTGCTAGCCCTCCTCCCTGGACGATCCCTCCCCTGGATACTGAACCCGGAAGCAGATGGACGACTTGTGACGTCATGCACGCTCCACGTGTGCTCCACGCCGCCCCCTAGTTTCTTTCTGATGGCCACAGAAGGAGCTCCCGGCTGGTAATCCACCTTTTGCAGCCCAGCATCCCTGCAGTGTCACCACCACAGGATCAGAGGGAACACTGAGGACCACATACCTATACAGATGAGCCTTTTTTATGTTTTTATCCTGTAAGTGTGTTTTTACCTGGTGTCATTAAACATCATTTGTTAATACTACACTCAGGTGGCGCTTCCTTCTCTACCCCATTCTCATAGTTATGACCCAGCATACATTTCATTCTTTGCTATGGAGGTGATCTCAGAATCAGAGAGGGGAGGAGATTTCGATAAAAAGATTCTCCAGCAAGAAGCTAGATGGATCTTTAATCAAAGAGCCACCTATCTACCTGGGTTGAATACAGCCTTATCGCTCAAACCCTTTTTGTAACTATAGGCCTGTATATAGGGGATTTAATTAGTATATAATTACTCTATATGGTCATGTTTCCCCTGGCGTAAATTGTCTAAATAACATGAATGAAATATAACACAAGATTAACAGATATGCTTACTCTGTGGGAAATACTTACTGTATGACATAACAACTGATGTGTAACCAGTACCCGCACTCTGATCCTGATTTAATTTGATTATTGATGTTCCTATTTTGATATATGGTATACTTTTATGTGTACTGTATCTGATTAGTTAGTTCAGAGTATAATCATTATTTTCTGATTATTTCATCATTTTTTATCAATTACTTTATTATTTTTCCTTACCTTTCCCTTTTCTGTTTTATATCTCTCCCCCCTCACTTTTATTATTTGTATTGATTGTTGCTATGCCGGCTGACACTTTGTATTCTACACACAAAGAAGAATGTGTTTACTTATATATGTATGTTCTTTTGTTTTTTTAAATGTTTTTGGTACATCTGTATATGATAAAACAAATGTTTATACCAAACAAATTGCCCATCTACATTTGGGACTTTGGATGCTGTGCTGGACAGTGTGGCTTTCCGTGCTCCAAACTCGGTTTACTAGCCTTCTATGACTGTTGGTATTTAGTGGCGGTATTTGGGTGCCCCTGGTGGAGAGGAGGGATATCTCTCTTCTTCCCCCCTCATTCCCTTTGCACGCTCACTGTGTGTGATCATGGGAGCCTGCACATTAATGGCCGTACCATCGGTCTCTCCCCCCCAGTTAGGGCTATAGTACCTTAGTTACTTGGTATTATAGAGCTGCATATCTGCAACTAATTGATGAATATGGGCAATAATTGTACAAAATGTATAACATCTTCGCTGTTTCACACGTGACTGCAGCTTTGCATTACTATCTACCCCTTTTTCTCCTAACAATTATTATAGCTGCAACCCCTACCTAATTATTATGTTTATTGTTATGGTATGTATATGCACTATACATCCATCTAGATTTTCCAGACCTCCCCCCCTCCATTCTTACACACTTTACATTATGTATAGACTTACCAGGTCCCCACTTTCCTCTTTTTATCTAGTGTGGCTTGTTTAGGGCTATGTATAGAATTCTTTCCAAAGATTGATGAATATGTTCCACTTCATAAGTATCTGAGCTTGTAGCACATATCTTATGATATGTTGTTTCTTTATTTGTTTACGTTAGCTACTTACTAGTTAATTTGAATCGCCTAATGGCAATATTCTACTAATTTAAATCCTCAGATTATTGGTACTATCCGATTCCCTGGTAATTACGCAATCCGATACCCCCATTATCCAACCCTGCTGGATCTGACTTCCACCGGGAAGTTGCTGTAGTTGGCTTGCCCTTACGGCCGGATCCTGTGCATGGAATAATGCCACGATTGTCCATGAAAGCATCTGAAGCCTCAAATTGGGTAAGCACGCACATTTAAGCAACCAAGTGATTATTATAAAATTACGTTATTAATGATATGTTTTATGTAACCTAGATGAAATTATAGATGCATGCGGTGCCTTTGAAGAAGCAGGAATCTGCGAAACATGTCGGCCCTTCTGCATATTCAAGCATCTTGTTGTTATTTCTTGTATCAAGTATCACTTATGGTCTATATACAATGATGATTATGTGATTTTTTATGCTATTATGCAATAATAAATGTAACACTTTCTTAAACTAAACTTTACTATCTGCGTTTATCTTGGTAATAGACGTTGATGTCTCCATTAAAGATCCCATTCTCTTAGAGGAAGCATTGTCTCCCTCCTATTCTCTTAGTATTGCTTTTATTGTTATTATTATTCTTATTGTAATTTAAATTAAATTGTCCAAATCTCTGGTACATAATGGTGTAAGTGGATTTTGTGCAGACAGTGGGCAATATAGACAAATTATGGGGGCATTATAATCAAGGCTACTGATAAGGGGGTACAACTGGACCTCCTGTACTGGGCCCAGGCCTCATAAGTTTAGCAGGGGGTGCCGGTCACCAGGGGGAATAGGATTGTGGACAGGAGAGGGTGATCAGTGAAGTGGGGAGGGCAATTACTTTACCTGATCCCCTGTGTGGCACTTATTGCAGCAGCTAAAAGCTGGCAGGAGGGAGAGAAAGAGAAGCCATCCTTCAGCTGCTGGAAAGAGAATCAGACAGGGAGATCAGTTCCAGTAATTGCCCCCCCCCCCCGCTGCACTGATCACCCCCTATCAAAAATGATCTTATTCTCCCTTCTGCCCGGGCCACCCATGTGTGCCCATTTCCCCTGCACTACCAGATTCCCCTCCTGTCCTTTCCACTTGCTGCTGCAAGCACACAGGGGGATAATTTCAAGATAGGGAATGGGGGAAGGGGGGGTTGGAGCAGTAAATATGTCATATTTACCATTTACTGACCCCTTTCTTTCCTAAGTGAACACAGTGAATCTGTATCTTTTAGATTTAATGGGGTCTCTGTAAGGTAGACTGTACAGGGCCCCATGACTTCAGCAGCCCCAATTGTAATGAATGGATGCTGCATTAAAGGATTACAATATATTTTAAGTAGGAGGGAATTGCATTCACTGCTTCAGTCTTTAGTGTTTTGAGCTGCCGACAAGTGCACACTTTATTACAAGCTGGAGTGAAAGATTTCTGGCATTTTGCAGTTCACCTGTGCACATGAGCAGTGGAAAAGGAGGGTTTACATTGGAGAGATGGGACAGATGTGAGAGGGAGAGTTGGCCACTAGATGTAAATAAATGAGCAGATGTATCTCTGCAAGAGAATTAAATCTAAGAACTTTGTAAAATGTCTAGTGTATGCATATAAAATGCAGACTAGTATTTGTGAGGAGAAAAAGGCTGGTTGTAAAAAAGGATGACGGGGTATATGAGAAACTGTATTTTTAAGTGAAAGAATAAGTGAGCGGAGTGGGTACCAATAATCTGTATGTGTTAATTATATTGGATTGTGTGCATTGTTTTGAAGGCAAAGACAAATTTGTTTTTGCTCATCATATGAGGCATAACCTATGAGCTACAGTGAAACTTTAAGACGTGAGTACATTAAAAAATACAGGAGAAACATATAATAAACATGATGAAGTGCAACATGAAAATAACATGAGAAATGAATATCAATTTTTCATTGCCATTTAAAAAAAAAAAGAAGCCACAAGAAAAATGTATACTGCTTGCAAATAAAAGCACATTTTAAAAGGCTAAAATGTAACTTTTGCTATAGTAAATTCTACAGCAAAAATGAAAAAAATTCTGGGGTCCCACAAACTTCATGCCAAAGCCCTTATCCTTGATTAGGTTCTGGCACAGCACCTTTTCCCAATGATGATGTGAACAGGGGCCTCTTCCCCTCAACCCTGGGCTGGTGGTTGTGGGGGTCGGTGAATGGGACTTAAAGCGGGGGTCCACCTATCTATCGTTTTTTTTTTTTTTGAGTTCATTCACAAACTTTTCTTCTCAGCATTACATACTCACATATTGTGTGTAATATGTCCACCTGTGTCAGATTTAGTCGGAAAGAATAACTTATATTATTCACTGCAGGCAGTTTCCATCTTCATTGTGGGCATTTGAAGCCCACAAGCATTTATTTCCTGGATGTGGTGAATGCTGTGCTCCCAGCATTCACCGCTCGTTCCCGCACATGCTCAGTGGCATCCTGGGAAGCCTGAGACTAGCTCCCAGGAGTCTGGGAGAGGCTAGAAACACGCCTACTCCCACGGGAGGAGAACCAGGAAGTGCAAAGAAGAATAGAAAAATAAAAGGTAATTACGGCGATTTAAATTTTTTTAAACGGCATGTCAGCATCTAGGCAAGGAAGAGAATAAATACAGATTTTGTTCAAAATTTGGGTGGAACCCCATTTTAACAGAACCCGGAAGCCTCTTTAAAAATAATGAGGCTCCTAGATACCAACCCCCTACATTAATAATTGAGAAGTACATAGTAACCCTGCTTATTCCCTATTCATGTGCCTGGCCCCTTTCAGGACGCCGGACACATGAAATACTATGGCGGGGATGTGTATTTTGAAGCACGTGATTAGAGCCAGAGGCTCTAATAGGCTTCAAAATAGGATGGATTTGGGGTGCAGAGTACTGCGTCCCGATCCCACCCTGTTGTGTGGCATAGCAAATACATTTTTGCTATTTTCACACCAACGTTCCACCCTGCCAATCAGCAGGCAGGTCAGTGAGACCCGCCTCCTGATTGGCCATAGCATTTGGTGATCCTATTGGATGCCTAATGCTTTGGTGGAAGAGAACACATGGCGGAGAAGGAGAAGAGAGAGAAGGAGAAGAGCCACCGAGCCACCGAGAAGAGCTGCAGAGCAGAAAAGCCGCCGAGGAGGAGAGCTGCCGAGCCACCGAGGAGAGCCCCGTCACTCCAGGAGAGGAGCGGTAAGTGGCGTCGGACCAGCTGCGGGGGGGAGGTGGGTTAGTGAAGTGATGGCTGCATTTACTGGGCACAGTGGCTGCAAGTACTGGGCACAAGTGGCTGCATTTACTGGGCACAGGTGGCTGCATTTACTGGGCACAGTGGCTGCATTTACTGGATACAAGTGGCTGCAATTACTGGGCACAGTGGCTGCATTTACTGGGCACAAGAGGATGCATTTACTGGGCACAAGTGGCTGCATTTGATGGGCGCAAGTGGCTGCATTTACTGGTCATACTGGTCACAAGTGGCTGCATTTGCTGGGCACAAGTAGCTGCATTTGATGGGCAAAAGTGGTTGCATTTGATGGGCACAGTGGCTGCATTTGACGGGCACAGTGGCTGCATTTGATGGGCACAATGGCTGCAATTGATGGACACAGCGAGGATTCAATTGATGGGGGGGTCAGTATTTTTCAGTTTGTTTGCGCCCCCCAAAAAAATTTTGAGCACCAGCCGCCACTGAGATAAACGCTAATGCAGTGTACACACGACTGGACTTTCCGGCCGAATAGGTCAGATGGTCTTCCCGACGGACTTCCGGCAGACTTTCTGAATGGACAGACTTGCCTACACACAACCGGACTTTCCGGCAGACTAGGTCCGGCGGTCTTCCCGACGGAGTTACAGCAGACTTTCCGAATGAACGGACTTGCCCACACACGGACAAGTCCGTTCATTTTGAACGTGACTCAGGTATGATAGGACTAGAAATCTCCCCGCTTTTATCGGCGAGATTGACACCTTGCGGGCCCCGTAGCAGGCTATACCAGGCCCTTAGGTCTGGTATGGATTTTATGGGGAACCACCTACGCTGAAAAAAAGACATGGGGGTCCCTCCGAAATCCATACCAGACCCTTATTATAGGGGGCTCCCGAATTCCGATAAGCCCCCCGCCCGCAGACCCCGACAACCAATGGCCAGGGTTGTCAGGAAGAGGCCCTTGTCCTCATCAACATGGGAACAAGGTGCTTTGGGGGAGGGGGGCGCAGGGCGCCCCCCTCCCCCAAGGCACCCCCCCATGTTGAGGGCATGCAGCCTGGTACGGTTCAGGGGGGTGCTCGCTTGTTCCCACCCCCTTTCCTCACGGCCGGGCTGCGTGCTCAGATAGGGGTCTGGTATGGATTTTGGGGGGACCCCACCCTTTTTTTTTTTAATCCAAGGGACATTGTCGCCTCCCCCCGCGCTCGCTGCAATAGGAAAATGTGTTTTTCCTATTGCAGTGAGCGCGAGATGTAGCACCCTTTCGCCGAGAACCAGAAACATTCTCGCGGGCAGGTTCTGTAGCTGCCCTTGCGTCATATTTGGTCCGTCGTACCAGCATACAGACAAACGGACTTTCCGATAGGAACTGAGTCCGGCGGAGTTCCGGCGGGAAGATTTGAAGCAAGTTTCAAATCTAAAGTCCGTCGGATTTCTGACCAAAATGGTCCGTCTGAAGTCCGATGCAGCCCACACACGTTCAGATTGTCCGCCGCATTCGGTCTGTCGGACCAGTCCGGTCAAAAAGTCCGCCCGTGTACGCCGCTTAAGACATAGAAAAATTGTGACAAAAAAATTACAGCTGCAAAAAACTTACCATGCCTCTTACTAAATACCTTGGACTGTCTACTTTCCAAAAAGGGTCATTTGGGGGATATGTGTACTGTCCTGGCATTTTCGGACCTCAAGGCTGTCCGTACATCAGGACTGATCGATTTTCAGGGAGAGGGCGTAGCTTACATGCGCTGCTGATGAACACTTGATTGGGAGCTCCAGAGCACCGAGGGTTAATACTGCGACTGGGAATACTTACAGTGACCGTATTGTGCAATCTCACAGCCCAATCACCCCTACATCAGCCTGGCCATGACCAGAAAGCGGAGGGATGACAGGCGTACGCAAAAATTTATGGAGTTCTTCCTTTGGCCTTCTCGAGGTAGGCTCCCACTGCCACAAGCAAACACAACAGTCACTATACTGACCTTCCAGATGCACAAACAGCAGCAGAGAAGTCTTCTGGGGATGCATCACCCCACTCGCCCTCTCCTTCACCAAGTCCTCCCTGCATCAGCCTGGCCAAAGCCAGGACGAGATTGGACTGTGACCCGGCTGCTAGACTAGTGAGTCTAAGGGAATCATCCTCTCCACCCCACAACACACTGCAAGCTTCCATAGCCTCCTTAACCACTGCCAACCAGCTTGTTATGGATACCCTTTTAAAAGAAATGCTAGTATCTCTGCTGCAGTCACTACATGCTCACATTTTAAATCTGGCTCAGAGATTTCCTGCTTAAGTTTCCTCTCTAGGGGAACGTGTGAATCTTGTTGAAAACGCAGTCAGTGATATTACTTCCTGTCAGAAACCATGAAATCAGACCGAGACAGAAGTACAGTTAAATCACACTTGTTTAATAATAAAAATAAATAGAACAAACGTAGTCAAAACATAGCCAGAGTTCAGGAACTGGAATGGATAGTCAGACAAGCCAAACATCAGGGAGCCAGAGATGAGCGTAGTAAAACAGCAACCAGGATCTGGAGCCAGAAGGGATGTCAGCCAAGCAAGTCTTTTAACAGGAATGCAGGAGAGCGTCTCTGTGATGCTGACCAAGGCGAAGGCAGAGATCCTCTGGGCTGGACGGCTTAAGTAGGCAGGACTGATGAGCAGGATATCATCAACAGCTGAGTACCTGTGGAGAAATCTGAGCTGGCAATTAGCCGACAGCTGAGCGGCTAGCACAGAAAAGGAAGGGCTGAGCCAAGCCCTGACACTTCCACAGTTAATGATTTGGTGGTTGCCAATGATGACAGATTAGAGGAGAGGCAATGGCTGCAAGCAAAGATTGCTTTTCCTGGAGGATCGCTCCAGACGCAACATCTTTAAATTGTGTGGCATACCTGAATCAGTGCAGGTTCAGGACTTAAAGCAATATGCCTCTGACATGTTCAGTGCACTCCTCCCTGACCTATCACCAATTTAAATGTCTATAGATTGGATTCACTGCATCCCAAAGCTTTCATTCCTTCCAGATACAATTCCTCGGGATGTTCTCATGAGAGTACACTTCTACTCCACCAAAGAATAAACTCAGAACCCTGGGGAAACGCCCTGAACCCCACGACACCATTCAAATATACCCTGACCTAGCTAAGTTCACAATGGATCTACGAAAAAAGCTTAATATCATAACCAAGCCCCTACGCAATCATAATATTGGCTACAAGTAGAGCCACCCCACTAAGCTGATGATTGACAGGTTCAGTAGATCCTACACCATTGCCTCCTTAGAGACCGGGCTTTCTGTACTCAATGAATGGGGTATCATCCTGGACCCCCCTCTTTCAATGGGTCCTCACAGAACAGCAGGTTCAGTCCCACCCTTGTGGCACAAATCCAACCACAACTTCCACCCCGAATTCTAATGTCTCTCTTAAAAACCAATCAACGCAGCTTCCTCTTCCCTCTTAGTGCTTTGCAGATGCAGCGCTGAACCCTGATGGTCTCTTACTCCCACTCTGTGACATGCAGCTCTACACCAATAATTATTGCTGCTCAGTTCCCTTTTTTCTTTGTTAGTTTTGCAGTTTATTCTTCTATTCTTTTCACCAGTAAGCACTCCCTTACGTCTGCACTGAGACACCTACACGCCAAATTGTCATCACATGACCACTCTTCCAGCCTCCAAGTGCCCTATCCTGCCAAAGGCAAACTTTTCCTCCAAACTGTGAGTACATCTAACACCCAGCTCACCCACACTTTACCATGGGCATCAAAATAGTATCTATAAACACTAAAGGCCTTAACCATCCGGCCAAACAAGTTTCTCTCTGACAAACAGCACAGTACTTGTGTAGCAACATCATTTGTGCCCACTTTAAAGTGGATTCAATTCCTCTATGCAAACATAAGTCTTTCCCTCACACATTCCTGGCATGTAGCCCAGAAAAGAAACAAGGACTTCTATTAGCCATTAAAAACTTCACTCTACTTTTACCTGCTGGACCAAATTGTGGACTCTAATGGTCAATATATTATTTTGGCTTGCAAACTTGATTTTGTTCCATACACCCTGGTTTGCCTATACGCCCTGAATACTAAACAAATCTCATTCCTAAAGAAGCTTATGGAGAAAGTCAAGAAAATCCAAAAGGGAGCTTTGATCATGTGCAGGGACTTCAACATTACTCCCGACTACAACCTTGACACCTCTAACAGAAACCTGAGGCACACATCTCCAATGCAGTGTTTTCTCCATGACAATGACCTATACAACACGTGGAGATGCTACCACACCACCGAAAAGGACTTTACCTTCCATGCCACAACACAAAACTCGTACTCGTGGATAGACTATTTTTTGGTCGACAAGTGGCTCCTACAGGAGACCTCACACTTAAATATAGAACTCATCACGAGGTCAGACCACGCACCGATATGCCTCACAATCGACTTTACTAAACTGCAAACACTCACCAAACTATGGAGAGCCAACACCTTCATCATGAAATCCCCTCCTTATGCAAACATGTTACAGCAACAATTGAAAGAATTCTTCTTACACAATGCAGGCTTGGTGGACAGTCCAGCCACCCTATAGATGGTCCACAAAGCATATATAAGGGGGGTTTAATAAAGTTGAGCTCAATTGCAAAAAGCAGGGGGATGCAGCAGATTGACAAGATCCTTCCACAAATTGAATCCACTGAGACACTTAATAAGGCCCCACCCTCCCATACCTTTAAATTAAAACTCCTGGCGCTAAGGCAAGACCCCCACTCCTTGTTGCTCAGTTCTTTTGAAAAAACCCAAGGTAAACTCAAAGCATCCTCATACTCCACCAGCAAGATGGGTAAACGCATGGCCATGCACCTACAGGGTCAGCACAATAAAGCCAAAATCCCATTTAGCCTTCACCCCATTACCAAAGCTAAAATCATTGGCCGCTCCGCCCCCTCTACAGGTCAGCGCTCAAGTGAGTGAGGAGGCAGAAGAGCAGAGAGCTGTGACTGACATTCTACAGCTCTTTGCTCACAGAGCTCTGAAAACTGGCAATTGGCAATGTTTGATCGCTCAGTTCGCAGTGCAGAGGCTCTGGGGGACAAATGCAGCATTGGACCGATACTGCATCCACCTAGGTAAATATGAATTATTCCTTTACTTCTCTTAAATCCTTGCAATCCCTTTTTTACCAAACTTATCTGGCAAGGCAAACGACCACGAGTCACCCAAGTTCATCTCACCAAACATAGATCAGCGGAGGGTTCAGGGATTAGTAGACATCACAGATTATTAACACGCTACTGTTATAACCCAACTCAGGGAATGTTTTTTCCCTGAGGCACAATCACTCTGGGGCATGCTAGAAAGGCATTCCATTCCATCCCTAACAGAAATGTGAAACTGTGGCTGTGCAGCCTTCCTCCAAAGTCCACACTTCCTACCTGTCCCTCCCCCACCATTATAGCATCCATTAAAGTTTGGCAGGAATTTAGCTCTGCAACTTGGGAATCCACTTCCTTATCTTCCATAAAACTATGGATAATAATAGAATCGTGCTACAGCATTGGCTCAATAATGCATAATCAATTAATGATAATATCCCTAAACCATAAACAAATATAGCATGAACAAATACCCACAAATGGTGTACTCACAAATTATAAAAAGTAAAATTAATAAATGCAAAAATGTGTAATAAATTGTCCAAACATGTAATCAAACACCCGTGAAAAAATAAATGAAAAAAGAAAAAACTGCCACATTAAAAGAGTCCATCAGTATGAGAGACATATGAAATCTGTCATGACGTGGAAAATGTTGCGTGCATTCCACCACCAGTGATAAAATTTATAAACCCTCGATTTATTATAGATAAAAAAAACATGTATTGCACTCACATGTAAACAGAAAAAATGGCGCCTTTAATGTCTGGTGCCCTGGCCGGTGAACACTCAGACAAACCCGTCCTGCTGGGACATCCACGATAATTTGGCAGTTTTTTCATTTATTTTTTCACAGGTGTTTGATTACATGTTTGGACAATTTATTACACATTTTTGCATTTATTAATTTTACTTTTTATAATTTGTGAATACACCATTTGTGGGTATTTGTTCATGCTATATTTGTTTATGGTTTAGGGATATTATCATGAATTAATTATGCATTTTTGAGCCAATGCTGTAGCGCGATTCTATTATTATCCATACATTTTTTACTGTTTTTGTTGTGCAGGAGAATCGCTGTATTTTTTCACATATTCGCTAATTGTTTTAATCTTATTTATTTGTGTTATAACACAACATTTTGGTACACCTTAGCGCAGTTAGTTTTTGTTTTAGTCTTGACGGCTAGGCTAATTTGGCGGCTTAGACAGTATCTAAGGATTCTGTGTGTTTAGTGTTGACTGTTAACCTTCTGAGTTACTTCTGAGATTCCCTTTAGGAAGGGACACTGACTGTTGTATTTTATTGATACTTATTGATTGGCATCAATGAACACAGAACATAAATGGGAATTCTTCAAAAAGATTATGCAAACTCACTGCAAAGTATATTCCCATGAGCCATAAGTTTAAAAGGCTAAAAATAAAACCTATGTGGCTCACAGCCATAGTTAAAAAAGCTATAAATAATAGAATTGAGTTTTAAAAAAATCCTAAAATGAAGGAACACTATCATTGTTTAACCGGTTCCCGACCAGCCGGTGCAGTTAAACTGCAGCAGGTTGGTCTGGCTGCCCGAAGCATTGTAGCTATACATCGCACGCACGGTCAGTGGGGGGCGTGTGCGCGTGTGCCCCCCCGCCGGCCACAATCAGTCTCCAGGCCAATGAAGCCTGGACCTGGTGATTGGTCCTGGTGAATGAGATCCTTCCCCTGTCTGTGTAAGTGTAAACACTGACAGGGGAAGTGATGTCATCTCTCCTCATGTCGGTCTTTTCCGTTCCAGACCGAGGAGAGAGAACATCTAACAGTAAGTGCACAACACTACACTGACACCAGTCCACGTAGGTACACTTGCCACCCCTGGATCAACCCCCCCCAGTTAACCCCTTCACCCCCTGTCACTGTGTCACCCAGTGCAGCATTCAGATTTTTGTTTTTGATCGCTAGTGCCAGTAGCGCTAACAGTCATGACTCCAGCACTGTCGGAGGTGAATTCACTATCACAGTTAAAAAAAAGAGCATACATGCCGAAGCATGGGGGCAGGGGTGGAGGAGTGATTTGCTCATAACATTAGGGGCGGATTGCCCCCATGCTTCAGCATATATTTTTTAGGCACAGATTGCAATGTTTTATTTTTACTGTTTTATTGTATTTGCTTTGCAGGTATGGTAAGCCTGATGCTGCGTACACACGATCACACATTCCGACAACAAAATCCATGTTTTTTTTATCTGACGGATGTTGGCTCAAACTTGTCTTGCATACACACGGTCACACAAATCTTGTCGGAAATTCCGAACGTCAAGATCGCGGTGACGTACAACACGTACGAGGCACTAGAAAAGGGAAGTTCAATACCAAGTGCGCCACCCTTTGGGCTCCTTCTGCTAATCTCATGTTAGTAGAAGTTTGGTGAGAAACGATTCGCGCTTTTCAGCGTCGTGCTTTTCCGATCGTTACTGCTCTTCAGTTTGTGCTTGTGGGTTCATATCTGGTTTTCAGTGCTTGCCCCCTCAAAGCGCACGTGAGGTCCATATAAAATATATGGAGTACTTTGCAGGTAGGGGGGCCATTGATATGCCAGAAAATGTTTAATAAACATTTTAAAAATATTTTTTTTCTATTTAAACTGAAATAGTATTTCCTTTGATTTACTGCTAGTGCAAACATAATTTATTTGATACATGAGGTGACAATCTCTTCTTCAGCGAACTATTATTATGTTGTGGGTCTGCTACACACACACCTTGTTTTTGTTGTTAATGTATGTAATGCATTACTGTTAAAAATATACATCATTTTCAGCACCGTGAATGAATTTTGCAAAGTCACGAAAATGGCATGATTGTGGCAAATTATAAAGCACTGTGGGAGTTATTTACTAAAGGAAAATCCACTTTGCACTACAAGTGCACTGCAAAAGTGCACTTGAAACTGCACTTGAAAGTGCACTGAAAGTACACTTGTAGTGCAAAGTGGATTTGCTTTTTAGTAAATAACCCCCATTTCAGTGTAAACACCAACTAATGCCTCGTACACATGATCGGACATTCCGACAACGGAATCCATGGATTTTTTCCAACGGATGTTGGCTCAAACTTGTCTTGCATACACATGGTCACACAAAGTTAGTTGGAAATTCCAAACGTTAAGAACGCGGTGACGTACAGCACGTATAACGGGACTAGAAAGAGGAAGTTCAGTACCAAATGCGCCACCCTTTGGGCTCCTTCTGCTAATCTCGTTTAGTAAAAGTTTGGTGACAGACGATTCGCGCTTTTCAGCCTCCTGCTTTTCCAATCATTACTGCTCTTCAGTTTGTGCTTGTGGGTTCATATTTCTATTACGTATTTGTTTTTCAGTGCATTCTTGTCCGCTCGTTTCTGATTTTCAGCTCCGGCCTTTCTGTTTTTCAGTGCTTTCTGTTAGTTCGTTCTGACCAGCCGACCGTTTTGAAGCAATGAGGACCCTCACCCCGGACCAGAGGGTTTATAACTACTGTCTGACCAGAGCCAGAAGAGTGGTGGAGAACTTTTTTGCGATAATGACCAGCCGGTTCCGCCTATTCCTTACGCCAATCAACATGGCAGAATATAAACCTAACCATATAGTCCTTGCATGCGGCATTCTACACAACTATTTAAGGAGAAATTCAATGAACTATGTGGCCTCAGTTGGGCCTGAGGCCAGATTTCAAGAAGAAACTCTAACGGCGTTTGAAGCTGGCCGTTCTGGCTTGCCATGAGGTGACAATCTCTTCTTCAGCAAACTATTATTATGTTGTGGGTCTGCTACACACACCTTGTTTTTGTTGTTAATGTATGTAATGCATTACTGACAAAAATATTCATAATTTTGAGCACCATGAATTAATTTTGTGGAGTCATGAAAATGGCGTGATTGTGGCAAATTATAAAGCACTGTGGGAGTTATTTACTAAAGGCAAATCCACTTTGCACTCCAACACTTAAAAGTACACATGAAACTGCACTGAAAATGCACATGTAGTGCAAAGTGGATTTGCCCTTAGTAAATAACCCCCATTGCCACGGTAAACACCAACTTACTACAAAAATTGCTATTGAGCATTGAAAGTAGAAGCCACACATTGTTGAGTAGAAAACATTTTACTCAAAGCACATTCACATGTGCGTTAGAAAAGGGTTTTTGAACAAACCAACATCTTTTGTGTATATTTTTTTTCACATTGTAAAGATCCTTTTTTTGGTTAAACAGGCATGTTTCAAAGCATATTATACACAACTCAGGAACTTATAAAGTTCAACTTTGATAAAGTGAAGGCAATATCAGACATTAGTATGTCCAAACTGTGTTGATCTTGCCTTCATCAGATGGGGTGATGTCACCCCTGTAAAAGCCAAATTTTGAAGATGCACACAAATTGAGAGTCAAAATGGGGATTTCCCTCCTGATCCCATGCCTAATGTCAACATGTGCTAGTTCCCATCATGGGGGATCAATGGACGTGTTTTGAGGGTTCAACCCCTTCCTCTCACCTAATTGATTTGGGAGGAAGGGGTTGCGCCCACAAAACGTGTACATTGATATCCCCTGATGGCAAATAGCACATGTTGACACACTGTGTGCATCTTCAAAATTTGGCTTTTCTAATACTTTACAACTTTTTTTTAAATTCAAAAATACACAATAAAATGGTACAATTTTGTTATTTTTTATATTCTGCCTAAAACATCAATGATGTTCTTCATTTTTTGTTGACCGTTTATATTTTCGAAATCACGATTGCACCCCATTCTCTCCCCGATGAGGATCTGGGCACTTTCACTTGTGAAGTGAGATTCTTCTTCCACAACATCCACATCACATAAAAGAAAAAAACACACCATGTATTATAAATATGCAGGCATATATCTCTTACCTGAAGCTATGGTCTCAGACACACACCTGTTGTGGTGACAATTTTGTCCACTTCATAAACATCTCCCTCCACATCCTCTGCTTGTGTTTTGGTGACTTCCCCTTCTTTAGGAGGTGGGCGGTCCCTGGTGTCCTCCTTTTGTCACACGACAAAACACTTAATTTTTTTCAGCACTCTCTTGATTCTTCTGTACTGATCCTGCTCCCTCAATCTCAGGTCTGACCAGTGTCTCCTCAATTGATCCTTGGGTCGTTGTACCCCAAAATTCTTCTGCAGGCTCTTCACAGCTTTAGTCATGATCATGGCCTTTCTCACATTTGGGTTTGGGTAAGGTCCATGCTTCCCGTCATAGTCGGCCCTCTTCACCATCTCTACAAAGGACATATTTGAGGCCTTCAATCTCCTACGGGATCGTGAGGTTCGGGGCTCTGGCCTCTCTCCCCTACATGCACATGTTGTCTCTCCGCCATGTTCTCTCCCACTGTGCCGAAAGAGAAGGGGTGGGGAATAGACTACAAAGAACATCAGGGGTGGGTGGAGTTTCACACATGCGCAGTGTATTATAAAGCGTAACACGTGTGCGTCGTACATATGATCTGTGAGTGGAGGATGAAGTAATCTAAGCGACGATCGTTATAACGAAGGTACAATTTTAAGTTGGTGCATCAGTGGCCTATACTGCTTATAGATTGAGGCCTATATTGTGTCAAGATTAGGAGAGTTTCACCTGACATTAGGGTTTGTCTTGTGTTGTGTCTTGCAGAGAAAATGGATCTATTCCACCCTGAGGACTTTATCCCCATATTCATTGATATGTACAGGGAGCTGCCCTGTCTGTGGCAGGTAAACCACCCGTTTTATAACAATAAACCAAAGAGGAAGGCAGCGCTGGATCAATTGCTGGAACTTGTGAAGCCAGTGATCCCCACGGCAGACATCCCCTATTTGAAGGCCCTAATTGGTGGCATGAGGAGCACTTATAATAGGGAGTGCAAGAAGGTCCAGGATTCCCTGAGATCAGGAGCTGCAGCAGATGACATTTATGTACCCAGGCTGTGGTACTATGACAGACTGCATTTTCCGTCAGACCAGACTGAACCCAGGCCAGCACTCTCCAGTCTTCCTTCAAGGCTTCCTTCCCCCCCAGCTGAGGCTTCCGATGACCAACCTGGGCCTTCCAGGCAGAAACATGTGGAGGAGCTCAGCTTGAGTCAGGTATAGCATTCTTCTAAATATTTCTGTTTGTCAAATTAATGATGTTAAATATATGTTTGTTTTGATAACTAATCTGATTTCACAAAGTGTTTTACATATCAATAGACAGTAGTGGCCACAAATGACGAGAATGAAAAATGCTGGGGTCAGAACAGTCATGAGTAGAAAATTGTGTGTGATTGATTTCATACACAGGAAAGTCTCAGCCAGGAGGAGACCGTGGAAAGTGGCAGCCAGGAGGTGGCCAGGCCCAGTAACCTGCCAGAATCCCAGGTCTCTCCCCTCAGCCTGCCACAAAAAAGTGCTAGGAAGAGGAGTAACCTGAAGGAGGCAGCAATTGGCCTATTTCTGAAGGCTACTGTGGCCCTCAGAAACCCCCCCAGTGTTCAAGAGGACTACTACTACATGACAGCCTGCAAGATCCTGGAAATGGATTTTGCAGGCTGTCTCTTATGTGAGGAAGTGATGTTACAAGCCCTAAATAAGAGGTTGAGGGGCGAAATCACAAGCCAAAGCCACATTTGTGAGTTCAACCATGGTCCTCCTCCTCCACCTCCTGCCACAACTCCAACACCAGAGCCACAGCCTGGAAGGAAGCATCTAAGGAAGACAAGAGTGTGATGGCCTGGGTTCAATCTGGTCTGGCAAAAGATGCAGGCTGTGGTATGACCACAGCCTGGGGACATAGATGTCATCTGCTGTCCTGAACCGGATTGTGCTCCCTATTATAAGGACTCCTCAGGCCACCAATTTTGACTGTAAAATTATTGATGCCTGCCCTGGGGTACAAAGGCTTTGCAAATCTCACCAGTTTCTCCAGTGTTGCCTTCCTCTTTATTTTGTTATGACCCATAATAAATGGCTATTTATTTTTCACAAATACTTGCCTATGTGTTTTACTTCAAAAAGGACAGTTTGTTTGTGAGTAGGCGGGTACATTTCAAAAATACAAGGTCAAATTAACAAGGGACACCAACCAACCTCCTTGAGGTAAAAAAATACAAGATAATAATAGTGTTGTGGTAACTTGACACACAAAAGGAGAAATAATATTATGGAGAGCACTAGAAAAAAAAATGCAGATCTTTATTAAAAAAAAAAAAAACATTATTATGGAGATGTGACAAAAAACAAAATTAATATTATCCATGAGATCACGAGAAATAATAAAGAAATCAGTTTGTGAGAACTCTGTGTGAATATGAGCAGCACAACAACTTCATTCTTCTAGCATTCTAAAGAAAAAAAGAATGCGCTGCATTAAACTATTTTAAAAATTGCAGCGTGACGAATGTGCTATCTCCATTACGAATGCTAGTTTTACCAGACCGATTACTTCCATCTCGTAATTTATTCTGAGCATGCGTGGCACTTTGTGTATCAGAATTGTGTACACACGATCGGAATTTACGTGAACGGATTTTGTTGTCGGAAAATTTGAGAACCAGATCTTAAATTTTGTGCGATGGAGATTCCGATGGAAAATGTCCGATGGAGCCTACACAAGGTC
This sequence comes from Aquarana catesbeiana, assembly GCF_042186555.1. Lineage (NCBI taxonomy): Eukaryota > Metazoa > Chordata > Amphibia > Anura > Ranidae > Aquarana > Aquarana catesbeiana. Next base: position 179,920,311 of record NC_133329.1, read on the forward strand.
GGAATTTCCGACAAAAGGCTCCCATCGAACATTTTCCATCTGAAAATCCAACTGTGTGTACAAGGCATTAGTCCAAAAAATGATATTGAGCAATGGAAGAAGAAGCCACACATTGTTGAGTAGAAAACTTTTTACTCTGTGCACATTCACATGTGCATTAGAAAATGGTTTTTGAACAAATCAACATATTTTAGTAATAACATTTTTGTTTTTGACAGTACAAATAGACTTTTTTGTTTTAAAATAGGCATGTTTAAAACCATAAAACAATACACAACTCAGGAACTTACAAAGGTCAACTTTTGCCGCGTACACACAAGCGGTATTTTTGACTGGTCCGACAGTCTATCAGATGGACTTTCGACGGACTTTCCAAGCGAACGGACTCACGCACACACGACCAGACTTTCCAGCAGAATAGGTCCGACGGTCTTCCCAACAGAATTTAAACGGAGTTATGGCATACTTCTTGACTTGCCCACACATGTCCATTTTAAACATGATGAGGTACGACCGGACTAGAAAAGGAAGTCAATCTCGCCGCTTTTATCAGCAAGATTAACACCTTGCGAGCCCTGTCGCAGAATACCAGGCGCTCAGGTCTGGTATGGATTTTAAGTGGAATCCCCTACACCGAAATAAACGGCGTGGGGGTCCCCCCAAAATCCATACCCCAGCATGCCCCGGGACATCACCCGGTGACCATGCCCCATGCCTATATAAGTCGTTGTGCACCGTGAACACAGCATTACAGCGGGAGAGAGCGTTGTGTCAACATCGGAAGAAGAGAAGAGGGAAGAAAATGATGGAGAAGACCGGGCCACTGCTAGCAAGAGAGCGGCAAAAGAGCAGAAGATAGCGGAGGAGCCCAGCAGAAGAACCAGAGAGTAGGAGAAGAACCGGAGAGCGGAGACGAGGCTGGAGAGTGGGAGAGGAACCGGACACCGGGAGAAGAGGTCAGAGAGAGTGGAGAAGTCGGAAGAGACCCCCGAAGTCGGAAGAAGACCCCCGGAGCTGCCTAATAAATTACTTTAAAAACCTGTCTAGTGTGTTTTTTAATTGACAATTTTTCCCCAGGTGAATGGGTAGGGGTACGATGTACCCCATACTCATTCACATGGGGTGGGGGGCCAGGATCTGGGGGCCCCCTTATTAAAGGGGGCTCCTGGATTCCGATAAGCCCCCCACCCGCAGACCCCAACAACCAATGGCAAGGGTTGTCGGGAAGAGGACCTTGTCCTCATCAACATGGGGACAAGTTGCTTTGGGGTGGGGGCCGCAGGGCACCCCCCTTCCCCAAAGCACCCACCCCCTTAAAATCCATACCAGACCAGGGACATTGTCACCTCCTTCTTGCGCTCGCTGCAATAGGAAAATATGTTTCTCCTATTGCAGCGAGCGCAAAATGTACAGTACCCTGTCACCGAGAACCAGTGCGATAGGATCGCGCTGGAAATATTCTCGCGGGTAGGTGCTGTAGCTGCCCTTGCATCGTATTTTGGTCTGTCCCACCAGCATACAGATGAACGGGCTTCCCGATGGGAACTGGGTCCGGTGGAGTTCCGACGGAAAGATTTTAAACATGTTTCAAATCTAAAGTCTGTCAGATTTTCGACCGAAAAGGTCCGTCGGAAGTCCGATGAAGCCCACACATGGTCGGATTGTCTGACAGATTCTGTCCGTCGGACCAGTCCGGTCAAAAAGTCCGCTCGTGTGTACAGGGCATTTGACAAAGTGAAGGCAATATCAGACATTAGAATGTCCAAACTGTGCTGCTCTTGCCTTCATCAGATGAGGTGATGTCACCCCTGTGAAAGCCAAATTTTGAAGATGCACACAAATTGAGAGTCAAAATGGGGATTTCCCACCTGATCCCATGCCTGATGTCAACATGTGCTAGCTCCCATCATGGGGGATCAATGGACGTGTTTTGGGGGTGCAACCACTTCCTCTCACCTACCTATTTAAAATGTGTGAAAATACTAAAAATAAAAAAAACTAGAATAATTTTGTGTTTTTTTTAGATTCTGCCTAAAACATCAATGATGTTTTTGAGTCTTTTTTCCACATCATTGATGTCTTCCTTAATCTTTTGTAAATCACGATTCTTCCACAACATCCACATCACCTAAAATTAAAAAACACACCATGTATTATAAATATGCCGGCATACATCTATTACCCGAGGCTGTGGTCTCAGACACTCACCTGTTGTGGTCAGTATTTCACCCACTTCATAAACCTCTCCTTCCTCCACATCTTCTGGTTGTGGTGTGGGGAATTGCTTTTCTTTCTGAGGTGGAGGGTCCCTGGTGTCCTCAGATGTCCGAGTCTTTTCTCCCCTATGTGAATAAAAAAAGGTATACTTAGCACACAGATATTTGAGGCCAGAAGTAGTAATATGAAACATTGTTTGGAAGTATCGTACAAATGTCTTTTTTGGCAGAGTTCCAAGCTGAAAACATTGATTTTTTCCCTTTCTAAAGCTGGAATACTTACCTTTTTTGTACAATTTTCACACATGGAGACACCCCTAGTATCACTGGAGAACCTGTGTGGGACATCCTAAAAAGTTTGTTCTAGTATCACACACTAGCGCTCCTTCGTCCAGATGTGTAAACAGCTGCTGAGTGTCCTCTTGTCAGAAACCATGAATCAGACCGAGACAGAAGTACAGTTAATCACACTTGTTTAATAATAATAAAAAGGTAAACAGAGTAAGCGTAGCCAGAGTTCAGTAACCGGATCGGGTAGTCAGCCAATGCAAATGTCAGATAGCCAGACATCAACGTAGTAGTACAGAAAGCAGGATCAGGAGCCAGAAGGGACATCAGCCAAGCTAGTCTTCAACAGGAACGCAGGAGAAAGTCTCTGAGATGTGACCAAAGGCGAAAGCAGAGATGAAGTGATCTGGACAGCTTTAAGTAGCCAGGAATGATGAGCAGATCATCAACAGCTGAGTCACTGTGGAGAGGAAGGAGCTGGCAATTAGCCGACAGCTGAGCGGCCAGCTCAGAGAAGGAAGGGCTGAGCCCAGCCCTGACAGTACCCCCTCCTTAATGACCCCTCCCCCTCGGAGGACCACCGGGCTTGAGAGGAAAACGGCTATGGAAATCACGGAGGAGGACAGGGGCATGTACGTCCGAGGATGAGACCCAAGAGCGTTCCTCCGGACCGTACCCCTTCCAATGCACCAGGTACTGTATGTGCCCACAGAAGCTATGGGAGTCAACAATGGATTGTATTTCATACTCCTTATGGTTCTCAACCTGTATAGGGTGAGGACGTGGCACCGAGGTGGTAAAGCGGTTGCAGACCAAAGGTTTCAATAAGGAGACATGAAACACCAACGCGTAAGCCACTGGGTTAATCCTGCAAAGGATACAGAAAGGCCCAATAAACCAAGGTGCGAGCTTCAAAGAAGGAACACGAAGTCGGAGGTTGCGAGACGACAGCCAGACTCTGTCCCCAACCTGGTAGGAAGGCGCAGGCAAGCGTCTGCGGTCAGCATGGAGTCTGTACCTATTGTTAGCATGTCACAAAGTCTCCTGGACTTGTGCCCAAGTGGAACGAAGGACACGGAGATGCTCCTCTAATGCAGGAATATTCTGCGGAACAAACAAGGCCGGCAACACGGAAGGTTGGAAACCATAGTTCGCAATAAACGGGGACAAATGGGAAGCTGAATTCAAGGCACTATTGTGAGCAAACTCTGCCCACGGTAAGAGGTCTGACCAGTTGTTATGATGGTCAGAAATATAGCAACATAGGAATTGCTCAAAGGACTGATTGGCTCGTTCTGTGGCCCCATTAGACTGTGGGTGATACGTAAAGGAGAAAGCAAGCTGAATACCAGGACACAAACTGACTACCCCTGTCTGAGACAATCACCTTGGGTAGCCCATGTAAGCGGAAGATGTCCCGAGCAAAAATAGAAGCCCGTTCCTTAGAAGTAGGCAACTTCTTGAGTGGAACACAATGTGACATTTTTGAGAACTGATCAACCACTATAAGGATAACTGTGTTGCCCTGGGAGTTGGGTAACTCCACAATGAAATCCATAGACAGGTGGGTCCAGGGCCTCTCTCCATTGGGTGTGGGTTGTAGGAGACCCACGGGAAGGTATCGTGGAGTCTTACTCTGAGCACACATGGAACAGGCAGCTATGAAGGCGGTTACATCAGCATTGTCATGGAACGTCCCACACTCCACTTGAGTGCTTCCGTCTGTTGTGGAAAATTTTATATTAATGTATTGTCATAAGTCTCCCAGTGTCTGTTCAATCGTAGCCCGCTCTAAAGAGCTGACTGGGGCAGACCAACGCTGGTTGAGATCCGTTTGGTAGTGAAAAGCTCTTTGAGGATGTAGAGAAATGTTTGTGGAGTGGGGACGTGTCCGCCAGCTAAGGGCCCCTGTGCGATGCACAGAACGATCGTCTGGTGGGGGTGTGTTCACTCTGCAAAGACATTATCGGTTTAACGAGTGTGCTCTCATGTTACCCCTGTGTGCCTGATCAACACATTTGTGGCCCAATGAGTGTACGCCTGCCGATAATCTCTCGTCCACAAAGACAGTAGAATAATCCAGGTATACATTGTTCTTTGGAACAATGTATAATAGGGATTTCTATCAACGGAAATACGGGAGTCTTTTGGGTTCTGGTTGGGGACAGGGGTAATGTTTAAAAGCCATGTGGCTTCTAAAAACATACATGCACCCTGTCTCTGCTCAGACACACCCATAAGACTCCTGTAGCCATTGTTCATTGGTTGTTGCATTTTCCTGTGTTGTTAAATCCTTATATGGTCATTGATATCCTGTGAGGTCACAAGCTTTGTAAGAGGTGTTATTGGCTGTTGGAGGCCGAACCCTCGAGCTTTGGGACCTCCTATTGATATGCTAATAAAGTGGCCCACGCAGACAGCTGAGGCTGACTGGCAGTGTGATCTTGGAACTGGAAGGACGAGGATGTGATTATTTGTAAGCATGAGGCACACACCAGAGGATGAGCTACACCAGAGGAAAGACATATATTCAAAAGGTGAGATGCATTTATATCATTAGACAAAATTGTTATTATGATTAGAAACAGGAGATTTGGCTGTGTGCAGCCAAATTTCTCTAACAGAATGGCGGGCCAGGTACTTTATGGAGCAGACAGAACCACCGTCCACATCGGTGAGAAAAGGGGGAGAATGGATCACAGTCTAGAACATTTCTTTCCGATGTGTTGGGGAGCCTCTGCTCTGCAAAAGAACACATTTTTCGTCTTTTGAAATAATGCTGGAAGTTTGATTGTATGTCTGGTGTGTGCCTGTGTGTGTGTGATTTGTATCTCAAATCTTTGTGTAAGGAGACTGTGTGTGTGTGTGTGACTGATGCTGTGTAACAAGTTTGTAATACATGTGAGAAATGGATGAATTGTAATTATTACTTATGTATGGGACAAGTAGATTACATGAGTTTTGTAAAGTGTTTGATTGACTCAAGACACAGATGGTTAGTGGACTTTGATGGTTATGAAAAGAACATGAAGGCATCACTGTTTGTACCTCTCAATGTCTTGTTCCTGTGAAAGCTGATGTGAACTGAGTTTGAGAGTAGATGGTATGTGGCAGCCGTGTGCTTGTGTTTTTTTAATGTGGTCTTTTTGTCATTGGCCATCTTGCTGTGGTCCAGATTTCATCTACCATGTGTTCCTAAGTTGTGTTTTTTCGTAACCTTAACACTTTTAAAGATTTGTCTAAGCGTTCATTTAGTATCTCAAATGTGTAATTTTGTGGGGAGAAAGTTCCTTTTGTTCTCTTGTTGTCTACCATGTGACTACGGTTGGCCATTTTCTTTTCCTTTGTGTGTGAACTTTGAAATGTTTATCCATCTTGGTCAGTTTTGGCAGGAAAATGTGCCATTTTGTTGGGGTCTGGCCTTTGTTGTGGTCACCATGTGCATTGGCTGCCATTTTGAAGACCTCTGGGCCCTCCTATAGGGGAAGCTGTTCCATTGTGTATTCCTTTGTGTGTGCAAAGCCATGTGCTTTAAGCTACAATCTGACTTCTAGGCACCATTTTGTGAATTCTATTTTTGTACTGTTTACATACTTTTCAAGGAAACTATTACGTTTTCTGTATTGAAAATTGGTTTTGAGTGAAATCTCTACTTTGCACTGAATTTAAATGGATAACAAGACTAGCTTTAACTGAGTTTTTGTACACAGCGGTGTGTGTTATTTTAATTTTTTTAATGTTTGGGAGTTTCTCAGAGGTCAATTCATTGTTTTGAGGCTTGTATCACTTTAAGCTAAGGTTTGCTAGCCTGCAGTATCCCTCCCCTCTCTTTTCCTGTACATTGATATGTAAATAAACCAGTTTGAGTGGTTTTAGAGCTGGGCACGGAGCATTTTACGTATCAACAGGAAGTTGGTGGGGGGGGGGGGGCTTGGAGTATCACACAAGCAAATTAGATTTGTACTCGGAAGGACAATGGGAAAATACTGGCGTTTGAAAGTGTTTTAAATTTAATTCCAATTGTTTTAAAGTTTATGTTTCTAGTGAAGATTTCTAATGTCTTGATAGACAAAATACGAAGCTATTTGGGGCTTTCTCTCCCCCTCCCTCTTCCTACTCAGGTGTGCAACAGGAAGTTGGTGGGAGGGGCTTGGGGTCTTTTGACTTGTGTTTGGAAGGACAAAATCATTTTTATTTTTGAATTATATTAAGGTTTATACTGTAATACAGTTTTGGGTAGAGAGCAAACAGGAGGCATCCATGTTATTGTTGTAATATCGAGGTACAGAGAGAAGCCGCAGTGTTTTGTAAAAAAAAAAAAAAAGCAGACAAAAGTGCTCTGTGTATATTCGTCTGGAGATGCAGTGTACGGTTGTACAGCACAATGTGCTTGTGTATGCATACACTGTGAGGGGTTGAGACGTAATTCGGGGGTTGATCTATGGTTGTTGGCGAATCGTTTGGCATAGTTAATAGTTTGGTTGTTAATAGAGTGGTACTCTGTAGTTCCGTGCCAAACGTGTTGGGACAACAAGCCATGGAGTTGATGCCTCGTTTTAGTGTTTCTAGTTGAGTGACTAATTTGTAGTCTGTCAATCCACCGCGTAAAAAGGCACCGGGCGGTGGTCTCCGAAATTAGTGCAAAGGTTTTCCCTGGACGCAGGAGTAAGACGATAAGCCGATTTGAATCACCATGGGCAATGGCAGTCCATGCAAGGGAAGGAATGTGAGGCTTCCCACAGTCAAACGGATGCACAAGAGCATGTGGAGTCTAGTTCTGAGGAAAAAGGCCATTAAACCCCAGAAAGATTGACATAGGTGGTCCAAGGATACTATTTTGGGTATCCCTCTGGAGTTGATGTAGCGTGACTGTGGCTTCAGAAATCTGTAATGTTGAGTGAGTTGATGGATGCGTAGTACACGTTTGTGTGATTAAAAATACACAGGCCTGTTTTTGAACTTTGTGTGGCTGGTCCATGCAAAGATTTCGAAATGCTCTCGTGCCTTTCAAATTGTATTCTTTTTCTATCGCTAAAAGAGTGAAGGCAGCATTCCATCTAGTCGTTTTTATTTTTTTTCATTTTTCGTTTTTGGGAACTATGAAATATCTCCCCCACATTTGTATCTAAATGTTTTTCTTTGTTTCATTGTTTGTATGTGGTAACAAGATGTTTTAACCTCCCGTGACAGCCCTCTTGCGTGTCGCGGCTGTTGTATTTTAGAAAAAAAAACGTATAGAGGGTTTAGTTATTATCAGTTTTGTGGAATGTCAGTAACAATTTACCAATGTACATGAATATTGTATTGTTTACCATTCTTTGAAGGATAGAGTAATAACTTTTGTTTATAAGTATCTTTTCAGGTCCAAAGAGTTTCTGGAAGTGTGTGTACAGGTGTATAAGAAGGTAAAAGTATCATAGGCTATTTCACTGTTTTATTCTGCACCATTCTAAACCCTACATGTCTTCCTCCAGTTTGTAATGAGGAGGGAAGAAAAGGGGGGATGAGAGTGGTGAGAATAACACATTTTCAAACCAACAATACTAACCACTCTAATTCTAACCAAGTTTGTGCCAAGACTGTTTTTCTTTGATAGAATTTGAATCAGCAAGCAGCAGTCTGGTGGAGTAGGCTCCCATCCCAGATGCTAAGAACCTTTTTGTCACTGGTTCCCTGTATTATATCCCAAATGGTAAGCCACGCACAGGTTATGCAGTGACCACAGTCCCGATGTCTGGGTTATTGTCATATGAGGTTTGTTTGAAGGTCAACCAAAAACAGAGTTGTACTTTCCTCATTAGCTGTCACCTACATTCTCAGATGATGTGGTGGGTGCAATCACTGTAACATGAACTTCAAAAGGTCCACCACAGGGTTCACAAGTCCATCCAGGACCCTGACACAATAACCAGTTTACATTCTTCCCAACCAGGTGACTGGGTCATTATAAAGAAGCTTGAGGGATGAGACCACGCCAGCCACTGCAAGAAGCTGATCAACCACAAAGAGTAGAGAAGTATCTTCGTTGATTTATATTTTTTTGTTTAATAAATTTTGGCAAGGGTAACGATGAAAAGCATCCCAACTAGCTAAGAAAGAGAACAGGACACATGGTCGGGTATTTAGTGTCCCAGCGATGACGGCGGTACATACTATATGTGACGTTCATATTGGTGTGAGGAGTTTTGACAGACTAGTAAAATTCAAACAGACACCTGTCAAAGGAACTTAACAAAACATTTCTAGAGGGTAAAATTAATTATAATTTTAACAATAGCTCTGGTTCTTGCCAGCTTTGGTATCGGGATAACTAGGTAGCCCACAAGTGTGCTTCAACTATAGTTTGGTATTAATGCGGATCTACAGCTTATAAGGTAATTTCCCGTAAGGCAAGAGGTTCATGTGTGCTGGTGAAACTCATCCCAGCATCTTATGTCGCAGCCGATCGCGAGGATCTGATGGCGCGAGAGAAGGTAAGAATGGCAGGGACAGCTGGAAGGGAATTGCTTGTACATGTGGGGGCTTGAGCTTATGAAACGCTTGAACAATTTCTCATCCATAGAGGATGAGATGTTTTCATATAACTGTTGAAGCTACAAGGAAGTTCCCACAGTCCAAGGGGGTTTCTGGGAATTCATAAGTAAAGATTGTTATATCTGGATCGGGGATAGTAGTGACAAAGTTCAGGCCCATATGGATAAGGTTTAGGTCCCTGCAAGGCAAAGCCAGAGCTATGGATAGTGAAGGTTTGAATCCTTTTTAAGGGTTTGGGAATCATTGGAGATTTAATTTTTATCTTGCAGCGGATCCTAGTGAAGGAAGTAGGGGTATATATACTCATGTTGTTTTTGTTTCTATTCCTTCTATATGCCATGATGAGGTGCTCCTGTTTCCTGATTGGACGTGTGACCAGGGCCTGAGCAGATGACCACATCTTCCCTGATGAGATGCCCCGAAGCCCGACCCACGTACAAGACACAGAGGATCCCAGACCGAACGGTGACTACTACAGCTCACCACGTCATCTCCAACAGAGTCTACATGTCAAGCCGTGTTTTACTTTTTATGGACTAAGAAGAAGATCAGGATTCATCGAGGGACACATGGGATCATATGACAAGAGGAGGGACTGTTGTGGAAAATTTTATATTAATGTATTGTCATAAGTCTCCCAGTGTCTGTTCAATCGTAGCCCGCTCTAAAGAGCTGTCTGGGGCAGACCAACGCTGGTTGAGATCCGTTTGGTAGTGAAAAGCTCTTTGGGGATGTAGAGAAATGTTTGTGGAGTGGGGATGTGTCCGCCAGCTAAGGGCCCCTGTGTGATGCACAGAACAATCGTCTGGTGGGAGTGTGTTCACTCTGCAAAGACATTATCGGTTTAACGAGTGTGCTCTCATGTTGTCCCTGTGTGCCTGATCAACACATTTGTGGCCCAATGAGTGTACGTCTGCCGATAATCTCTCGTCCACAAAGACAGTAGAATAATCCAGGTATACATTGTTCTCTGGAACAATGTATAAAAGGGATTTCTATCAACGGAAATACGGGAGTCTTTTGGGTTCTGGTTGGAGACAGGGTTAATGTTTGAAAGCCATGTGGCTTCTAAAAACATACATGCACCCTGTCTCTGCTCAGACACACCCATAAGACTCCTGCAGCCATTGTTCATTGGTTGTTGCATTTTCCTGTGTTGTTAAATCCTTATATGGTTATTGATATCCTGTGAGGTTACAAGCTTTGTAAGAGGTGTTATTGGCTGTTGGAGGCCGAACCCTCAAGCTTTGGGACCTCCTATTGATATGCTAATAAAGTGGCTCACGCAGACAGCTGAGGCTGGCTGGCAGTGTGATCTTAGAACTGGAAGGATGAGGATGTGATTATTTGTAAGCATGAGGCACACACCAGAGGATGAGCTACACCAGAGGAAAGACATATGATCAAAAGGTGAGATGCATTTATATCATTAGACGAAATTGTTATTATGATTAGAAACAGGAGATTTGGCTGTGTGCTCTGTGTGCAGCCAATTTTCTCTAACACGTCATATACCACTTCCTCCCAGTCTGTATACAGATATCAGATATTCCAAATGCTTCCAAGCACAAAACAAGGCAACACTTGCTTAGATGCTAACATGAACTGTTTTATTTAGAACCAGAATACAGTCTTATATACAGGAGAAGATGAGGTTCCCCCTCCTGCTCATATTACTCTAACAATACAAACGTAACCTAATTAACCTAATTAACATGAGCTAGTTTACTAAATCATTTAAACCAGACCAGATGACTCAGAGACATGACCTTTAGGACAGACTTGTGGGCACCGAGCTTTACACAGTGTCATGAATATTGGAATAGTGACTGATGCATAATGCTGGGACAGATACTGTTAGGAGATGCTGATGTAAATTCCAACACCTGTCTGTCTATTGTCTGCTAAAATGTGTATTGTAAATAAGTACTATGGGATCTAAGAGTCATTAGATCCCCATTGTTATTTGTGTTAATTAACTCTGCTAATGTGTGAAGAAGAGTCTATGTTGATTGTGATAATGTTGATTGGATTTTCTAAACTACAAGACGGCCAGTCTGGACTAACGGTCATGTCTGAGTCATCTAGGCTGTCTAAAGGGATTAGTTAATTAGCTCATGTTAATTAGGTTAATTAGGTTACAGCTGTATTGTTAGAGTAATATGAGCAGGAGGTCTGCACTTCCACTTTGAGTGTATAAAAGCCTGTATTTTGGCAAATAAAGAGAGTCCTGGTTGAACTTACATACAGCCTGCCTGGTGTTTGTTCTGAGCTACCACAACTGGGTTAGAACGGCACAGAGCTGTAGTTCTAATCCCGGAGCATTGGATGACCAAAACATTAGATGTTGCAATCTGATTCAATAGCTGCAGAGGAGTGTCGGGAAAGTGGAATCGAGCGAGCAAGGGGCTCGTTACACACAGTAACAGAGTTAATTATCACAAGTACAACCACAGGACATTTTCTCACAATAGCAGAAGCTCCAATAGGTGTCGGCCAGTCTCCTACATTGTATAGAGGACAATGTGATCAGCTCATTGACTATTCAACACACATTACCATAAACATCAACACAGAGTTAATTAGAACAAACAACAAAGAGTTGAATACCCTTAGAACCTGTGGTAAGCCAGACTAAACTCATTTACATTAAACACATTATAGCTGACATCAGACAGGTGAGTTGAGTTGATGACATCAGCATCTCCTCACAGTATGTGTCCCAACAGTATGAATCAGTCTTATCAGCAGGGGGCTGCTGGAGGAATCCCCCTTCCCTCTTCAGGGACACACATCCCAAATGATCACAGCAAGGAGTCCCCAACAGAATCAAACAACATACAATATATACATATATACACAACTGAGTCCGATTAGTACAGTTCAGACTGGATTTCTAATTCACCTCACAAAGAGTATTGTTCCATTGAAAATCCAGAAGGGCGCCAACCCATCCAGTCTCAGGAGCATCAACTTCTAGAATAAAAGGCAATGTAGGATCAGGGTGTGCCAACACAGGAGCAGAAACAAAGGCAGCCTTGAGACTCTCAAAGGCCTTAATGGACTCCAGAGACCAACTCTGTGGGTTGCCATCTTTCCTGGTCATATCAGTCAGGGGCTTGACCAGAGACGAGAAGTCACAAATAAACTTCCAATAATAGTTGGCAAAGCCAAGAAAACACTGCAGAGGATGTAAACCCATGGGTCGAGGCCACTGTAGGACCGCTGAAAGTTTCTCTGGGTCCATTGAAAAACCAGCAGTGGAAATGACATAGCCCAGGAATTTAACCTGTTCACAATGAAATTCACACTTTTCCAATTTACAATATTATTATTATTACTGTACAGGTTTTATATAGCGCCAACAGTTTGCACATCGCTTTACAACATGAGGGCACACATCAGAGGGCCCTGCTCATTAGAGCTTACAAACTAAAAAGGAAGGGTCAATTGATACAAAAGGTAATAGCTGTGAGGGATGAGCTGATGGAGGATGTAAAACAGTGTTAGTTAGAAGCAGGATAGGCTTCTTTGAAGAGAAGGGTTTTCAGGGATCACCTAAAGATGGATAGATTAGGGGACAGTTGGATAGATTGGGGTAGGTAGTTCCAAAGGATGGGAGAAGCTCTGGAGGAATCCTGGAGGTGAGCATGGGAGGAGGTGACAAGGGAGCTAGAGAGTAGGAGGTCTTGGGATGACCGAAGAGAGCGGCTTGGTTGGTATTTTGGGACTAGGTTAGTGATGTAGCTGGGGGCAGAGATATGGATGGCTTTGTAAATTATTGTTAGTACTTTTAATTTTATTCGTTAGGAGAGTGGAAGCTAGTGGAGGGATTGGCAGAGAGGGGTGGAGGACACAATAGAGATTGTTCTCTCTTAGTCTCTGAAGCACACGACAGACATCTGTGTGGTGGCTCTCCAGTGACTTGGAAAATATGAGGATATCGTTGAGATAAACCACCACAAATAACTGCAACAAATCTCGGAGGACATCGTTATTGAAATCCTGGAAAATTGCCGGAGCGTTACAAAGGCCAAAGGGCATTATGAGATACTCATAATGTATAAAGAAAAAAAGAAAGGAAAAAGCTGTGCTTTGGATAACGGAAAGAAGGTTGCTGCCTCCCCTGATAAGACTCCCCAGAGGGGGCTCAGGATAGTATACTAACAAAAAATGGGGTTAGGTGGCGTTACCTAAAAATAATTAAATAAAATAAATTAAAATAAAAACACCCTCAAGGTAACCCCCATCCGGGGTAGTCCAAAATGTGACTTAGTGTTTCCTATTAACTAGCTAAGTGCATATATAGAAGATCAACATAAGATAACGTCTGTATTTATATACGTGTGCAACTAAGTGTGACCATCAGTTACAAAGGTACCAGAACGTGCATATAAGTACTCATACCAATTACTTCTAACGTACAAGAAAAATATATGTAAATAAAACCAAACCAATATTAAATGTGATAGATATAAAACACAATAAGCTGTTATAACAAACAGTATAACAAATGGCAGGTACAGAGTGCAAAAAAAAAAAGTGCAGGTCAGTGTATATATGGAAAAAACAATATGTATAACAACAGTTCCCATACAAGTAGTATTCAGGCTGTACACATCGGTAAGACAAAAACCTTCAGCAGGTGATTGAGTGCTTGTAATATCTCCAGGTGACTTGTGTGCTCCTCCACAAGGGTCCCCACTCACCGGATCCAATCACCCCTATGGGGGTATTATGCATGTATTACTCTCTGTTAAGGTCGGTTCTACCAGGTGACTGCTAGTTGGGTCCCAGAAGCGTCTCCGGATTCAGTCAACCCTGCAGGGGTAGTACATTTATAGTTGCTCTCAGTATAAGCCGATTCGGTCAGGTGTTGTCTATATAGGTCCCAGTAGCGTCCCTTAGATCATAGATTGAATGGATAGAGCCATAGGTATATTCCTCATGTAAAGAAGAGATTAGCTCCCATAGTGTAGTAGATTGTAATAAAATCTGTTTATTAAAAAAATGTGTACAAAATATAATATAAAAAACCAAGGTAAAAACACCATACATAAAGTCCAGTCAGCATATGTGTCTAACGGCCCGCTGCATTATCTGGCGATAGGCAAGCCGTAGATGAAAATAAGGGTAAAAACACTGAGATGGGGACAGCAGCGCCCGCTGTGCTCCAACTGCGTTCCACCTTCTCGATTACCCAGAAGTGACATAGTGTGCGTTGCTCCATCATACGCATTTCGTCATAGATGTCCTCAGTGCGTCTGCAATATACTCCTCCATGGCCTTATCCTCCAAGACCGACAAAGGGTAAACCCGGCCACGAGGGGGTATGGCACCAGGTTGAAGGTCAATTGCACAATCATACGACCGGTGTGGAGGCAAAGTACCAGCTTGACCTTTGTCAAAGACATCGCTATAATCACAGTACTCCTCTGGCAGGGAGGAGAGTGAAGAGGTGTAAGGGACCTTGGTTACCTTCTGGAAGCTTCTCTCACTGCACTGTTGCGACCAGGACAGAATCTCAGCACGGAGCCATTTAAAAGAAGGGTTGTGCCTCTGTACCAAGGATAACCAATAACCAGTGGAAACTTAGGTGAGGAAATAACTTGGAATTGGATTATCCATGGTGAAGGGCCCCTACGGCCATGGACAATGGAACAGTCTCATGAGTCACATGGGCAGGCTGTAGAGGTCTTCCGTCAAGAGCCTCAACTGCAAGTGGAGTGTCACGCAGGCAGCATCAATGAACAGGCCTGCAGCCCCAGAGTCGATTAGAGCCTGTATCTCGACGGAAGACTCAGGCCAAGACAGGGTAACCGAAACCAGGGGCTTATCTTTCTGGAAAACTGGAGACAAAACAACGTCACCTAAGGTCTGTCCGTGACAGGACATCAAGGTTCGGGCGTTCCCTGGACGGGTAGGACAAGACTTCAAAAAGTGACCAGCCTGGCCACAATAAAGGCACACTCTCTCCCTCTTCCTTTCACCTCAGCTGAGGCTTCCGACATCCAACCTGGACCTTCCAGCCAGGAAGAAGTGGAGGAGCCCAGCTTGAGCCAGGTATAGCCAGGTATAGCATTGTTCAACATATTTCTTGTCAAATAATTAATGGTGTTAACTAGATGTTATTATTGATCAGTAATTTCTGCTTTTACAAAGTGTTTTACATATTAATAGACAGTAGTGGCCACAAATGATTGGGACAAGAATGAAAAATGCTGGGGTCAGAATGATAGTCTTTTCTATTTATTAACATTCAATTTGCAACAGTCATGAACTGAAAATTGTGTGTGATTGATGAACCAAAAACTAAAACTATGTCCCTTTTTCATACACAGGAAATTCTCAGCCAGGAGGAGGCTGTGGAAAGTGGCGGGGTAAGTGGCAGCCAGTAGCCTGCCCGAATCCCAGGTACCTTCCCTCCGCCTTCCAAAAAAATGTCCCAGGAAGAGGAGTAACCTGGAGGAGGCAGCACTTGGCCTATTCCAGAAGGCTACTGCGGCTCTCAGAACCCCCCCCAATAATCAAGACGACTATGCCTACATGGCAGCCTGCAAAATGCAGGAAATGGAGGAGGACCAACGCCTCTTATGTGAAGAAGTTATGTTACAAGTCGTAAATAAGGGGATGAGGGGCGAACTCACAAGCCAAAGCCACGTTTGTGAGTTCATCCATGGTCCTCCTCCACCTCCTGCCACAACTACAACACCAGAGCCTGGAAGCAAACACGGAAGGATGACAAGAAAGTGATGGCCTGGGTTCAGTCTGGTCTAACAAAAGATGCTGGCTGTTGTAAGACCACAGCCTGGGGACAGATATGTCATCTGCTGCTGTTCCTGATCTCTTGTAGTCCTGGACCGGATTGTGCTCACTATTATAAGGAGTCCTCAGGCCACCAACTTTGACTGTAAAATAATTGATGACTGCCCTGGGGTACAAAGGCTTCGCAAATTTCACCAGTTTCTCCAGCGTTGCTGTCCTCTTGTATTTTGTTATGTATGAATTCTAAACATTATTATGGAGATCTGACGAAAAAATATTCATGAGATCACAAAAAATACTAAAGAAATCAGTTTGTCAGGACCCCGTGTGAATATCAGCAGAAAAACAACTTCATTATTCTAGCATTATAAAGAAGAAGAGAATGCACTGCATTAAAAGATTTTAAAATTTGCAGCGTGACGAATGTGCTATCTCCATTACAAACGCTAGTTTTACCAGGATGAGCGCTTCCATCTTGTACTTGATTGAGAGCATGAGTGGAACTTTGTGTGTCGGAATTGTGTACACACGATCGGAATTTACGAGAACGGATTTTGTTGTCGAAAAATTTGAGATCTAGATTTCAAATTTTGTTTGTCGGAAATTCTGACGGAAAATGTCCGAAGGAGCCTAGACACGGCTGGAATTTCCAACAACAAGCTCCCATCGAACATTTGTTGTCAGAAAATCTGATTGTGTGTACGCGGCATAACTGTTATACTGTAATTTTACTTTGTTTTATTGTTAACCATCATTTGCTTAGCAGGTACGCCATTCAGCTGCAGCACTGATTTATTTATCTTGACAGCAACAGTGACAACGCTGTGTAAAAAAAAAAAGAAATTGTAATTTTCCCGAAACTTGTGCCAAAATTTAAAATATTCCATGGACTCAACATGCCTCTCAGAAAATAGCTTGAAGTGCCTTCTTTCCAAAATGGGGTCATTTAGGGGGGGTTGTGCTATCTTGTCATTTCATGGCCTCCAAAACTGTGATAGGTAGTGAGGAAGTGAAATCATCATTTTACGCCCTTAGAAAGCCTGAAGGTGGTTCTTGGATTTCGGGGTCCTGTACAGAGCTAGGCTCCCAAAAAGTCTAACATGTGTAGTATCCCCATACTCAGGAGAACCAGCAGAATGTATTTTGGGGTGCAATTTCACATATGCCCATGGCATGTTTGAGCAATAGATCATTTAGTGACAACTTTGTGCAAAAAAAAAATTGTAATTTTGCCGCATCTTGTGGCAAAATATAAAAGATTCCATGGACTCAACATGGGGGTGTCTACTTTCCAAAATGGGGTCATTTGGGGGGGTTTGTTCTATCTTGGCATTTTATGGCCTTCGAAACTGTGATAGTGAAGAGTGAAATCAAAAATTTACGCCCTTAGAAACCCTGAAGGCAGTGCTTGGGTTTCGGGGTCCTGTACGCAGCTAGGCTCCCAAAAAGTCTCACACATGAGGTATCCCCACCCATACTCAGGAGAGGCAGCAGAATGTATTTTGGGGTGTAATTCCACATATAACCATGGCATGGGTGAGCAATATATCATTTAGTGACAACTTTGTGTAATTTATTTATTTTTTTGTCATTTTTCAATCACTTGTGATAAAAAAATAAAATATTCAATGGGCTCAACATGCCTCTCAGCAATTTCCTTGGGGTGTCTACTTTCCAAAATGGGGTAATTTTTGTGGGGGGGGTTGTACTGCCCGGCCATTTTAGCACCTCAAGAAGAAATGAGATAGGCAGTCATAAACTAAAAGCTGTGTAAATTCCAGAAAATGTACCCTAGTTTGTAGATGCTATAACTTTTGCGCAAACCAATAAATATATGCTTATTCACATTTTTTTTACCAAAGACATGTGGCTGAATAAATTTTGGCCTAAATGTATGACTAAAATTGAGTTTATTAAATTTTTTTATAAAAAAAGTAGAAAATATAATTTTTTATTCAAAATTTTTGGTCTTTTTCCATTTATATTGCAAAAAAATAAACATCGCAGAGGCAATCAAATACCATCAAAAGAAATCTCTATTTATGGGAAAAAAGGACGCAAATTTTGTTTGGGTACAACATTGCATGACCACGCAATTACCAGTTAAAGCAGCACAGTGCCAAATTGTAAAAAGTGCTCCGGTCATTGAGCAGCCAAATCCTCCGGGGCTGAAGTGGTTAAATGTTACAAAGAATGTAACAGAATATGTAAAAAGAAAATCTAGGACAAAAAAATTCAAAACGAATGACAGATTGCAAAAGATAGTAGGGCAAACCCCTAAAAAAAACTTTGAATATATTAATAGTAAAAAAGGTCAGGTCAGAGCATGTAGGCCCTTTACAAAATAATCTGGAGTGGGTGACTGAAGACAAAGAAAAGGCACATTTATTAAATATTTTCTTCAGCTCTCTGTATACAAAGGAGCATGGGGAACTCACGTCTATAGTGGGGATGGTATTGATGCCTCAAATGATCCACAATGGCTCAAAGTGATATGGTCCAGAAACATTTAAACAGAATAAAGGTAGATAAAGCCCCTTGTTTAGATGGCATCCACCCACTGATTCTAAAATAATTGAGCTCTGTAATTTCAAAGCCATTGTTTATAGTTTTTTAGGGACTCGTTAATGACTTGAATAGTACCACTGGATTGGTGTAGGGTCAATGTGGTGCCTATATTTAAAAAGGTATCAACGTTTTTACCAAGTATCAACCATTTCACCGTCTGTTAAAACCTGGGTGCAACATATGGGGAATACTCTTACTCTTAAATGGTACATATACAAGCATCCGGGTAGGCTGGGCAAGTTTGAGACATTATGGGCTCCCTGGCTTGATACTCCGAGACTGAGCCATAGAGAACTCATTATGAGGAGATTTTTACAATGCCCTGGTAGCTGATTGCATCTACTGTGGTCAGTTATATTAGGGGTCTCATAGAACCCACAGGATATGGTGTTTGGTCCACTCCTTTCATACGTCCACTTGTAACTGCAACACTGTACGACCGAAGTTTAGCTGTATTAAATTGATGATATGCATAAACCACTGTTATCAATGTGATGCAACTGACTATGTAATGTTTATTGTCCTATTACATTGCACTGGACTAATGTTGTTATTTATGTTTGTGTTTCAAATTATTATTACTTGAACCTTGTTACAACCTCCTGTTTTCAACTCTGGTTTTTTAACTCACCATTTAGTCCAGTTCCAATTGGTCTAAGTTCTAGCAAGCTCAAAGATGAGCAGGCTCACAATGAGTTCTACAGAAAGGTTATATAGACTTCAAGCACCTGTGACCAATTAACCACTCCCCTTAATTAGTGGACTGAAGAAAGCAAAGAAAAAAAAGCTGTTTAAAAAGTGACAGAAAAAGGTGTTAAAAAGCTACAAGGAAAAGCCTCAAAAATAATCTAAAAATGCAACCCAGCAATCACCAGCAGTCAAAAAGCAAAACTTGTTCACACTCTCCACTCAAGGTCCCCACTGTTTATCTTCCAACCAGCAGTCTGGAATTGGCTGCTTAACAGAGCCAGCCAGTAAACTAATAGATGACTACCTACGTCCCCATGTCAAGTCCCTGAGTTCATATATTCAGGACACAGCAGACCTCTTGAGATCCTTGGATGGTGTCTGTGTTCCTCAGGAAGCATGGTTGGTGGCCACTGATGTGGATGCCCTCTACAACTCGATTACCCACGATTTGGTGGTTCGAGTTGTGGAGGGATTCATCTCTGAGTGAGGCCCTTGGGCCAGCTCATATAATAAATTTGTCTTGGAGTTGTTACGTTTTGTTTTGACCAATAACATTTTTATTTTTGATCGCTCCCATTACCTCCAGGTGCAGGGTGTAGCAATGGGGACCAAATGTGCCCCATCATACGCCAATCTGTACCTGGGGGGGTTGAGCGTGAGATTTTTTCTTCTGATGAATTTCATGACTTTTTTGAGAAGGTGCTTATCTGGCGCCGATTCATAGACAATATTTTTAATGTCTGGACAGGAACCAGGGATGCACTAAAAGTAATTTAAAGTTTGCCATAACCTGTGACCAGAAAATTATTATTTTTTTTTTATATCATGGTCTATGTTAACCCGATGGTACCATTGGCTCTTCCTTGTATAGGAAACCATCGGCTGGCAATACGATCTTACATGCCGCAAGCTCCCATCCAAAACCCCTGGTCTAGAGCATACTGTACAGTCAATATCTTTGACTAAAAAGAACTGAAGCCGCAATGAGGATTTTGAGTCTGAAGCAAGGGCTTTACAGTCTCTTCTTATTGACAGAGGTTATAGCCGATATTGCTTGAAAAAAGCTTACCAGGGGGCAGGAGGCGGAGCCTAGCAGAGCAGACATGCATTGTTAGAGCTCCACACCGCTGAGGAGAGAAGAGAAGGACAAAGTGGAGCCTGCAGGCTCAAAAGGTATCCATTTGAACCTTTTTGCCCCAGGGAACAAACTGTGAAAGTTTGGGCAGGAAATATGGTACTGGGAGGAAACCGTGGCAGAAATAAAAATCACCTCACAAAGAGCTCACAGGCACTCACTGCAGCTGAAGCAGCTCCAGTCACCTCACAAGATACAGCATCAGGGCGCTCTCACAGACAGAAAATGTCACAGCAAGACTCTCCATTTGAGTCAGATACAGAACAAATCCTCTCACAAACTTCTCCACAAGCCTCCTCAGTATCCCCAGTAATATTATTACAATTTGAAAAGATGCTTCATAAGGCTTTAAAACAAACCTCAGACCAAATAACAAAAAGCCTAACCAAAGAAATAAGAGAGCTGGGAAACCGCACCGCAGCCTTAGAAATAAAAATGGATGAAATTGAAATTACAACCCAAGAAAATATAACAGAATTGGAACAATTAAAAAAAGAGAATTTAATACTTCAAACTAAGCTTGAAGATTCCGAAAATAGAGCCAGACGTTCAAACTTGCGCATAAGGGTAATACCTGAAACTGTGACAGACCTGCAATCTACTATTACTGCTCTATTACAAGAACTAAAGCCAGATATCCCTATTGAACGTTTAGAACTGGACAGAGTACACAGAGCCCTCACAGCCAAAAAGAAAGACGGACCCCCACGTGATATAATCACAAAATTTCATTATTACAGAACGAAAGAACAAATACTAATTGCTGCAAGAGAAAAAAAGGAACTTAATTTTCAAGGACACAATTATCAATTTTTTGCTGACCTATCCCAACTTACTATTACTAAAAGACGATCCATGAAACCCCAACTAATGGAACTGCAACGCCACAACATTATGTATCAATGGGGCTTCCCCTTTTCAGTCAGATTTAACTACCAAGGTACAATTTACAGAAGCAGATCAGCAGATGAACTACAACAAACCCTTTTAAAATTAAATCTGACAGAACCCACAAGCAGCAACACTCCCACACGCAGAAGAATGGCATCATCTTCACCTTCAGGCAGCACTCAGAAAATTTCAGAACAAAATGGGAATCATCATTCTCACAAAAGAGGCCGTTATGCCACATCATCCATGGACCAAGAAGATTCAATGGACTGACATCCTAATTCCTGATATCTCTTCATTTATTATACTAAGAGATGGTTTTCTATAAAAAACCTATATTTATAACTGAATGTTACTGCATTCTGATAGTCACACACTGTGTGGGATCATGTTACATTCCAGTTATATTTCTTATTACTTCTGATTCATATAGCCTTAGAATATATAAGTGAAATAAGGAAATTCTTGTTCAGTTATATATTATCAGGTAATAACAATAGATTTATTACTTTTTAGGACAAATATGTTCAATAATCCAGAAGTAATGGAAGCTTTTTCTTTCTTTTCTTAAAACAAATATATTATTACCTAACTAGTTCCTAGAATTATGTTTTTGTTTATTCTAATCTGAAGCAATACAACCTCAATTTTATGAGTTAACATATCTAAACAGTTACATATGAATAAAATATGTAATTGTTTACTCTAAAAGGGTTAAAATCCCAAAATAATTCAAACTATCTTCATCAATACCAAAGTTGTTAACAGTACCTTTCTAACTGAATTATTTAGCCTAGGGCAAGACTAACCATATACAACCACCCTGGAATAAATAATTTCAACAAAAACTATATTCTGCACTCCAATTAATGAAACATCATTTTGATGTCTTTTGACATAGCACTTCTCTCCTGTAAGCGGAAGATCCGTGTACCCCCATTAGCCCTCCTCATTCTCCCAACCATATTATGTGGGAGTGTGACGAAGGCACTTATTCCCCTGAGAGAGATATTTATTCTCTTTCACGGGTAAATTGTGATTACTTGCAAAAAATAATTTATACAATGTATCATCTAATCTCATATGTTTTTTGTTTACTCTTTACTCCAGAATTCACTGGTTTCTTTTCTATCTATTCATCTCTTCAGTCCACACAGGTTGATCTGCGCAGTCAGCTCTGCATAACAAAAAGTAAGTCAAAACTATTTGATCTATTGCCATGGCACCACTGAATATACTTTCCCTGAATGTTCAGGGAATAAATGTCCCTCAAAAAAGGACCAAAGCCTTCCGTACTTTCCATAACAAGAAGGCTCACATAGTATGCCTCCAAGAAACACACTTCACCAAAGATTCTACTCCAAAATATATTTCTCCTTTTTATCAACAAATTTACACGGCTTCTGCCTGTACCAAGCAAAGGGGAACGCTAATTGCATTTCACCGATCCACACCATTCACCTTATCATCAGAAATTAAAGACCCAGAAGGTAGATACCTGATACTCATGGGTTATATAATGGATACAGCAATCACGGTGATTTCCTACTACGCTCCTAACAAACAACCTACACCATTCCTCTCACATATATTACAAGTGATTAATACACACAAAATAGGAACAGTGATAATGTGTGGGGATTCGAACCAGGTCCTCCTCCCATTTCTAGATAAATCACCTTTTACACCATCCAAAATAACCTCTAGATTACCTTTTTCTCAACTTCTTTCCAAATACAATCTGGTAGATTCATGGAGAGAAAGTAACCCAATGAAAAAGAAATTCACTTATTTCTCGCACCCTCATCAAACCTTCACCAGAATAGATCATATTTTTCTAACAATAGGAATGATACCAGAAATTATTGCATCAGATATAATTCCGATTCCGTGGTCTGACCATAATGCAGTATACACTACTATAGCCTCAACCATACCAAAAGCGCATGACCCAACGTGGTACTTACCAGACATAATGCTCAAACACCCACTACATCAGATGGCCATTGAACAAGCTTTAAAGGAATACATATCAATTAATAATACAACAGACATCTCCCCAATAACACTGTGGGAAGCTCATAAGCCTGTCTCGCGTGGTACAATACAAAGACAAATGGCACTATTTAAACGGGAACGCAAAAATCTAGCAAAAAAACTAGAACTCAATTTTAATGCAGCCTACATATCATTTCAAGATAATCCATCTCAGAGTACAAAATCTCATCTGGAAAAATCTAGATTGGAATACGATCTATTTCTCACTGAGTCAGTTGATAAATCCCTCAAACGCTCCAAACACAATTTCTACATGAATACAAACAAACCAGGTACATATTTGGCTCGGGCATTAAATTCAACTAACAAATCTTTCAAACCAATACGTTTGAAATTATCAAAAAATGTTTACACTTGTAATCCAGTTAAAATAGTCCATAAATTTCACTCACATCTCGCAACTTTATACAAGACAAACAATGAATTTAATCCTACAGAGGCTGAATCCTTCTTCTCAAAAATAACCTTACCTGAGTTATCTCAGAATCAAAAAAGCAGTTTGGATGAGCCTATAACTATAGATGAAGTTGCTAACGCCATAAAAGACCTAAAACTTAACAAAAGACCAGGCCCAGACGGCTACTCGGCTTTATACTATAAAACATTCTCAGAAATACTCTCTCCCATTCTCACTGAAACTTTTAACAAACTTCTAGATGGACATTCTTTTTGGCAAGAAACACTAATGGCAATTGTTTGTATGATCCCAAAACCCCTTTCTGATGATACTTCCTGTGTGAATTATCGGCCTATCTCTCTGTTAAACCTCGATATTAAATTATTAGCAAAAATAATAGCAAAACGCCTCAATAGCATTATAGGAAAATTAATACATAGAGATCAAGTAGGCTTCATGCCAAATAGACAGGCAGGCGATAATATACGCAGGGCAGTGTTATTGGCACATATTGCTAAAAAACGGAAAATCCCTTTATGTTTTCTATCTCTCGATATTAAGAGGGCATTTGACACAGTATCCTGGCAATATATGCAATATTCATTACAAAAATGGGGTTTTGGACCCCACTTTTTAACATGGATCAAAGCATTATATAATAAACCCAAAGCCTATATAAAATATGCTGGATACAAATCTGAAGCCTTTAATATCCAAAGAGGTACCCGACAGGGTTGCCCATTACCTCCCTTATTATTTGCCCTTATACTCGAACCCATGGCCCAATACATCAGAACAAACCAAACTATAACTGGCATTGAAGTAGGAGGTATTACACACAAATTATGTATATTTGCAGACGATATATTACTTTTTCTATCATCACCACAGGTCTCTGGTCCTAACTTAATACCAGCTCTTGATGGATTTGCAGCCCTATCCGGCCTTATGATTAATCCTAAGAAATGCCTAGTGCCTAATATTTCACTCACAAACATGGAATTGATCCCGGCTAGGGCTGCACTCCCATTCACATGGGCAGAAAAATCAATCCCATATCTTGGAATTCATTTAACAGCATCTCATTCTGACTTATTCTCAACCAATTATCCTCCTGTATTAAGACAGATCACAAATCTAATAAAACAATGGTCGCAACTTCCTTTATCCTGGATGGGGAAGATTAATGCAATCAAAATGACTATTCTACCCAAATTGCTTTATCTATTCAGAGTCCTCCCTATTCCAATTCCTTCCTATTTTTTGAGAATAGTACAAAATAGAGCAAATTCGTTTATATGGGGCTCTTCTAAACCACGTATACCTATACACACACTACATCTTCCCAAAAATAAAGGAGGCCTGGGATACCCTAATTTTACTAACTACTACATAGCAGCACATTTGGCCAGTCTGTCCAAATACCATGCAAAACAGGAAATCCCATTATGGGTATTTATAGAGGCTTCAGAAAATGACCCTCTATTAATATCAAATTTATTATGGCTTGATCCTAAAGACCGCTTTAAAATTGATAATCCCATAACTAAACACTTCTTATCTCTCTGGGATAAACTAAAAACCAAATATCAGTTACAATCTCCACACAATCCTCTCCTTTCTTTTATCAGAAATCCGGCTTTTTATCCGGCATGGATCTACCCAAATTCTTTTAAAGCTTGGACAACATCAGGCATTCAGACACTAAATGACTTCATAGCATCTAAATCATTCCTTTCATTCCCATCGCTTAGAGAAAAATATGATCTACCAAACTCTGAGATATTTAGATATCTCAGAGGTGGGAGGAGGACCTGGGACGAACTTTAGAAGACACGGACTGGTCTAACATATGGCTCACATCTAAGTCATCTTCACCCAACATCTTAGCACTGGAGACAAATTATAAAGTTCTAACTCGCTGGTACCTTGTACCCGCTAGAGTGGCAAAATATTCACCTAATACCTCAGCTCTTTGTTTTCGAGGATGCCCAGAAATAGGCACATATTTACACATATGGTGGACGTGCCCAGTAATCCAAACCTTCTGGAAGGAAGTCTTCGTGATTGCATCTAAAATATTTAAAAAAATAATACAACCAGATCCATATTTAACTTTACTTAATCTAAAACCGGAATGGTTAACACTCTCTCAATTCAAACTTATGATCCAACTAATAACGGCTGCAAAACAAACAGTGGCCAAGGCATGGAAATCTCCTACATTGGTACTAGCAGAAACAATTCACAGAATGAATAATACAATGTCCCATGCTAAGATGGTAGCCATCGATCAAAATCAAATTCCAAAATTTGAAAAACTTTGGCATCCTTGGATAAAA
Organism: Aquarana catesbeiana; assembly: GCF_042186555.1. Classification (NCBI taxonomy): domain Eukaryota; kingdom Metazoa; phylum Chordata; class Amphibia; order Anura; family Ranidae; genus Aquarana; species Aquarana catesbeiana. The sequence continues at coordinate 179,946,195 of NC_133329.1, forward strand.
CAACAGTTCCTGTCAAACTTCAATGACTCTGTCCTGTTGCCATGGTAACAGATTAAATGACTTACAGAGACACCCATTCTAAGGCTTCAAAGAGAACTAAAAAGAATAATAAACTGACGAGCGGGACAACCTTGTGGACCATACCTCTACCTTTCAACCCTTTTTCTTCTTTCTCTTTCCTTTTCTCCACCTTACGATTAAAGCTCATTATCAGAATTTATTTGACCTATATACACTCTACTTGTAAACAATATGTATAGTAGGTATAAATCATTTAAATACCTACAAAAGTAACTAAGGAAATGATATATATCTTTAATTTAGGTTTACGTGAACCCAATGTTTAATATTTGAAATTTCATGATATTTACCTATATAAACCCTACTGTAAAACAATGAGCTTACTTTATAGATCCTTGTAAACTTACTTTATGTATCTTTATAACATTGTATACTCAATAAACTTCTTTTGACAAGGAAAAAAGCTTACCATAGAGCAAAGCTAAAAGACAGAATGAATTTGATTCACTCTAAGAAATCCCAAAAAGAGGATCATAAGGTGCGGCTAATAACACGATATTTGGGGAACACAATAAAGTTCATCACATCATCCAAAAATATTGGCACCTTTTGGCCACTGATGAGGTGATGTCTAAAGTATATGAATTCATATCCTCAGATCACCTACAGGAAGTCCAGATCTTTAAAGGACCAATTGGTCCATAGTCACCTGATGTCAAAAGCAGTAGGGCAATCTCGTAGGGGCAGATCTTCTTGCGGAAAATGCAACTTCTGCAGGTCTCTGATGAACCCTGTGGAATTAGCTCTCCCAAATGGCAATATATATAAACCACATTTCTATGGCAATTGCAAGTCGATAGGGGTGGTCTACTACATGGAGTGTGAATGTAAAGCATTGTATGTAGGAAAGACCAAAAGGCCCTTTTTTCAACGAATAAGGGACCATCTTTCCCTTGTTACAAAGAAGAAAATGGAGACAACAATCAGTAGGCATATGGTATTATATCATTCCTTCCAAGCATCAAAGATGAAATTCTTTGCCCTTGAGTAGGGATGAGCTTCGCATTCGAGTCGAACCCATGTTCGACTCGAACATCGGCTGTTCGATCGTTTGCTGAATTGCGAACGTTATGGGCCGTTCGCTCCAAATTCGTGTGGAGCATCACGGCCTATAATTCACTGCGGCATCGCAGTGCATTGCTGGCTGGTGATTGGCCAAGCATGCACTATGACCCGCATGCTTCCCCAATAACATCGCCGTCAGTAGAGAGAGCTGTAATTGGCCAAAGCCAGGATGGCTTTGGCCAATTATGGCTCAGGGGGTTTAGAACATGCCCCACACTATATAAGGCCGCCTGCACGGCGGCCCTGTGTAGTGTGTTCCAGCGTGCTTAGATAGACAGAGAGACAGTGTCATTTCATTTGAGTTAGTTAGATTAGGCAGGACAGTCAGTGAGTTAGCTGCACTTACAGTGTATTGTGTATATATGCATCCCAGGTGTTGTATATATATATATATATATATATATATATATATATATATATATATATATACACTGTATTCAGTTTAGTTAGATCTGTTCCTGTTATCTTCCTACTGAGAGGCAGGCTTGTCTTATTACAGTATTTACAGCTACCTGAAGAAAATTGCTGGTGTTCTTTTTATCCTATTAGTACCACAGTCAGGCAGCTAGACTATTTACACTTAGTGTAGTGCAGCCTCCTCGCAGTGTTCAGTTAAAGCTACAAGTTAGGGTAGTGCGTCCTCCTCACAGTGTTCAACTATAACTACAAGTTAGTGTAGTGCGACCTCTGCACAGTGTTCAGCTAAAGCTACAAGTTAATGTAGTGCGTCCTCCTCACAGTGTTCAGCTAAAGCTACAAGTTAGTGTAGTGTGACCTCTGCACAGTGTTCAGCTAAAGCTACAAGTTAGTGTAGAGCGTCCTCCTCACAGTGTATAGCTAAAACTACAAGTTAGTGCAGTGCGACCTCTGCACAGTGTTCAGCTAAAGCTACAAGTTAGTGTAGTGCGTCCTCCTCACAGTGTTCAGCTAAAGCTACAAGTTAGTGTAGTGCGTCCTCCTCACAGTGTTCAGCTAAAACTACAAGTTAGTGTAGTGTGACCTCTGCACAGTGATCAGCTAAAGCTACAAGGTAGTGTAGTGCGTCCTCCTCACAGTGTTCAGCTAAAGCTACAAGTTAGTGTAGTGCGACCTCTGCACAGTGTTCAGCTAAAGCTACAAGGTAGTGTAGTGCGTCCTCCTCACAGTGTTCAGCTATAACTACAAGTTAGTGTAGTGCGACCTCTGCACAGTGTTCAGCTAAAGCTACAAGGTAGTGTAGTGCGTCCTCCTCACAGTGTTCAGCTAAAACTACAAGTTAGTGTAGTGCGACCTCTGCACAGTGTTCAGCTAAAGCTACAAGTTAGTGTAGTGCGTCCTCCACACAGTGTTCAGCTAAAACTACAAGTTAGTGTAGTGCGACCTCTGAACAGTGTTCAGCTAAAGCTACAAGTTAGTGCAGTGCGTCCTCCACACAGTGTTCAGCTAAAGCTACAAGTTAGTGTAGTGCGACCTCTGCACAGTGTTCAGCTAAAGCTACAAGTTAGTGTAGTGCGTCCTCCTCACAGTGTTCAGCTAAAGCTACAAGTTAGTGTAGTGCGTCCTCCTCACAGTGTTCAGCTAAAACTACAAGTTAGTGTAGTGTGACCTCTGCACAGTGTTCAGCTAAAGCTACAAGTTAGTGTAGTGCGTCCTCCTCACAGTGTTCAGCTAAAACTACAAGTTAGTGTAGTGCGACCTCTGCACAGTGTTCAGCTAAAGCTACAAGGTAGTGTAGTGCGTCCTCCTCACAGTGTTCAGCTATAACTACAAGTTAGTGTAGTGCGACCTCTGCACAGTGTTCAGCTAAAGCTACAAGGTAGTGTAGTGCGTCCTCCTCACAGTGTTCAGCTAAAACTACAAGTTAGTGTAGTGCGACCTCTGCACAGTGTTCAGCTAAAGCTACAAGTTAGTGTAGTGCGTCCTCCACACAGTGTTCAGCTAAAACTACAAGTTAGTGTAGTGCGACCTCTGAACAGTGTTCAGCTAAAGCTACAAGTTAGTGTAGTGCGTCCTCCACACAGTGTTCAGCTAAAGCTACAAGTTAGTGTAGTGCGACCTCTGCACAGTGTTCAGCTAAAGCTACAAGTTAGTGTAGTGCGTCCTCCTCACAGTGTTCAGCTAAAACTACAAGTTAGTGTAGTGTGACCTCTGCACAGTGTTCAGCTAAAGCTACAAGTTAGTGTAGTGCGTCCTCCTCACAGTGTTCAGCTAAAACTACAAGTTAGTGTAGTGCGACCTCTGCACAGTGTTCAGCTAAAGCTACAAGTTAGTGTAGTATGTCCACCTCACAGTGTTCAGCTAAAACTACAAGTTAGTGTAATGTGACCGCTGCACAGTGTTCAGCTAAAGCTACAAGTTAGTGTAGTGCGTCCTCTGAACAGTGTTCAGCTAAAACTACAAGTTAGTGTAGTGTGACCTCTGCACAGTGTTCAGCTAAAGCTACAAGTTAGTGTAGTGCGTCCTCCACACAGTGTTCAGCTAAAACTACAAGTTAGTGTAGTGCGACCTCTGCTCAGTGTTCAGCTAAAGCTACAAGTTAGTGTAGTGCGTCCTCCACACAGTGTTCAGCTAAAGCTACAAGTTAGTGTAGTGCAACCTCTGCACAGTGTTCAGCTAAAGCTACAAGTTAGTGTAGTGCGTCCTCCTCACAGTGTTCAGCTAAAACTACAAGTTAGTGTAGTGCGACCTCTGCACAGTGTTCAGCTAAAGCTACAAGTTAGTGTAGTGCGTCCTCCACACAGTGTTCAGCTAAAGCTACAAGTTAGTGTAGTGCGACCTCTGCACAGTGTTCAGCTAAAGCTACAAGTTAGTGTAATGCGTCCTTCTCACAGTGTTCAGCTAAAACTACAAGTTAGTGTAGTGCGACCTCTGCACAGTGTTCAGCTAAAGCTACAAGGTAGTGTAGTGCGTCCTCCTTACAGTGTTCAGCTAAAGCTACAAGTTAGTGTAGTGTGTCCTCCACACAGTGTTCAGCTAAAACTACAAGTTAGTGTAGTGCGACCTCTGCTCAGTGTTCAGCTAAAGCTACAAGTTAGTGTAGTGCGTCCTCCACACAGTGTTCAGCTAAAGCTACAAGTTAGTGTAGTGCGACCTCTGCACAGTTTTCAGCTAAAGCTACAAGTTAGTGTAGTGCGTCCTCCTCACAGTGTTCAGCTAAAGCTACAAGTTAGTGTAGTGCGTCCTCCTCACAGTGTTCAGCTAAAACTACAAGTTAGTGTAGTGTGACCTCTGCACAGTGTTCAGCTAAAGCTACAAGTTAGTGTAGTGTGTCCTCCTCACAGTGTTCAGCTAAAGCTACAAGTTAGTGTAGTGCGTCCTCCTCACAGTGTTCAGCTAAAACTACAAGTTAGTGTAGTACGACCTCTGCACAGTGTTCAGCTAAAGCTACAAGGTAGTGTAGTGCGTCCTCCTCACAGTGTTCAGCTAAAACTACAAGTTAGTGTAGTGCGACCTCTGCACAGTGTTCAGCTAAAGCTACAAGTTAGTGTAGTGCTGTCCTCCACACAGTGTTCAGCTAAAACTACAAATTAGTACAGTGCGTCCTCCTCACAGTGTTCAGCTAAAACTACAAGTTAGTGTAGTGCGTCCTCCTCACAGTGTTCAGCTAAAGCTACAAGTTAGTGTAGTGCGTCCTCCTCACAGTGTTCAGCTAAGACTACAAGTTAGTGTAGTGTGACCTCTGCACAGTGTTCAGCTAAAGCTACAAGTTAGTGTAGTGTGTCCTCTGAACAGTGTTCAGCTAAAACTACAAGTTAGTGTAGTGCAACCTCTGCACAGTGTTCAGCTAAAGCTACAAGTTAGTGTAGTGTGTCCACCTCACAGTGTTCAGCTAAAACTACAAGTTAGTGTAATGTGACCGCTGCACAGTGTTCAGCTAAAGCTACAAGTTAGTGTAGTGCGTCCTCCACACAGTGTTCAGCTAAAGCTACAAGTTAGTGTAGTGCAACCTCTGCACAGTGTTCAGCTAAAGCTACAAGTTAGTGTAGTGCGTCCTCCTCACAGTGTTCAGCTAAAACTACAAGTTAGTGTAGTGCGACCTCTGCACAGTGTTCAGCTAAAGCTACAAGTTAGTGTAGTGCGTCCTCCACACAGTGTTCAGCTAAAACTACAAGTTAGTGTAGTGCGACCTCTGGACAGTGTTCAGCTAAAGCTACAAGTTAGTGTAGTGCGTCCTCCACACAGTGTTCAGCTAAAGCTACAAGTTAGTGTAGTGCGACCTCTGCACAGTGTTCAGCTAAAGCTACAAGTTAGTGTAGTGCGTCCTCCTCACAGTGTTCAGCTAAAACTACAAGTTAGTGTAGTGTGACCTCTGCACAGTGTTCAGCTAAAGCTACAAGTTAGTGTAGTGCGTCCTCCTCACAGTGTTCAGCTAAAACTACAAGTTAGTGTAGTGCGACCTCTGCACAGTGTTCAGCTAAAGCTACAAGTTAGTGTAGTATGTCCACCTCACAGTGTTCAGCTAAAACTACAAGTTAGTGTAATGTGACCGCTGCACAGTGTTCAGCTAAAGCTACAAGTTAGTGTAGTGCGTCCTCTGAACAGTGTTCAGCTAAAACTACAAGTTAGTGTAGTGTGACCTCTGCACAGTGTTCAGCTAAAGCTACAAGTTAGTGTAGTGCGTCCTCCACACAGTGTTCAGCTAAAACTACAAGTTAGTGTAGTGCGACCTCTGCTCAGTGTTCAGCTAAAGCTACAAGTTAGTGTAGTGCGTCCTCCACACAGTGTTCAGCTAAAGCTACAAGTTAGTGTAGTGCAACCTCTGCACAGTGTTCAGCTAAAGCTACAAGTTAGTGTAGTGCGTCCTCCTCACAGTGTTCAGCTAAAACTACAAGTTAGTGTAGTGCGACCTCTGCACAGTGTTCAGCTAAAGCTACAAGTTAGTGTAGTGCGTCCTCCACACAGTGTTCAGCTAAAGCTACAAGTTAGTGTAGTGCGACCTCTGCACAGTGTTCAGCTAAAGCTACAAGTTAGTGTAATGCGTCCTTCTCACAGTGTTCAGCTAAAACTACAAGTTAGTGTAGTGCGACCTCTGCACAGTGTTCAGCTAAAGCTACAAGGTAGTGTAGGGCGTCCTCCTTACAGTGTTCAGCTAAAGCTACAAGTTAGTGTAGTGTGTCCTCCACACAGTGTTCAGCTAAAACTACAAGTTAGTGTAGTGCGACCTCTGCTCAGTGTTCAGCTAAAGCTACAAGTTAGTGTAGTGCGTCCTCCACACAGTGTTCAGCTAAAGCTACAAGTTAGTGTAGTGCGACCTCTGCACAGTTTTCAGCTAAAGCTACAAGTTAGTGTAGTGCGTCCTCCTCACAGTGTTCAGCTAAAGCTACAAGTTAATGTAGTGCGTCCTCCTCACAGTGTTCAGCTAAAACTACAAGTTAGTGTAGTGTGACCTCTGCACAGTGTTCAGCTAAAGCTACAAGATAGTGTAGTGTGTCCTCCTCACAGTGTTCAGCTAAAGCTACAAGTTAGTGTAGTGCGTCCTCCTCACAGTGTTCAGCTAAAACTACAAGTTAGTGTAGTACGACCTCTGCACAGTGTTCAGCTAAAGCTACAAGGTAGTGTAGTGCGTCCTCCTCACAGTGTTCAGCTAAAACTACAAGTTAGTGTAGTGCGACCTCTGCACAGTGTTCAGCTAAAGCTACAAGTTAGTGTAGTGCGTCCTCCACACAGTGTTCAGCTAAAACTACAAATTAGTACAGTGCGTCCTCCTCACAGTGTTCAGCTAAAACTACAAGTTAGTGTAGTGCGTCCTCCTCACAGTGTTCAGCTAAAGCTACAAGTTAGTGTAGTGCGTCCTCCTCACAGTGTTCAGCTAAGACTACAAGTTAGTGTAGTGTGACCTCTGCACAGTGTTCAGCTAAAGCTACAAGTTAGTGTAGTGTGTCCTCTGAACAGTGTTCAGCTAAAACTACAAGTTAGTGTAGTGCAACCTCTGCACAGTGTTCAGCTAAAGCTACAAGTTAGTGTAGTGTGTCCACCTCACAGTGTTCAGCTAAAACTACAAGTTAGTGTAATGTGACCGCTGCACAGTGTTCAGCTAAAGCTACAAGTTAGTGTAGTGCGTCCTCCACACAGTGTTCAGCTAAAGCTACAAGTTAGTGTAGTGCAACCTCTGCACAGTGTTCAGCTAAAGCTACAAGTTAGTGTAGTGCGTCCTCCTCACAGTGTTCAGCTAAAACTACAAGTTAGTGTAGTGCGACCTCTGCACAGTGTTCAGCTAAAGCTACAAGTTAGTGTAGTGCGTCCTCCACACAGTGTTCAGCTAAAGCTACAAGTTAGTGTAGTGCGACCTCTGCACAGTGTTCAGCTAAAGCTACAAGTTAGTGTAATGCGTCCTCCTCACAGTGTTCAGCTAAAACTACAAGTTAGTGTAGTGCGACCTCTGCACAGTGTTCAGCTAAAGCTACAAGTTAGTGTAGTGCGTCCTCCACACAGTGTTCAGCTAAAGCTACAAGTTAGTGTAGTGCGACCTCTGCACAGTGTTCAGCTAAAGCTACAAGTTAGTGTAGTGCGTCCTCCACACAGTGTTCAGCTAAAGCTACAAGTTAGTGTAGTGCGACCTCTGCACAGTGTTCAGCTAAAGCTACAAGGTAGTGTAGTGCGTCCTCCTCACAGTGTTCAGCTAAAACTACAAGTTAGTGTAGTGCGACCTCTGCACAGTGTTCAGCTAAAGCTACAAGGTAGTGTAGTGCATCCTCCTCACAGTGTTCAGCTATAACAACAAGTTAGTGTAGTGCGACCTCTGCACAGTGTTCAGCTAAAGCTACAAGGTAGTGTAGTGCGTCCTCCTCACAGTGTTCAGCTAAAACTACAAGTTAGTGTAGTGCGACTTCTGCACAGTGTTCAGCTAAAGCTACAAGTTAGTGTAGTGCGTCCTCCACACAGTGTTCAGCTAAAACTACAAGTTAGTGTAGTGCGACCTCTGCACAGTGTTCAGCTAAAGCTACAAGTTAGTGTAGTGCATCCTCCACAGAGTGTTCAGCTAAAGCTACAAGTTAGTGTAGTGCGACCTCTGCACAGTGTTCAGCTAAAGCTACAAGTTAGTGTAGTGCGTTCTCCTCACAGTGTTCAGATAAAGCTACAAGTTAGTGTAGTGCGTCCTCCACACAGTGTTCAGCTAAAGCTACAAGTTAGTGTAGTGCGACCTCTGCACAGTGTTCAGCTAAAGCTACAAGTTAGTGTAATGCGTCCTCCTCACAGTGTTCAGCTAAAACTACAAGTTAGTGTAGTGCGACCTCTGCACAGTGTTCAGCTAAAGCTACAAGTTAGTGTAGTGCGTCCTCCACACAGTGTTCAGCTAAAGCTACAAGTTAGTGTAGTGCGACCTCTGCACAGTGTTCAGCTAAAGCTACAAGTTAGTGTAGTGCGTCCTCCACACAGTGTTCAGCTAAAGCTACAAGTTAGTGTAGTGCGACCTCTGCACAGTGTTCAGCTAAAGCTACAAGGTAGTGTAGTGCGTCCTCCTCACAGTGTTCAGCTAAAACTACAAGTTAGTGTAGTGCGACCTCTGCACAGTGTTCAGCTAAAGCTACAAGGTAGTGTAGTGCATCCTCCTCACAGTGTTCAGCTATAACAACAAGTTAGTGTAGTGCGACCTCTGCACAGTGTTCAGCTAAAGCTACAAGGTAGTGTAGTGCGTCCTCCTCACAGTGTTCAGCTAAAACTACAAGTTAGTGTAGTGCGACTTCTGCACAGTGTTCAGCTAAAGCTACAAGTTAGTGTAGTGCGTCCTCCACACAGTGTTCAGCTAAAACTACAAGTTAGTGTAGTGCGACCTCTGCACAGTGTTCAGCTAAAGCTACAAGTTAGTGTAGTGCATCCTCCACAGAGTGTTCAGCTAAAGCTACAAGTTAGTGTAGTGCGACCTCTGCACAGTGTTCAGCTAAAGCTACAAGTTAGTGTAGTGCGTTCTCCTCACAGTGTTCAGATAAAGCTACAAGTTAGTGTAGTGCGTCCTCCTCACAGTGTTCAGCTAAAACTACAAGTTAGTGTAGTGTGACCTCTGCACAGTGTTCAGCTAAAGCTACAAGTTAGTGTAGTGCGTCCTCCACACAGTGTTCAGCTAAAGCTACAAGTTAGTGTAGTGCGACCTCTGCACAGTGTTCAGCTAAAGCTACAAGTTAGTGTAATGCGTCCTCCTCACAGTGTTCAGCTAAAACTACAAGTTAGTATAGTGCGACCTCTGCACAGTGTTCAGCTAAAGCTACAAGTTAGTGTAATGCGTCCTCCTCACGGTGTTCAGCTAAAACTACAAGTTAGTGTAGTGTGACCTCTGCACAGTGATCAGCTAAAGCTACAAGGTAGTGTAGTGCGTCCTCCTCACAGTGTTCAGCTAAAACTACAAGTTAGTGTAGTGCGACCTCTGCACAGTGTTCAGCTAAAGCTACAAGGTAGTGTAGTGCGTCCTCCTCACAGTGTTCAGCTATAACTACAAGTTAGTGTAGTGCGACCTCTGCACAGTGTTCAGCTAAAGCTACAAGGTAGTGTAGTGCGTCCTCCTCACAGTGTTCAGCTAAAACTACAAGTTAGTGTAGTGCAACCTCTGCACAGTGTTCAGCTAAAGCTACAAGTTAGTGTAGTGCGTCCTCCACACAGTGTTCAGCTAAAACTACAAGTTAGTGTAGTGCGACCTCTGAACAGTGTTCAGCTAAAGCTACAAGTTAGTGTAGTGCGTCCTCCACACAGTGTTCAGCTAAAGCTACAAGTTAGTGTAGTGCGACCTCTGCACAGTGTTCAGCTAAAGCTACAAGTTAGTGTAGTGCGTCCTCCTCACAGTGTTCAGCTAAAGCTACAAGTTAGTGTAGTGCGTCCTCCACACAGTGTTCAGCTAAAGCTACAAGTTAGTGTAGTGCGACCTCTGCACAGTGTTCAGCTAAAGCCACAAGTTAGTGTAGTGCGTCCTCCTCACAGTGTTCAGCTAAAGCTACAAGTTAGTGTAGTGCGTCCTCCTCACAGTGTTCAGCTAAAACTACAAGTTAGTGTAGTGTGACCTCTGCACAGTGTTCAGCTAAAGCTACAAGTTAGTGTAGTGCGTCCTCCTCACAGTGTTCAGCTAAAACTACAAGTTAGTGTAGTGCGACCTCTGCACAGTGTTCAGCTAAAGCTACAAGTTAGTGTAGTATGTCCACCTCACAGTGTTCAGCTAAAACTACAAGTTAGTGTAATGTGACCGCTGCACAGTGTTCAGCTAAAGCTACAAGTTAGTGTAGTGCGTCCTCTGAACAGTGTTCAGCTAAAACTACAAGTTAGTGTAGTGTGACCTCTGCACAGTGTTCAGCTAAAGCTACAAGTTAGTGTAGTGCGTCCTCCACACAGTGTTCAGCTAAAACTACAAGTTAGTGTAGTGCGACCTCTGCTCAGTGTTCAGCTAAAGCTACAAGTTAGTGTAGTGCGTCCTCCACACAGTGTTCAGCTAAAGCTACAAGTTAGTGTAGTGCAACCTCTGCACAGTGTTCAGCTAAAGCTACAAGTTAGTGTAGTGCGTCCTCCTCACAGTGTTCAGCTAAAACTACAAGTTAGTGTAGTGCGACCTCTGCACAGTGTTCAGCTAAAGCTACAAGTTAGTGTAGTGCGTCCTCCACACAGTGTTCAGCTAAAGCTACAAGTTAGTGTAGTGCGACCTCTGCACAGTGTTCAGCTAAAGCTACAAGTTAGTGTAATGCGTCCTTCTCACAGTGTTCAGCTAAAACTACAAGTTAGTGTAGTGCGACCTCTGCACAGTGTTCAGCTAAAGCTACAAGGTAGTGTAGTGCGTCCTCCTTACAGTGTTCAGCTAAAGCTACAAGTTAGTGTAGTGTGTCCTCCACACAGTGTTCAGCTAAAACTACAAGTTAGTGTAGTGCGACCTCTGCTCAGTGTTCAGCTAAAGCTACAAGTTAGTGTAGTGCGTCCTCCACACAGTGTTCAGCTAAAGCTACAAGTTAGTGTAGTGCGACCTCTGCACAGTTTTCAGCTAAAGCTACAAGTTAGTGTAGTGCGTCCTCCTCACAGTGTTCAGCTAAAGCTACAAGTTAATGTAGTGCGTCCTCCTCACAGTGTTCAGCTAAAACTACAAGTTAGTGTAGTGTGACCTCTGCACAGTGTTCAGCTAAAGCTACAAGATAGTGTAGTGTGTCCTCCTCACAGTGTTCAGCTAAAGCTACAAGTTAGTGTAGTGCGTCCTCCTCACAGTGTTCAGCTAAAACTACAAGTTAGTGTAGTACGACCTCTGCACAGTGTTCAGCTAAAGCTACAAGGTAGTGTAGTGCGTCCTCCTCACAGTGTTCAGCTAAAACTACAAGTTAGTGTAGTGCGACCTCTGCACAGTGTTCAGCTAAAGCTACAAGTTAGTGTAGTGCGTCCTCCACACAGTGTTCAGCTAAAACTACAAATTAGTACAGTGCGTCCTCCTCACAGTGTTCAGCTAAAACTACAAGTTAGTGTAGTGCGTCCTCCTCACAGTGTTCAGCTAAAGCTACAAGTTAGTGTAGTGCGTCCTCCTCACAGTGTTCAGCTAAGACTACAAGTTAGTGTAGTGTGACCTCTGCACAGTGTTCAGCTAAAGCTACAAGTTAGTGTAGTGTGTCCTCTGAACAGTGTTCAGCTAAAACTACAAGTTAGTGTAGTGCAACCTCTGCACAGTGTTCAGCTAAAGCTACAAGTTAGTGTAGTGTGTCCACCTCACAGTGTTCAGCTAAAACTACAAGTTAGTGTAATGTGACCGCTGCACAGTGTTCAGCTAAAGCTACAAGTTAGTGTAGTGCGTCCTCCACACAGTGTTCAGCTAAAGCTACAAGTTAGTGTAGTGCAACCTCTGCACAGTGTTCAGCTAAAGCTACAAGTTAGTGTAGTGCGTCCTCCTCACAGTGTTCAGCTAAAGCTACAAGATAGTGTAGTGTGTCCTCCTCACAGTGTTCAGCTAAAGCTACAAGTTAGTGTAGTGCGTCCTCCTCACAGTGTTCAGCTAAAACTACAAGTTAGTGTAGTGCGACTTCTGCACAGTGTTCAGCTAAAGCTACAAGTTAGTGTAGTGCGTCCTCCACACAGTGTTCAGCTAAAACTACAAGTTAGTGTAGTGCGACCTCTGCACAGTGTTCAGCTAAAGCTACAAGTTAGTGTAGTGCATCCTCCACAGAGTGTTCAGCTAAAGCTACAAGTTAGTGTAGTGCGACCTCTGCACAGTGTTCAGCTAAAGCTACAAGTTAGTGTAGTGCGTTCTCCTCACAGTGTTCAGATAAAGCTACAAGTTAGTGTAGTGCGTCCTCCTCACAGTGTTCAGCTAAAACTACAAGTTAGTGTAGTGTGACCTCTGCACAGTGTTCAGCTAAAGCTACAAGTTAGTGTAGTGCGTCCTCCACACAGTGTTCAGCTAAAGCTACAAGTTAGTGTAGTGCGACCTCTGCACAGTGTTCAGCTAAAGCTACAAGTTAGTGTAATGCGTCCTCCTCACAGTGTTCAGCTAAAACTACAAGTTAGTATAGTGCGACCTCTGCACAGTGTTCAGCTAAAGCTACAAGTTAGTGTAATGCGTCCTCCTCACGGTGTTCAGCTAAAACTACAAGTTAGTGTAGTGTGACCTCTGCACAGTGATCAGCTAAAGCTACAAGGTAGTGTAGTGCGTCCTCCTCACAGTGTTCAGCTAAAACTACAAGTTAGTGTAGTGCGACCTCTGCACAGTGTTCAGCTAAAGCTACAAGGTAGTGTAGTGCGTCCTCCTCACAGTGTTCAGCTATAACTACAAGTTAGTGTAGTGCGACCTCTGCACAGTGTTCAGCTAAAGCTACAAGGTAGTGTAGTGCGTCCTCCTCACAGTGTTCAGCTAAAACTACAAGTTAGTGTAGTGCAACCTCTGCACAGTGTTCAGCTAAAGCTACAAGTTAGTGTAGTGCGTCCTCCACACAGTGTTCAGCTAAAACTACAAGTTAGTGTAGTGCGACCTCTGAACAGTGTTCAGCTAAAGCTACAAGTTAGTGTAGTGCGTCCTCCACACAGTGTTCAGCTAAAGCTACAAGTTAGTGTAGTGCGACCTCTGCACAGTGTTCAGCTAAAGCTACAAGTTAGTGTAGTGCGTCCTCCTCACAGTGTTCAGCTAAAGCTACAAGTTAGTGTAGTGCGTCCTCCACACAGTGTTCAGCTAAAGCTACAAGTTAGTGTAGTGCGACCTCTGCACAGTGTTCAGCTAAAGCCACAAGTTAGTGTAGTGCGTCCTCCTCACAGTGTTCAGCTAAAGCTACAAGTTAGTGTAGTGCGTCCTCCTCACAGTGTTCAGCTAAAACTACAAGTTAGTGTAGTGTGACCTCTGCACAGTGTTCAGCTAAAGCTACAAGTTAGTGTAGTGCGTCCTCCTCACAGTGTTCAGCTAAAACTACAAGTTAGTGTAGTGCGACCTCTGCACAGTGTTCAGCTAAAGCTACAAGTTAGTGTAGTATGTCCACCTCACAGTGTTCAGCTAAAACTACAAGTTAGTGTAATGTGACCGCTGCACAGTGTTCAGCTAAAGCTACAAGTTAGTGTAGTGCGTCCTCTGAACAGTGTTCAGCTAAAACTACAAGTTAGTGTAGTGTGACCTCTGCACAGTGTTCAGCTAAAGCTACAAGTTAGTGTAGTGCGTCCTCCACACAGTGTTCAGCTAAAACTACAAGTTAGTGTAGTGCGACCTCTGCTCAGTGTTCAGCTAAAGCTACAAGTTAGTGTAGTGCGTCCTCCACACAGTGTTCAGCTAAAGCTACAAGTTAGTGTAGTGCAACCTCTGCACAGTGTTCAGCTAAAGCTACAAGTTAGTGTAGTGCGTCCTCCTCACAGTGTTCAGCTAAAACTACAAGTTAGTGTAGTGCGACCTCTGCACAGTGTTCAGCTAAAGCTACAAGTTAGTGTAGTGCGTCCTCCACACAGTGTTCAGCTAAAGCTACAAGTTAGTGTAGTGCGACCTCTGCACAGTGTTCAGCTAAAGCTACAAGTTAGTGTAATGCGTCCTTCTCACAGTGTTCAGCTAAAACTACAAGTTAGTGTAGTGCGACCTCTGCACAGTGTTCAGCTAAAGCTACAAGGTAGTGTAGTGCGTCCTCCTTACAGTGTTCAGCTAAAGCTACAAGTTAGTGTAGTGTGTCCTCCACACAGTGTTCAGCTAAAACTACAAGTTAGTGTAGTGCGACCTCTGCTCAGTGTTCAGCTAAAGCTACAAGTTAGTGTAGTGCGTCCTCCACACAGTGTTCAGCTAAAGCTACAAGTTAGTGTAGTGCGACCTCTGCACAGTTTTCAGCTAAAGCTACAAGTTAGTGTAGTGCGTCCTCCTCACAGTGTTCAGCTAAAGCTACAAGTTAATGTAGTGCGTCCTCCTCACAGTGTTCAGCTAAAACTACAAGTTAGTGTAGTGTGACCTCTGCACAGTGTTCAGCTAAAGCTACAAGATAGTGTAGTGTGTCCTCCTCACAGTGTTCAGCTAAAGCTACAAGTTAGTGTAGTGCGTCCTCCTCACAGTGTTCAGCTAAAACTACAAGTTAGTGTAGTACGACCTCTGCACAGTGTTCAGCTAAAGCTACAAGGTAGTGTAGTGCGTCCTCCTCACAGTGTTCAGCTAAAACTACAAGTTAGTGTAGTGCGACCTCTGCACAGTGTTCAGCTAAAGCTACAAGTTAGTGTAGTGCGTCCTCCACACAGTGTTCAGCTAAAACTACAAATTAGTACAGTGCGTCCTCCTCACAGTGTTCAGCTAAAACTACAAGTTAGTGTAGTGCGTCCTCCTCACAGTGTTCAGCTAAAGCTACAAGTTAGTGTAGTGCGTCCTCCTCACAGTGTTCAGCTAAGACTACAAGTTAGTGTAGTGTGACCTCTGCACAGTGTTCAGCTAAAGCTACAAGTTAGTGTAGTGTGTCCTCTGAACAGTGTTCAGCTAAAACTACAAGTTAGTGTAGTGCAACCTCTGCACAGTGTTCAGCTAAAGCTACAAGTTAGTGTAGTGTGTCCACCTCACAGTGTTCAGCTAAAACTACAAGTTAGTGTAATGTGACCGCTGCACAGTGTTCAGCTAAAGCTACAAGTTAGTGTAGTGCGTCCTCCACACAGTGTTCAGCTAAAGCTACAAGTTAGTGTAGTGCAACCTCTGCACAGTGTTCAGCTAAAGCTACAAGTTAGTGTAGTGCGTCCTCCTCACAGTGTTCAGCTAAAGCTACAAGATAGTGTAGTGTGTCCTCCTCACAGTGTTCAGCTAAAGCTACAAGTTAGTGTAGTGCGTCCTCCTCACAGTGTTCAGCTAAAACTACAAGTTAGTGTAGTACGACCTCTGCACAGTGTTCAGCTAAAGCTACAAGGTAGTGTAGTGCGTCCTCCTCACAGTGTTCAGCTAAAACTACAAGTTAGTGTAGTGCGACCTCTGCACAGTGTTCAGCTAAAGCTACAAGTTAGTGTAGTGCGTCCTCCACACAGTGTTCAGCTAAAACTACAAATTAGTACAGTGCGTCCTCCTCACAGTGTTCAGCTAAAACTACAAGTTAGTGTAGTGCGTCCTCCTCACAGTGTTCAGCTAAAGCTACAAGTTAGTGTAGTGCGTCCTCCTCACAGTGTTCAGCTAAGACTACAAGTTAGTGTAGTGTGACCTCTGCACAGTGTTCAGCTAAAGCTACAAGTTAGTGTAGTGTGTCCTCTGAACAGTGTTCAGCTAAAACTACAAGTTAGTGTAGTGCAACCTCTGCACAGTGTTCAGCTAAAGCTACAAGTTAGTGTAGTGTGTCCACCTCACAGTGTTCAGCTAAAACTACAAGTTAGTGTAATGTGACCGCTGCACAGTGTTCAGCTAAAGCTACAAGTTAGTGTAGTGCGTCCTCCACACAGTGTTCAGCTAAAGCTACAAGTTAGTGTAGTGCAACCTCTGCACAGTGTTCAGCTAAAGCTACAAGTTAGTGTAGTGCGTCCTCCTCACAGTGTTCAGCTAAAACTACAAGTTAGTGTAGTGCGACCTCTGCACAGTGTTCAGCTAAAGCTACAAGTTAGTGTAGTGCGTCCTCCACACAGTGTTCAGCTAAAGCTACAAGTTAGTGTAGTGCGACCTCTGCACAGTGTTCAGCTAAAGCTACAAGTTAGTGTAATGCGTCCTCCTCACAGTGTTCAGCTAAAACTACAAGTTAGTGTAGTGCGACCTCTGCACAGTGTTCAGCTAAAGCTACAAGTTAGTGTAGTGCGTCCTCCACACAGTGTTCAGCTAAAGCTACAAGTTAGTGTAGTGTGACCTCTGCACAGTGTTCAGCTAAAGCTACAAGTTAGTGTAGTGCGTCCTCCACACAGTGTTCAGCTAAAGCTACAAGTTAGTGTAGTGCGACCTCTGCACAGTGTTCAGCTAAAGCTACAAGGTAGTGTAGTGCGTCCTCCTCACAGTGTTCAGCTAAAACTACAAGTTAGTGTAGTGCGACCTCTGCACAGTGTTCAGCTAAAGCTACAAGGTAGTGTAGTGCATCCTCCTCACAGTGTTCAGCTATAACAACAAGTTAGTGTAGTGCGACCTCTGCACAGTGTTCAGCTAAAGCTACAAGGTAGTGTAGTGCGTCCTCCTCACAGTGTTCAGCTAAAACTACAAGTTAGTGTAGTGCGACTTCTGCACAGTGTTCAGCTAAAGCTACAAGTTAGTGTAGTGCGTCCTCCACACAGTGTTCAGCTAAAACTACAAGTTAGTGTAGTGCGACCTCTGCACAGTGTTCAGCTAAAGCTACAAGTTAGTGTAGTGCATCCTCCACAGAGTGTTCAGCTAAAGCTACAAGTTAGTGTAGTGCGACCTCTGCACAGTGTTCAGCTAAAGCTACAAGTTAGTGTAGTGCGTTCTCCTCACAGTGTTCAGATAAAGCTACAAGTTAGTGTAGTGCGTCCTCCTCACAGTGTTCAGCTAAAACTACAAGTTAGTGTAGTGTGACCTCTGCACAGTGTTCAGCTAAAGCTACAAGTTAGTGTAGTGCGTCCTCCTCACAGTGTTCAGCTAAAACTACAAGTTAGTGTAGTGCGACCTCTGCACAGTGTTCAGCTAAAGCTACAAGGTAGTGTAGTGCGTCCTCCTCACAGTGTTCAGCTAAAACTACAAGTTAGTGTAGTGCGACCTATGCACAGTGTTCAGCTAAAGCTACAAGTTAGTGTAGTGCGTCCTCCACACAGTGTTCAGCTAAAGCTACAAGTTAGTGTAGTGCGACCTCTGCACAGTGTTCAGCTAAAGCTACAAGTTAGTGTAATGCGTCCTCCTCACAGTGTTCAGCTAAAACTACAAGTTAGTATAGTGCGACCTCTGCACAGTGTTCAGCTAAAGCTACAAGTTAGTGTAATGCGTCCTCCTCACAGTGTTCAGCTAAAACTACAAGTTAGTGTAGTGTGACATCTGCACAGTGATCAGCTAAAGCTACAAGGTAGTGTAGTGCGTCCTCCTCACAGTGTTCAGCTAAAACTACAAGTTAGTGTAGTGCGACCTCTGCACAGTGTTCAGCTAAAGCTACAAGGTAGTGTAGTGCGTCCTCCTCACAGTGTTCAGCTATAACTACAAGTTAGTGTAGTGCGACCTCTGCACAGTGTTCAGCTAAAGCTACAAGGTAGTGTAGTGCGTCCTCCTCACAGTGTTCAGCTAAAACTACAAGTTAGTGTAGTGCAACCTCTGCACAGTGTTCAGCTAAAGCTACAAGTTAGTGTAGTGCGTCCTCCACACAGTGTTCAGCTAAAACTACAAGTTAGTGTAGTGCGACCTCTGAACAGTGTTCAGCTAAAGCTACAAGTTAGTGTAGTGCGTCCTCCACACAGTGTTCAGCTAAAGCTACAAGTTAGTGTAGTGCGACCTCTGCACAGTGTTCAGCTAAAGCTACAAGTTAGTGTAGTGCGTCCTCCTCACAGTGTTCAGCTAAAGCTACAAGTTAGTGTAGTGCGTCCTCCTCACAGTGTTCAGCTAAAACTACAAGTTAGTGTAGTGTGACCTCTGCACAGTGTTCAGCTAAAGCTACAAGTTAGTGTAGTGCGTCCTCCTCACAGTGTTCAGCTAAAACTACAAGTTAGTGTAGTGCGACCTCTGCACAGTGTTCAGCTAAAGCTACAAGTTAGTGTAGTGTGTCCACCTCACAGTGTTAAGCTAAAACTACAAGTTAGTATAATGTGACCGCTGCACAGTGTTCAGCTAAAGCTACAAGTTAGTGTAGTGCGTCCTCTGAACAGTGTTCAGCTAAAACTACAAGTTAGTGTAGTGTGACCTCTGCACAGTGTTCAGCTAAAGCTACAAGTTAGTGTAGTGCGTCCTCCACACAGTGTTCAGCTAAAACTACAAGTTAGTGTAGTGCGACCTCTGCTCAGTGTTCAGCTAAAGCTACAAGTTAGTGTAGTGCGTCCTCCACACAGTGTTCAGCTAAAGCTACAAGTTAGTGTAGTGCAACCTCTGCACAGTGTTCAGCTAAAGCTACAAGTTAGTGTAGTGCGTCCTCCTCACAGTGTTCAGCTAAAACTACAAGTTAGTGTAGTGCGACCTCTGCACAGTGTTCAGCTAAAGCTACAAGTTAGTGTAGTGCGTCCTCCACACAGTGTTCAGCTAAAGCTACAAGTTAGTGTAGTGCGACCTCTGCACAGTGTTCAACTAAAGCTACAAGTTAGTGTAATGCGTCCTCCTCACAGTGTTCAGCTAAAACTACAAGTTAGTGTAGTGCGACCTCTGCACAGTGTTCAGCTAAAGCTACAAGGTAGTGTAGTGCGTCCTCCTTACAGTGTTCAGCTAAAGCTACAAGTTAGTGTAGTGTGTCCTCCACACAGTGTTCAGCTAAAACTACAAGTTAGTGTAGTGCGACCTCTGCTCAGTGTTCAGCTAAAGCTACAAGTTAGTGTAGTGCGTCCTCCACACAGTGTTCAGCTAAAGCTACAAGTTAGTGTAGTGCGACCTCTGCATCAGCTAAAGCTACAAGTTAGTGTAGTGCGTCCTCCTCACAGTGTTCAGCTAAAGCTACAAGTTAGTGTAGTGCGTCCTCCTCACAGTGTTCAGCTAAAACTACAAGTTAGTGTAGTGTGACCTCTGCACAGTGTTCAGCTAAAGCTACAAGTTAGTGTAGTGTGTCCTCCTCACAGTGTTCAGCTAAAGCTACAAGTTAGTGTAGTGCGTCCTCCTCACAGTGTTCAGCTAAAACTACAAGTTAGTGTAGTACGACCTCTGCACAGTGTTCAGCTAAAGCTACAAGGTAGTGTAGTGCGTCCTCCTCACAGTGTTCAGCTAAAACTACAAGTTAGTGTAGTGCGACCTCTGCACAGTGTTCAGCTAAAGCTACAAGTTAGTGTAGTGCGTCCTCCACACAGTGTTCAGCTAAAACTACAAGTTAGTACAGTGCGTCCTCCTCACAGTGTTCAGCTAAAACTACAAGTTAGTGTAGTGCGTCCTCCTCACAGTGTTCAGCTAAAGCTACAAGTTAGTGTAGTGCGTCCTCCTCACAGTGTTCAGCTAAGACTACAAGTTAGTGTAGTGTGACCTCTGCACAGTGTTCAGCTAAAGCTACAAGTTAGTGTAGTGTGTCCTCTGAACAGTGTTCAGCTAAAACTACAAGTTAGTGTAGTGCAACCTCTGCACAGTGTTCAGCTAAAGCTACAAGTTAGTGTAGTGTGTCCACCTCACAGTGTTCTGCTAAAACTACAAGTTAGTGTAATGTGACCGCTGCACAGTGTTCAGCTAAAGCTACAAGTTAGTGTAGTGCGTCCTCCACACAGTGTTCAGCTAAAGCTACAAGTTAGTGTAGTGCAACCTCTGCACAGTGTTCAGCTAAAGCTACAAGTTAGTGTAGTGCGTCCTCCTCACAGTGTTCAGCTAAAACTACAAGTTAGTGTAGTGCGACCTCTGCACAGTGTTCAGCTAAAGCTACAAGTTAGTGTAGTGCGTCCTCCACACAGTGTTCAGCTAAAGCTACAAGTTAGTGTAGTGCGACCTCTGCACAGTGTTCAGCTAAAGCTACAAGTTAGTGTAATGCGTCCTCCTCACAGTGTTCAGCTAAAACTACAAGTTAGTGTAGTGCCACCTCTGCACAGTGTTCAGCTAAAGCTACAAGTTAGTGTAGTGCGTCCTCCACACAGTGTTCAGCTAAAGCTACAAGTTAGTGTAGTGTGACCTCTGCACAGTGTTCAGCTAAAGCTACAAGTTAGTGTAGTGCGCCCTCCACACAGTGTTCAGCTAAAGCTACAAGTTAGTGTAGTGCGACCTCTGCACAGTGTTCAGCTAAAGCTACAAGGTAGTGTAGTGCGTCCTCCTCACAGTGTTCAGCTAAAACTACAAGTTAGTGTAGTGCGACCTCTGCACAGTGTTCAGCTAAAGCTACAAGGTAGTGTAGTGCATCCTCCTCACAGTGTTCAGCTATAACAACAAGTTAGTGTAGTGC
This sequence comes from Aquarana catesbeiana, assembly GCF_042186555.1. NCBI lineage: Eukaryota > Metazoa > Chordata > Amphibia > Anura > Ranidae > Aquarana > Aquarana catesbeiana. The sequence goes on from NC_133329.1 coordinate 179,966,648, forward strand.
GACCTCTGCACAGTGTTCAGCTAAAGCTACAAGGTAGTGTAGTGCGTCCTCCTCACAGTGTTCAGCTAAAACTACAAGTTAGTGTAGTGCGACCTCTGCACAGTGTTCAGCTAAAGCTACAAGTTAGTGTAGTGCTGTCCTCCACACAGTGTTCAGCTAAAACTACAAATTAGTACAGTGCGTCCTCCTCACAGTGTTCAGCTAAAACTACAAGTTAGTGTAGTGCGTCCTCCTCACAGTGTTCAGCTAAAGCTACAAGTTAGTGTAGTGCGTCCTCCTCACAGTGTTCAGCTAAGACTACAAGTTAGTGTAGTGTGACCTCTGCACAGTGTTCAGCTAAAGCTACAAGTTAGTGTAGTGTGTCCTCTGAACAGTGTTCAGCTAAAACTACAAGTTAGTGTAGTGCAACCTCTGCACAGTGTTCAGCTAAAGCTACAAGTTAGTGTAGTGTGTCCACCTCACAGTGTTCAGCTAAAACTACAAGTTAGTGTAATGTGACCGCTGCACAGTGTTCAGCTAAAGCTACAAGTTAGTGTAGTGCGTCCTCCACACAGTGTTCAGCTAAAGCTACAAGTTAGTGTAGTGCAACCTCTGCACAGTGTTCAGCTAAAGCTACAAGTTAGTGTAGTGCGTCCTCCTCACAGTGTTCAGCTAAAACTACAAGTTAGTGTAGTGCGACCTCTGCACAGTGTTCAGCTAAAGCTACAAGTTAGTGTAGTGCGTCCTCCACACAGTGTTCAGCTAAAACTACAAGTTAGTGTAGTGCGACCTCTGGACAGTGTTCAGCTAAAGCTACAAGTTAGTGTAGTGCGTCCTCCACACAGTGTTCAGCTAAAGCTACAAGTTAGTGTAGTGCGACCTCTGCACAGTGTTCAGCTAAAGCTACAAGTTAGTGTAGTGCGTCCTCCTCACAGTGTTCAGCTAAAGCTACAAGTTAGTGTAGTGCGTCCTCCTCACAGTGTTCAGCTAAAACTACAAGTTAGTGTAGTGTGACCTCTGCACAGTGTTCAGCTAAAGCTACAAGTTAGTGTAGTGCGTCCTCCTCACAGTGTTCAGCTAAAACTACAAGTTAGTGTAGTGCGACCTCTGCACAGTGTTCAGCTAAAGCTACAAGTTAGTGTAGTATGTCCACCTCACAGTGTTCAGCTAAAACTACAAGTTAGTGTAATGTGACCGCTGCACAGTGTTCAGCTAAAGCTACAAGTTAGTGTAGTGCGTCCTCTGAACAGTGTTCAGCTAAAACTACAAGTTAGTGTAGTGTGACCTCTGCACAGTGTTCAGCTAAAGCTACAAGTTAGTGTAGTGCGTCCTCCACACAGTGTTCAGCTAAAACTACAAGTTAGTGTAGTGCGACCTCTGCTCAGTGTTCAGCTAAAGCTACAAGTTAGTGTAGTGCGTCCTCCACACAGTGTTCAGCTAAAGCTACAAGTTAGTGTAGTGCAACCTCTGCACAGTGTTCAGCTAAAGCTACAAGTTAGTGTAGTGCGTCCTCCTCACAGTGTTCAGCTAAAACTACAAGTTAGTGTAGTGCGACCTCTGCACAGTGTTCAGCTAAAGCTACAAGTTAGTGTAGTGCGTCCTCCACACAGTGTTCAGCTAAAGCTACAAGTTAGTGTAGTGCGACCTCTGCACAGTGTTCAGCTAAAGCTACAAGTTAGTGTAATGCGTCCTTCTCACAGTGTTCAGCTAAAACTACAAGTTAGTGTAGTGCGACCTCTGCACAGTGTTCAGCTAAAGCTACAAGGTAGTGTAGTGCGTCCTCCTTACAGTGTTCAGCTAAAGCTACAAGTTAGTGTAGTGTGTCCTCCACACAGTGTTCAGCTAAAACTACAAGTTAGTGTAGTGCGACCTCTGCTCAGTGTTCAGCTAAAGCTACAAGTTAGTGTAGTGCGTCCTCCACACAGTGTTCAGCTAAAGCTACAAGTTAGTGTAGTGCGACCTCTGCACAGTTTTCAGCTAAAGCTACAAGTTAGTGTAGTGCGTCCTCCTCACAGTGTTCAGCTAAAGCTACAAGTTAATGTAGTGCGTCCTCCTCACAGTGTTCAGCTAAAACTACAAGTTAGTGTAGTGTGACCTCTGCACAGTGTTCAGCTAAAGCTACAAGATAGTGTAGTGTGTCCTCCCCACAGTGTTCAGCTAAAGCTACAAGTTAGTGTAGTGCGTCCTCCTCACAGTGTTCAGCTAAAACTACAAGTTAGTGTAGTACGACCTCTGCACAGTGTTCAGCTAAAGCTACAAGGTAGTGTAGTGCGTCCTCCTCACAGTGTTCAGCTAAAACTACAAGTTAGTGTAGTGCGACCTCTGCACAGTGTTCAGCTAAAGCTACAAGTTAGTGTAGTGCGTCCTCCACACAGTGTTCAGCTAAAACTACAAATTAGTACAGTGCGTCCTCCTCACAGTGTTCAGCTAAAACTACAAGTTAGTGTAGTGCGTCCTCCTCACAGTGTTCAGCTAAAGCTACAAGTTAGTGTAGTGCGTCCTCCTCACAGTGTTCAGCTAAGACTACAAGTTAGTGTAGTGTGACCTCTGCACAGTGTTCAGCTAAAGCTACAAGTTAGTGTAGTGTGTCCTCTGAACAGTGTTCAGCTAAAACTACAAGTTAGTGTAGTGCAACCTCTGCACAGTGTTCAGCTAAAGCTACAAGTTAGTGTAGTGTGTCCACCTCACAGTGTTCAGCTAAAACTACAAGTTAGTGTAATGTGACCGCTGCACAGTGTTCAGCTAAAGCTACAAGTTAGTGTAGTGCGTCCTCCACACAGTGTTCAGCTAAAGCTACAAGTTAGTGTAGTGCAACCTCTGCACAGTGTTCAGCTAAAGCTACAAGTTAGTGTAGTGCGTCCTCCTCACAGTGTTCAGCTAAAACTACAAGTTAGTGTAGTGCGACCTCTGCACAGTGTTCAGCTAAAGCTACAAGTTAGTGTAGTGCGTCCTCCACACAGTGTTCAGCTAAAGCTACAAGTTAGTGTAGTGCGACCTCTGCACAGTGTTCAGCTAAAGCTACAAGTTAGTGTAATGCGTCCTCCTCACAGTGTTCAGCTAAAACTACAAGTTAGTGTAGTGCGACCTCTGCACAGTGTTCAGCTAAAGCTACAAGTTAGTGTAGTGCGTCCTCCACACAGTGTTCAGCTAAAGCTACAAGTTAGTGTAGTGTGACCTCTGCACAGTGTTCAGCTAAAGCTACAAGTTAGTGTAGTGCGTCCTCCACACAGTGTTCAGCTAAAGCTACAAGTTAGTGTAGTGCGACCTCTGCACAGTGTTCAGCTAAAGCTACAAGGTAGTGTAGTGCGTCCTCCTCACAGTGTTCAGCTAAAACTACAAGTTAGTGTAGTGCGACCTCTGCACAGTGTTCAGCTAAAGCTACAAGGTAGTGTAGTGCATCCTCCTCACAGTGTTCAGCTATAACAACAAGTTAGTGTAGTGCGACCTCTGCACAGTGTTCAGCTAAAGCTACAAGGTAGTGTAGTGCGTCCTCCTCACAGTGTTCAGCTAAAACTACAAGTTAGTGTAGTGCGACTTCTGCACAGTGTTCAGCTAAAGCTACAAGTTAGTGTAGTGCGTCCTCCACACAGTGTTCAGCTAAAACTACAAGTTAGTGTAGTGCGACCTCTGCACAGTGTTCAGCTAAAGCTACAAGTTAGTGTAGTGCATCCTCCACAGAGTGTTCAGCTAAAGCTACAAGTTAGTGTAGTGCGACCTCTGCACAGTGTTCAGCTAAAGCTACAAGTTAGTGTAGTGCGTTCTCCTCACAGTGTTCAGATAAAGCTACAAGTTAGTGTAGTGCGTCCTCCTCACAGTGTTCAGCTAAAACTACAAGTTAGTGTAGTGTGACCTCTGCACAGTGTTCAGCTAAAGCTACAAGTTAGTGTAGTGCGTCCTCCTCACAGTGTTCAGCTAAAACTACAAGTTAGTGTAGTGCGACCTCTGCACAGTGTTCAGCTAAAGCTACAAGGTAGTGTAGTGCGTCCTCCTCACAGTGTTCAGCTAAAACTACAAGTTAGTGTAGTGCGACCTATGCACAGTGTTCAGCTAAAGCTACAAGTTAGTGTAGTGCGTCCTCCACACAGTGTTCAGCTAAAGCTACAAGTTAGTGTAGTGCGACCTCTGCACAGTGTTCAGCTAAAGCTACAAGTTAGTGTAATGCGTCCTCCTCACAGTGTTCAGCTAAAACTACAAGTTAGTATAGTGCGACCTCTGCACAGTGTTCAGCTAAAGCTACAAGTTAGTGTAATGCGTCCTCCTCACAGTGTTCAGCTAAAACTACAAGTTAGTGTAGTGTGACCTCTGCACAGTGATCAGCTAAAGCTACAAGGTAGTGTAGTGCGTCCTCCTCACAGTGTTCAGCTAAAACTACAAGTTAGTGTAGTGCGACCTCTGCACAGTGTTCAGCTAAAGCTACAAGGTAGTGTAGTGCGTCCTCCTCACAGTGTTCAGCTATAACTACAAGTTAGTGTAGTGCGACCTCTGCACAGTGTTCAGCTAAAGCTACAAGGTAGTGTAGTGCGTCCTCCTCACAGTGTTCAGCTAAAACTACAAGTTAGTGTAGTGCAACCTCTGCACAGTGTTCAGCTAAAGCTACAAGTTAGTGTAGTGCGTCCTCCACACAGTGTTCAGCTAAAACTACAAGTTAGTGTAGTGCGACCTCTGAACAGTGTTCAGCTAAAGCTACAAGTTAGTGTAGTGCGTCCTCCACACAGTGTTCAGCTAAAGCTACAAGTTAGTGTAGTGCGACCTCTGCACAGTGTTCAGCTAAAGCTACAAGTTAGTGTAGTGCGTCCTCCTCACAGTGTTCAGCTAAAGCTACAAGTTAGTGTAGTGCGTCCTCCTCACAGTGTTCAGCTAAAACTACAAGTTAGTGTAGTGTGACCTCTGCACAGTGTTCAGCTAAAGCTACAAGTTAGTGTAGTGCGTCCTCCTCACAGTGTTCAGCTAAAACTACAAGTTAGTGTAGTGCGACCTCTGCACAGTGTTCAGCTAAAGCTACAAGTTAGTGTAGTGTGTCCACCTCACAGTGTTAAGCTAAAACTACAAGTTAGTGTAATGTGACCGCTGCACAGTGTTCAGCTAAAGCTACAAGTTAGTGTAGTGCGTCCTCTGAACAGTGTTCAGCTAAAACTACAAGTTAGTGTAGTGTGACCTCTGCACAGTGTTCAGCTAAAGCTACAAGTTAGTGTAGTGCGTCCTCCACACAGTGTTCAGCTAAAACTACAAGTTAGTGTAGTGCGACCTCTGCTCAGTGTTCAGCTAAAGCTACAAGTTAGTGTAGTGCGTCCTCCACACAGTGTTCAGCTAAAGCTACAAGTTAGTGTAGTGCAACCTCTGCACAGTGTTCAGCTAAAGCTACAAGTTAGTGTAGTGCGTCCTCCTCACAGTGTTCAGCTAAAACTACAAGTTAGTGTAGTGCGACCTCTGCACAGTGTTCAGCTAAAGCTACAAGTTAGTGTAGTGCGTCCTCCACACAGTGTTCAGCTAAAGCTACAAGTTAGTGTAGTGCGACCTCTGCACAGTGTTCAACTAAAGCTACAAGTTAGTGTAATGCGTCCTCCTCACAGTGTTCAGCTAAAACTACAAGTTAGTGTAGTGCGACCTCTGCACAGTGTTCAGCTAAAGCTACAAGGTAGTGTAGTGCGTCCTCCTTACAGTGTTCAGCTAAAGCTACAAGTTAGTGTAGTGTGTCCTCCACACAGTGTTCAGCTAAAACTACAAGTTAGTGTAGTGCGACCTCTGCTCAGTGTTCAGCTAAAGCTACAAGTTAGTGTAGTGCGTCCTCCACACAGTGTTCAGCTAAAGCTACAAGTTAGTGTAGTGCGACCTCTGCATCAGCTAAAGCTACAAGTTAGTGTAGTGCGTCCTCCTCACAGTGTTCAGCTAAAGCTACAAGTTAGTGTAGTGCGTCCTCCTCACAGTGTTCAGCTAAAACTACAAGTTAGTGTAGTGTGACCTCTGCACAGTGTTCAGCTAAAGCTACAAGTTAGTGTAGTGTGTCCTCCTCACAGTGTTCAGCTAAAGCTACAAGTTAGTGTAGTGCGTCCTCCTCACAGTGTTCAGCTAAAACTACAAGTTAGTGTAGTACGACCTCTGCACAGTGTTCAGCTAAAGCTACAAGGTAGTGTAGTGCGTCCTCCTCACAGTGTTCAGCTAAAACTACAAGTTAGTGTAGTGCGACCTCTGCACAGTGTTCAGCTAAAGCTACAAGTTAGTGTAGTGCGTCCTCCACACAGTGTTCAGCTAAAACTACAAGTTAGTACAGTGCGTCCTCCTCACAGTGTTCAGCTAAAACTACAAGTTAGTGTAGTGCGTCCTCCTCACAGTGTTCAGCTAAAGCTACAAGTTAGTGTAGTGCGTCCTCCTCACAGTGTTCAGCTAAGACTACAAGTTAGTGTAGTGTGACCTCTGCACAGTGTTCAGCTAAAGCTACAAGTTAGTGTAGTGTGTCCTCTGAACAGTGTTCAGCTAAAACTACAAGTTAGTGTAGTGCAACCTCTGCACAGTGTTCAGCTAAAGCTACAAGTTAGTGTAGTGTGTCCACCTCACAGTGTTCTGCTAAAACTACAAGTTAGTGTAATGTGACCGCTGCACAGTGTTCAGCTAAAGCTACAAGTTAGTGTAGTGCGTCCTCCACACAGTGTTCAGCTAAAGCTACAAGTTAGTGTAGTGCAACCTCTGCACAGTGTTCAGCTAAAGCTACAAGTTAGTGTAGTGCGTCCTCCTCACAGTGTTCAGCTAAAACTACAAGTTAGTGTAGTGCGACCTCTGCACAGTGTTCAGCTAAAGCTACAAGTTAGTGTAGTGCGTCCTCCACACAGTGTTCAGCTAAAGCTACAAGTTAGTGTAGTGCGACCTCTGCACAGTGTTCAGCTAAAGCTACAAGTTAGTGTAATGCGTCCTCCTCACAGTGTTCAGCTAAAACTACAAGTTAGTGTAGTGCCACCTCTGCACAGTGTTCAGCTAAAGCTACAAGTTAGTGTAGTGCGTCCTCCACACAGTGTTCAGCTAAAGCTACAAGTTAGTGTAGTGTGACCTCTGCACAGTGTTCAGCTAAAGCTACAAGTTAGTGTAGTGCGCCCTCCACACAGTGTTCAGCTAAAGCTACAAGTTAGTGTAGTGCGACCTCTGCACAGTGTTCAGCTAAAGCTACAAGGTAGTGTAGTGCATCCTCCTCACAGTGTTCAGCTAAAACTACAAGTTAGTGTAGTGCGACCTCTGCACAGTGTTCAGCTAAAGCTACAAGGTAGTGTAGTGCATCCTCCTCACAGTGTTCAGCTATAACAACAAGTTAGTGTAGTGCGACCTCTGCACAGTGTTCAGCTAAAGCTACAAGGTAGTGTAGTGCGTCCTCCTCACAGTGTTCAGCTAAAACTACAAGTTAGTGTAGTGCGACTTCTGCACAGTGTTCAGCTAAAGCTACAAGTTAGTGTAGTGCGTCCTCCACACAGTGTTCAGCTAAAACTACAAGTTAGTGTAGTGCGACCTCTGCACAGTGTTCAGCTAAAGCTACAAGTTAGTGTAGTGCATCCTCCACACAATGTTCAGCTAAAGCTACAAGTTAGTGTAGTGCGACCTCTGCACAGTGTTCAGCTAAAGCTACAAGTTAGTGTAGTGCGTTCTCCTCACAGTGTTCAGATAAAGCTACAAGTTAGTGTAGTGCGTCCTCCTCACAGTGTTCAGCTAAAACTACAAGTTAGTGTAGTGTGACCTCTGCACAGTGTTCAGCTAAAGCTACAAGTTAGTGTAGTGCGTCCTCCTCACAGTGTTCAGCTAAAACTGTAAGTTAGTGTAGTGCGACCTCTGCACAGTGTTCAGCTAAAGCTACAAGGTAGTGTAGTGCGTCCTCCTCACAGTGTTCAGCTAAAACTACAAGTTAGTGTAGTGCGACCTATGCACAGTGTTCAGCTAAAGCTACAAGTTAGTGTAGTGCGTCCTCCACACAGTGTTCAGCTAAAGCTACAAGTTAGTGTAGTGTGACCTCTGCACAGTGTTCAGCTAAAGCTACAAGTTAGTGTAGTGCGACCTCTGCACAGTTTTCAGCTAAAGCTACAAGTTAGTGTAGTGCGTCCTCCTCACAGTGTTCAGCTAAAGCTACAAGTTAGTGTAGTGCGTCCTCCTCACAGTGTTCAGCTAAAACTACAAGTTAGTGTAGTGTGACCTCTGCACAGTGTTCAGCTAAAGCTACAAGGTAGTGTAGTGCGTCCTCCTCACAGTGTTCAGCTAAAACTACAAGTTAGTGTAGTGCGACCTCTGCACAGTGTTCAGCTAAAGCTACAAGGTAGTGTAGTGCGTCCTCCTCACAGTGTTCAGCTATAACAACAAGTTAGTGTAGTGCGACCTCTGCACAGTGTTCAGCTAAAGCTACAAGGTAGTGTAGTGCGTCCTCCTCACAGTGTTCAGCTAAAACTACAAGTTAGTGTAGTGCGACTTCTGCACAGTGTTCAGCTAAAGCTACAAGTTAGTGTAGTGCGTCCTCCACACAGTGTTCAGCTAAAACTACAAGTTAGTGTAGTGCGACCTCTGCACAGTGTTCAGCTAAAGCTACAAGTTAGTGTAGTGCATCCTCCACACAGTGTTCAGCTAAAGCTACAAGTTAGTGTAGTGCGACCTCTGCACAGTGTTCAGCTAAAGCTACAAGTTAGTGTAGTGCGTTCTCCTCACAGTGTTCAGCTAAAGCTACAAGTTAGTGTAGTGCGTCCTCCTCACAGTGTTCAGCTAAAACTACAAGTTAGTGTAGTGTGACCTCTGCACAGTGTTCAGCTAAAGCTACAAGTTAGTGTAGTGCGTCCTCCTCACAGTGTTCAGCTAAAACTACAAGTTAGTGTAGTGCGACCTCTGCACAGTGTTCAGCTAAAGCTACAAGGTAGTGTAGTGCGTCCTCCTCACAGTGTTCAGCTAAAACTACAAGTTAGTGTAGTGCGACCTCTGCACACTGTTCAGCTAAAGCTACAAGTTAGTGTAGTGCGTCCTCCACACAGTGTTCAGCTAAAACTACAAGTTAGTGCAGTGCGTCCTCCTCACAGTGTTCAGCTAAAACTACAAGTTAGTGTAGTGCGTCCTCCTCACAGTGTTCAGCTAAAGCTACAAGTTAGTGTAGTGCGTCCTCCTCACAGTGTTCAGCTAAGACTACAAGTTAGTGTAGTGTGACCTCTGCACAGTGTTCAGCTAAAGCTACAAGTTAGTGTAGTGTGTCCTCCTCACAGTGTTCAGCTAAAACTACAAGTTAGTGTAGTGTGACCTCTGCACAGTGTTCAGCTAAAGCTACAAGTTAGTGTAGTGCGTCCTCCTCACAGTGTTCAGCTAAAACTACAAGTTAGTGTAGTGCGACCTCTGCACAGTGTTCAGCTAAAGCTACAAGGTAGTGTAATGCGTCCTCCTCACAGTGTTCAGCTAAAACTACAAGTTAGTGTAGTGCGACCTATGCACAGTGTTCAGCTAAAGCTACAAGTTAGTGTAGTGCGTCCTCCACACAGTGTTCAGCTAAAGCTACAAGTTAGTGTAGTGCGACCTCTGCACAGTGTTCAGCTAAAGCTACAAGTTAGTGTAATGCGTCCTCCTCACAGTGTTCAGCTAAAACTACAAGTTAGTATAGTGCGACCTCTGCACAGTGTTCAGCTAAAGCTACAAGTTAGTGTAATGCGTCCTCCTCACAGTGTTCAGCTAAAACTACAAGTTAGTGTAGTGCGACCTCTGCACAGTGTTCAGCTAAAGCTACAAGTTAGTGTAGTGCGTCCTCCTCACAGTGTTCAGCTAAAGCTACAAGTTAGTGTAGTGCGTCCTCCTCACAGTGTTCAGCTAAAACTACAAGTTAGTGTAGTGTGACCTCTGCACAGTGATCAGCTAAAGCTACAAGGTAGTGTAGTGCGTCCTCCTCACAGTGTTCAGCTAAAACTACAAGTTAGTGTAGTGCGACCTCTGCACAGTGTTCAGCTAAAGCTACAAGGTAGTGTAGTGCGTCCTCCTCACAGTGTTCAGCTATAACTACAAGTTAGTGTAGTGCGACCTCTGCACAGTGTTCAGCTAAAGCTACAAGGTAGTGTAGTGCATCCTCCTCACAGTGTTCAGCTAAAACTACAAGTTAGTGTAGTGCGACCTCTGCACAGTGTTCAGCTAAAGCTACAAGTTAGTGTAGTGCGTCCTCCACACAGTGTTCAGCTAAAACTACAAGTTAGTGTAGTGCGACCTCTGCACAGTGTTCAGCTAAAGCTACAAGTTAGTGTAGTGCGTCCTCCACACAGTGTTCAGCTAAAGCTACAAGTTAGTGTAGTGCGACCTCTGCACAGTGTTCAGCTAAAGCTACAAGTTAGTGTAGTGCGTCCTCCTCACAGGGTTCAGCTAAAGCTACAAGTTAGTGTAGTGCGTCCTCCTCACAGTGTTCAGCTAAAACTACAAGTTAGTGTAGTGTGACCTCTGCACAGTGTTCAGCTAAAGCTACAAGTTAGTGTAGTGCGTTCTCCTCACAGTGTTCAGATAAAGCTACAAGTTAGTGTAGTGCGTCCTCCTCACAGTGTTCAGCTAAAACTACAAGTTAGTGTAGTGTGACCTCTGCACAGTGTTCAGCTAAAGCTACAAGTTAGTGTAGTGCGTCCTCCTCACAGTGTTCAGCTAAAACTACAAGTTAGTGTAGTGCGACCTCTGCACAGTGTTCAGCTAAAGCTACAAGGTAGTGTAGTGCGTCCTCCTCACAGTGTTCAGCTAAAACTACAAGTTAGTGTAGTGCGACCTATGCACAGTGTTCAGCTAAAGCTACAAGTTAGTGTAGTGCGTCCTCCACACAGTGTTCAGCTAAAGCTACAAGTTAGTGTAGTGCGACCTCTGCACAGTGTTCAGCTAAAGCTACAAGTTAGTGTAATGCGTCCTCCTCACAGTGTTCAGCTAAAACTACAAGTTAGTATAGTGCGACCTCTGCACAGTGTTCAGCTAAAGCTACAAGTTAGTGTAATGCGTCCTCCTCACAGTGTTCAGCTAAAACTACAAGTTAGTGTAGTGCGACCTCTGCACAGTGTTCAGCTAAAGCTACAAGTTAGTGTAGTGTGTCCTCCTCACAGTGTTCAGCTAAAGCTACAAGTTAGTGTAGTGCGTCCTCCTCACAGTGTTCAGCTAAAACTACAAGTTAGTGTAGTGTGACCTCTGCACAGTGATCAGCTAAAGCTACAAGGTAGTGTAGTGCGTCCTCCTCACAGTGTTCAGCTAAAACTACAAGTTAGTGTAGTGCGACCTCTGCACAGTGTTCAGCTAAAGCTACAAGGTAGTGTAGTGCGTCCTCCTCACAGTGTTCAGCTATAACTACAAGTTAGTGTAGTGCGACCTCTGCACAGTGTTCAGCTAAAGCTACAAGGTAGTGTAGTGCATCCTCCTCACAGTGTTCAGCTAAAACTACAAGTTAGTGTAGTGCGACCTCTGCACAGTGTTCAGCTAAAGCTACAAGTTAGTGTAGTGCGTCCTCCACACAGTGTTCAGCTAAAACTACAAGTTAGTGTAGTGCGACCTCTGCACAGTGTTCAGCTAAAGCTACAAGTTAGTGTAGTGCGTCCTCCACACAGTGTTCAGCTAAAGCTACAAGTTAGTGTAGTGCGACCTCTGCACAGTGTTCAGCTAAAGCTACAAGTTAGTGTAGTGCGTCCTCCTCACAGGGTTCAGCTAAAGCTACAAGTTAGTGTAGTGCGTCCTCCTCACAGTGTTCAGCTAAAACTACAAGTTAGTGTAGTGTGACCTCTGCACAGTGTTCAGCTAAAGCTACAAGTTAGTGTAGTGCGTCCTCCTCACAGTGTTCAGCTAAAACTACAAGTTAGTGTAGTGCGACCTCTGCACAGTGTTCAGCTAAAGCTACAAGTTAGTGTAGTGTGTCCACCTCACAGTGTTCAGCTAAAACTACAAGTTAGTGTAATGTGACCGCTGCACAGTGTTCAGCTAAAGCTACAAGTTAGTGTAGTGCGTCCTCTGAACAGTGTTCAGCTAAAACTACAAGTTAGTGTAGTGTGACCTCTGCACAGTGTTCAGCTAAAGCTACAAGTTAGAGTAGTGCGTCCTCCACACAGTGTTCAGCTAAAACTACAAGTTAGTGTAGTGCGACCTCTGCTCAGTGTTCAGCTAAAGCTACAAGTTAGTGTAGTGCGTCCTCCACACAGTGTTCAGCTAAAGCTACAAGTTAGTGTAGTGCAACCTCTGCACAGTGTTCAGCTAAAGCTACAAGTTAGTGTAGTGCGTCCTCCTCACAGTGTTCAGCTAAAACTACAAGTTAGTGTAGTGCGACCTCTGCACAGTGTTCAGCTAAAGCTACAAGTTAGTGTAGTGCGTCCTCCACACAGTGTTCAGCTAAAGCTACAAGTTAGTGTAGTGCGACCTCTGCACAGTGTTCAGCTAAAGCTACAAGTTAGTGTAATGCGTCCTCCTCACAGTGTTCAGCTAAAACTACAAGTTAGTGTAGTGCGACCTCTGCACAGTGTTCAGCTAAAGCTACAAGGTAGTGTAGTGCGTCCTCCTTACAGTGTTCAGCTAAAGCTACAAGTTAGTGTAGTGTGTCCTCCACACAGTGTTCAGCTAAAACTACAAGTTAGTGTAGTGCAACCTCTGCTCAGTGTTCAGCTAAAGCTACAAGTTAGTGTAGTGCGTCCTCCACACAGTGTTCAGCTAAAGCTACAAGTTAGTGTAGTGCGACCTCTGCACAGTTTTCAGCTAAAGCTACAAGTTAGTGTAGTGCGTCCTCCTCACAGTGTTCAGCTAAAGCTACAAGTTAGTGTAGTGCGTCCTCCTCACAGTGTTCAGCTAAAACTACAAGTTAGTGTAGTGTGACCTCTGCACAGTGTTCAGCTAAAGCTACAAGTTAGTGTAGTGTGTCCTCCTCACAGTGTTCAGCTAAAGCTACAAGTTAGTGTAGTGCGTCCTCCTCACAGTGTTCAGCTAAAACTACAAGTTAGTGTAGTACGACCTCTGCACAGTGTTCAGCTAAAGCTACAAGGTAGTGTAGTGCGTCCTCCTCACAGTGTTCAGCTAAAACTACAAGTTAGTGTAGTGCGACCTCTGCACAGTTTTCAGCTAAAGCTACAAGTTAGTGTAGTGCGTCCTCCTCACAGTGTTCAGCTAAAGCTACAAGTTAGTGTAGTGCGTCCTCCACACAGTGTTCAGCTAAAACTACAAGTTAGTACAGTGCGTCCTCCTCACAGTGTTCAGCTAAAACTACAAGTTAGTGTAGTGCGTCCTCCTCACAGTGTTCAGCTAAAGCTACAAGTTAGTGTAGTGCGTCCTCCTCACAGTGTTCAGCTAAGACTACAAGTTAGTGTAGTGTGACCTCTGCACAGTGTTCAGCTAAAGCTACAAGTTAGTGTAGTGTGTCCTCTGAACAGTGTTCAGCTAAAACTACAAGTTAGTGTAGTGCAACCTCTGCACAGTGTTCAGCTAAAGCTACAAGTTAGTGTAGTGTGTCCACCTCACAGTGTTCAGCTAAAACTACAAGTTAGTGTAATGTGACCGCTGCACAGTGTTCAGCTAAAGCTACAAGTTAGTGTAGTGCGTCCTCCACACAGTGTTCAGCTAAAGCTACAAGTTAGTGTAGTGCAACCTCTGCAAAGTGTTCAGCTAAAGCTACAAGTTAGTGTAGTGCGTCCTCCTCACAGTGTTCAGCTAAAACTACAAGTTAGTGTAGTGCGACCTCTGCACAGTGTTCAGCTAAAGCTACAAGTTAGTGTAGTGCGTCCTCCACACAGTGTTCAGCTAAAGCTACAAGTTAGTGTAGTGCGACCTCTGCACAGTGTTCAGCTAAAGCTACAAGTTAGTGTAATGCGTCCTCCTCACAGTGTTCAGCTAAAACTACAAGTTAGTGTAGTGCCACCTCTGCACAGTGTTCAGCTAAAGCTACAAGTTAGTGTAGTGCGTCCTCCACACAGTGTTCAGCTAAAGCTACAAGTTAGTGTACTGTGACCTCTGCACAGTGTTCAGCTAAAGCTACAAGTTAGTGTAGTGCGACCTCTGCACAGTTTTCAGCTAAAGCTACAAGTTAGTGTAGTGCGTCCTCCTCACAGTGTTCAGCTAAAGCTACAAGTTAGTGTAGTGCGTCCTCCTCACAGTGTTCAGCTAAAACTACAAGTTAGTGTAGTGTGACCTCTGCACAGTGTTCAGCTAAAGCTACAAGGTAGTGTAGTGCGTCCTCCTCACAGTGTTCAGCTAAAACTACAAGTTAGTGTAGTGCGACCTCTGCACAGTGTTCAGCTAAAGCTACAAGGTAGTGTAGTGCGTCCTCCTCACAGTGTTCAGCTATAACAACAAGTTAGTGTAGTGCGACCTCTGCACAGTGTTCAGCTAAAGCTACAAGGTAGTGTAGTGCGTCCTCCTCACAGTGTTCAGCTAAAACTACAAGTTAGTGTAGTGCGACTTCTGCACAGTGTTCAGCTAAAGCTACAAGTTAGTGTAGTGCGTCCTCCACACAGTGTTCAGCTAAAACTACAAGTTAGTGTAGTGCGACCTCTGCACAGTGTTCAGCTAAAGCTACAAGTTAGTGTAGTGCATCCTCCACACAGTGTTCAGCTAAAGCTACAAGTTAGTGTAGTGCGACCTCTGCACAGTGTTCAGCTAAAGCTACAAGTTAGTGTAGTGCGTTCTCCTCACAGTGTTCAGCTAAAGCTACAAGTTAGTGTAGTGCGTCCTCCTCACAGTGTTCAGCTAAAACTACAAGTTAGTGTAGTGTGACCTCTGCACAGTGTTCAGCTAAAGCTACAAGTTAGTGTAGTGCGTCCTCCTCACAGTGTTCAGCTAAAACTACAAGTTAGTGTAGTGCGACCTCTGCACAGTGTTCAGCTAAAGCTACAAGGTAGTGTAGTGCGTCCTCCTCACAGTGTTCAGCTAAAACTACAAGTTAGTGTAGTGCGACCTCTGCACACTGTTCAGCTAAAGCTACAAGTTAGTGTAGTGCGTCCTCCACACAGTGTTCAGCTAAAACTACAAGTTAGTGCAGTGCGTCCTCCTCACAGTGTTCAGCTAAAACTACAAGTTAGTGTAGTGCGTCCTCCTCACAGTGTTCAGCTAAAGCTACAAGTTAGTGTAGTGCGTCCTCCTCACAGTGTTCAGCTAAGACTACAAGTTAGTGTAGTGTGACCTCTGCACAGTGTTCAGCTAAAGCTACAAGTTAGTGTAGTGTGTCCTCCTCACAGTGTTCAGCTAAAACTACAAGTTAGTGTAGTGTGACCTCTGCACAGTGTTCAGCTAAAGCTACAAGTTAGTGTAGTGCGTCCTCCTCACAGTGTTCAGCTAAAACTACAAGTTAGTGTAGTGCGACCTCTGCACAGTGTTCAGCTAAAGCTACAAGGTAGTGTAATGCGTCCTCCTCACAGTGTTCAGCTAAAACTACAAGTTAGTGTAGTGCGACCTATGCACAGTGTTCAGCTAAAGCTACAAGTTAGTGTAGTGCGTCCTCCACACAGTGTTCAGCTAAAGCTACAAGTTAGTGTAGTGCGACCTCTGCACAGTGTTCAGCTAAAGCTACAAGTTAGTGTAATGCGTCCTCCTCACAGTGTTCAGCTAAAACTACAAGTTAGTATAGTGCGACCTCTGCACAGTGTTCAGCTAAAGCTACAAGTTAGTGTAATGCGTCCTCCTCACAGTGTTCAGCTAAAACTACAAGTTAGTGTAGTGCGACCTCTGCACAGTGTTCAGCTAAAGCTACAAGTTAGTGTAGTGCGTCCTCCTCACAGTGTTCAGCTAAAGCTACAAGTTAGTGTAGTGCGTCCTCCTCACAGTGTTCAGCTAAAACTACAAGTTAGTGTAGTGTGACCTCTGCACAGTTATCAGCTAAAGCTACAAGGTAGTGTAGTGCGTCCTCCTCACAGTGTTCAGCTAAAACTACAAGTTAGTGTAGTGCGACCTCTGCACAGTGTTCAGCTAAAGCTACAAGGTAGTGTAGTGCGTCCTCCTCACAGTGTTCAGCTATAACTACAAGTTAGTGTAGTGCGACCTCTGCACAGTGTTCAGCTAAAGCTACAAGGTAGTGTAGTGCATCCTCCTCACAGTGTTCAGCTAAAACTACAAGTTAGTGTAGTGCGACCTCTGCACAGTGTTCAGCTAAAGCTACAAGTTAGTGTAGTGCGTCCTCCACACAGTGTTCAGCTAAAACTACAAGTTAGTGTAGTGCGACCTCTGCACAGTGTTCAGCTAAAGCTACAAGTTAGTGTAGTGCGTCCTCCACACAGTGTTCAGCTAAAGCTACAAGTTAGTGTAGTGCGACCTCTGCACAGTGTTCAGCTAAAGCTACAAGTTAGTGTAGTGCGTCCTCCTCACAGGGTTCAGCTAAAGCTACAAGTTAGTGTAGTGCGTCCTCCTCACAGTGTTCAGCTAAAACTACAAGTTAGTGTAGTGTGACCTCTGCACAGTGTTCAGCTAAAGCTACAAGTTAGTGTAGTGCGTCCTCCTCACAGTGTTCAGCTAAAACTACAAGTTAGTGTAGTGCGACCTCTGCACAGTGTTCAGCTAAAGCTACAAGGTAGTGTAGTGCGTCCTCCTCACAGTGTTCAGCTAAAACTACAAGTTAGTGTAGTGCGACCTATGCACAGTGTTCAGCTAAAGCTACAAGTTAGTGTAGTGCGTCCTCCACACAGTGTTCAGCTAAAGCTACAAGTTAGTGTAGTGCGACCTCTGCACAGTGTTCAGCTAAAGCTACAAGTTAGTGTAATGCGTCCTCCTCACAGTGTTCAGCTAAAACTACAAGTTAGTATAGTGCGACCTCTGCACAGTGTTCAGCTAAAGCTACAAGTTAGTGTAATGCGTCCTCCTCACAGTGTTCAGCTAAAACTACAAGTTAGTGTAGTGCGACCTCTGCACAGTGTTCAGCTAAAGCTACAAGTTAGTGTAGTGCGTCCTCCTCACAGTGTTCAGCTAAAGCTACAAGTTAGTGTAGTGCGTCCTCCTCACAGTGTTCAGCTAAAACTACAAGTTAGTGTAGTGTGACCTCTGCACAGTGATCAGCTAAAGCTACAAGGTAGTGTAGTGCGTCCTCCTCACAGTGTTCAGCTAAAACTACAAGTTAGTGTAGTGCGACCTCTGCACAGTGTTCAGCTAAAGCTACAAGGTAGTGTAGTGCGTCCTCCTCACAGTGTTCAGCTATAACTACAAGTTAGTGTAGTGCGACCTCTGCACAGTGTTCAGCTAAAGCTACAAGGTAGTGTAGTGCATCCTCCTCACAGTGTTCAGCTAAAACTACAAGTTAGTGTAGTGCGACCTCTGCACAGTGTTCAGCTAAAGCTACAAGTTAGTGTAGTGCGTCCTCCACACAGTGTTCAGCTAAAACTACAAGTTAGTGTAGTGCGACCTCTGCACAGTGTTCAGCTAAAGCTACAAGTTAGTGTAGTGCGTCCTCCACACAGTGTTCAGCTAAAACTACAAGTTAGTGTAGTGCGACCTCTGCACAGTGTTCAGCTAAAGCTACAAGTTAGTGTAGTGCGTCCTCCTCACAGGGTTCAGCTAAAGCTACAAGTTAGTGTAGTGCGTCCTCCTCACAGTGTTCAGCTAAAACTACAAGTTAGTGTAGTGTGACCTCTGCACAGTGTTCAGCTAAAGCTACAAGTTAGTGTAGTGTGTCCACCTCACAGTGTTCAGCTAAAACTACAAGTTAGTGTAATGTGACCGCTGCACAGTGTTCAGCTAAAGCTACAAGTTAGTGTAGTGCGTCCTCTGAACAGTGTTCAGCTAAAACTACAAGTTATTGTAGTGTGACCTCTGCACAGTGTTCAGCTAAAGCTACAAGTTAGTGTAGTGCGTCCTCCACACAGTGTTCAGCTAAAACTACAAGTTAGTGTAGTGCGACCTCTGCTCAGTGTTCAGCTAAAGCTACAAGTTAGTGTAGTGCGTCCTCCACACAGTGTTCAGCTAAAGCTACAAGTTAGTGTAGTGCAACCTCTGCACAGTGTTCAGCTAAAGCTACAAGTTAGTGTAGTGTGTCCTCCTCACAGTGTTCAGCTAAAACTACAAGTTAGTGTAGTGCGACCTCTGCACAGTGTTCAGCTAAAGCTACAAGTTAGTGTAGTGCGTCCTCCACACAGTGTTCAGCTAAAGCTACAAGTTAGTGTAGTGCGACCTCTGCACAGTGTTCAGCTAAAG
Source organism: Aquarana catesbeiana (assembly GCF_042186555.1). Classification (NCBI taxonomy): domain Eukaryota; kingdom Metazoa; phylum Chordata; class Amphibia; order Anura; family Ranidae; genus Aquarana; species Aquarana catesbeiana. The sequence continues at coordinate 179,984,714 of NC_133329.1, forward strand.
CTACAAGTTAGTGTAATGCGTCCTCCTCACAGTGTTCAGCTAAAACTACAAGTTAGTGTAGTGCGACCTCTGCACAGTGTTCAGCTAAAGCTACAAGGTAGTGTAGTGCGTCCTCCTTACAGTGTTCAGCTAAAGCTACAAGTTAGTGTAGTGTGTCCTCCACACAGTGTTCAGCTAAAACTACAAGTTAGTGTAGTGCGACCTCTGCTCAGTGTTCAGCTAAAGCTACAAGTTAGTGTAGTGCGTCCTCCACACAGTGTTCAGCTAAAGCTACAAGTTAGTGTAGTGCGACCTCTGCACAGTTTTCAGCTAAAGCTACAAGTTAGTGTCGTGCGTCCTCCTCACAGTGTTCAGCTAAAGCTACAAGTTAGTGTAGTGCGTCCTCCTCACAGTGTTCAGCTAAAACTACAAGTTAGTGTAGTGTGACCTCTGCACAGTGTTCAGCTAAAGCTACAAGTTAGTGTAGTGTGTCCTCCTCACAGTGTTCAGCTAAAGCTACAAGTTAGTGTAGTGCGTCCTCCTCACAGTGTTCAGCTAAAACTACAAGTTAGTGTAGTACGACCTCTGCACAGTGTTCAGCTAAAGCTACAAGGTAGTGTAGTGCGTCCTCCTCACAGTGTTCAGCTAAAACTACAAGTTAGTGTAGTGCGACCTCTGCACAGTTTTCAGCTAAAGCTACAAGTTAGTGTAGTGCGTCCTCCTCACAGTGTTCAGCTAAAGCTACAAGTTAGTGTAGTGCGTCCTCCACACAGTGTTCAGCTAAAACTACAAGTTAGTACAGTGCGTCCTCCTCACAGTGTTCAGCTAAAACTACAAGTTAGTGTAGTGCGTCCTCCTCACAGTGTTCAGCTAAAGCTACAAGTTAGTGTAGTGCGTCCTCCTCACAGTGTTCAGCTAAGACTACAAGTTAGTGTAGTGTGACCTCTGCACAGTGTTCAGCTAAAGCTACAAGTTAGTGTAGTGTGTCCTCTGAACAGTGTTCAGCTAAAACTACAAGTTAGTGTAGTGCAACCTCTGCACAGTGTTCAGCTAAAGCTACAAGTTAGTGTAGTGTGTCCACCTCACAGTGTTCAGCTAAAACTACAAGTTAGTGTAATGTGACCGCTGCACAGTGTTCAGCTAAAGCTACAAGTTAGTGTAGTGCGTCCTCCACACAGTGTTCAGCTAAAGCTACAAGTTAGTGTAGTGCAACCTCTGCAAAGTGTTCAGCTAAAGCTACAAGTTAGTGTAGTGCGTCCTCCTCACAGTGTTCAGCTAAAACTACAAGTTAGTGTAGTGCGACCTCTGCACAGTGTTCAGCTAAAGCTACAAGTTAGTGTAGTGTGTCCACCTCACAGTGTTCAGCTAAAACTACAAGTTAGTGTAATGTGACCGCTGCACAGTGTTCAGCTAAAGCTACAAGTTAGTGTAGTGCGTCCTCTGAACAGTGTTCAGCTAAAACTACAAGTTATTGTAGTGTGACCTCTGCACAGTGTTCAGCTAAAGCTACAAGTTAGTGTAGTGCGTCCTCCACACAGTGTTCAGCTAAAACTACAAGTTAGTGTAGTGCGACCTCTGCTCAGTGTTCAGCTAAAGCTACAAGTTAGTGTAGTGCGTCCTCCACACAGTGTTCAGCTAAAGCTACAAGTTAGTGTAGTGCAACCTCTGCACAGTGTTCAGCTAAAGCTACAAGTTAGTGTAGTGTGTCCTCCTCACAGTGTTCAGCTAAAACTACAAGTTAGTGTAGTGCGACCTCTGCACAGTGTTCAGCTAAAGCTACAAGTTAGTGTAGTGCGTCCTCCACACAGTGTTCAGCTAAAGCTACAAGTTAGTGTAGTGCGACCTCTGCACAGTGTTCAGCTAAAGCTACAAGTTAGTGTAATGCGTCCTCCTCACAGTGTTCAGCTAAAACTACAAGTTAGTGTAGTGCGACCTCTGCACAGTGTTCAGCTAAAGCTACAAGGTAGTGTAGTGCGTCCTCCTTACAGTGTTCAGCTAAAGCTACAAGTTAGTGTAGTGTGTCCTCCACACAGTGTTCAGCTAAAACTACAAGTTAGTGTAGTGCGACCTCTGCTCAGTGTTCAGCTAAAGCTACAAGTTAGTGTAGTGCGTCCTCCACACAGTGTTCAGCTAAAGCTACAAGTTAGTGTAGTGCGACCTCTGCACAGTTTTCAGCTAAAGCTACAAGTTAGTGTAGTGCGTCCTCCTCACAGTGTTCAGCTAAAGCTACAAGTTAGTGTAGTGCGTCCTCCTCACAGTGTTCAGCTAAAACTACAAGTTAGTGTAGTGTGACCTCTGCACAGTGTTCAGCTAAAGCTACAAGTTAGTGTAGTGTGTCCTCCTCACAGTGTTCAGCTAAAGCTACAAGTTAGTGTAGTGCGTCCTCCTCACAGTGTTCAGCTAAAACTACAAGTTAGTGTAGTACGACCTCTGCACAGTGTTCAGCTAAAGCTACAAGGTAGTGTAGTGCGTCCTCCTCACAGTGTTCAGCTAAAACTACAAGTTAGTGTAGTGCGACCTCTGCACAGTTTTCAGCTAAAGCTACAAGTTAGTGTAGTGCGTCCTCCTCACAGTGTTCAGCTAAAGCTACAAGTTAGTGTAGTGCGTCCTCCACACAGTGTTCAGCTAAAACTACAAGTTAGTACAGTGCGTCCTCCTCACAGTGTTCAGCTAAAACTACAAGTTAGTGTAGTGCGTCCTCCTCACAGTGTTCAGCTAAAGCTACAAGTTAGTGTAGTGCGTCCTCCTCACAGTGTTCAGCTAAGACTACAAGTTAGTGTAGTGTGACCTCTGCACAGTGTTCAGCTAAAGCTACAAGTTAGTGTAGTGTGTCCTCTGAACAGTGTTCAGCTAAAACTACAAGTTAGTGTAGTGCAACCTCTGCACAGTGTTCAGCTAAAGCTACAAGTTAGTGTAGTGTGTCCACCTCACAGTGTTCAGCTAAAACTACAAGTTAGTGTAATGTGACCGCTGCACAGTGTTCAGCTAAAGCTACAAGTTAGTGTAGTGCGTCCTCCACACAGTGTTCAGCTAAAGCTACAAGTTAGTGTAGTGCAACCTCTGCAAAGTGTTCAGCTAAAGCTACAAGTTAGTGTAGTGCGTCCTCCTCACAGTGTTCAGCTAAAACTACAAGTTAGTGTAGTGCGACCTCTGCACAGTGTTCAGCTAAAGCTACAAGTTAGTGTAGTGCGTCCTCCACACAGTGTTCAGCTAAAGCTACAAGTTAGTGTAGTGCGACCTCTGCACAGTGTTCAGCTAAAGCTACAAGTTAGTGTAATGCGTCCTCCTCACAGTGTTCAGCTAAAACTACAAGTTAGTGTAGTGCCACCTCTGCACAGTGTTCAGCTAAAGCTACAAGTTAGTGTAGTGCGTCCTCCACACAGTGTTCAGCTAAAGCTACAAGTTAGTGTAGTGTGACCTCTGCACAGTGTTCAGCTAAAGCTACAAGTTAGTGTAGTGCGACCTCTGCACAGTTTTCAGCTAAAGCTACAAGTTAGTGTAGTGCGTCCTCCTCACAGTGTTCAGCTAAAGCTACAAGTTAGTGTAGTGCGTCCTCCTCACAGTGTTCAGCTAAAACTACAAGTTAGTGTAGTGTGACCTCTGCACAGTGTTCTGCTAAAGCTACAAGGTAGTGTAGTGCGTCCTCCTCACAGTGTTCAGCTAAAACTACAAGTTAGTGTAGTGCGACCTCTGCACAGTGTTCAGCTAAAGCTACAAGGTAGTGTAGTGCGTCCTCCTCACAGTGTTCAGCTATAACAACAAGTTAGTGTAGTGCGACCTCTGCACAGTGTTCAGCTAAAGCTACAAGGTAGTGTAGTGCGTCCTCCTCACAGTGTTCAGCTAAAACTACAAGTTAGTGTAGTGCGACTTCTGCACAGTGTTCAGCTAAAGCTACAAGTTAGTGTAGTGCGTCCTCCACACAGTGTTCAGCTAAAACTACAAGTTAGTGTAGTGCGACCTCTGCACAGTGTTCAGCTAAAGCTACAAGTTAGTGTAGTGCATCCTCCACACAGTGTTCAGCTAAAGCTACAAGTTAGTGTAGTGCGACCTCTGCACAGTGTTCAGCTAAAGCTACAAGTTAGTGTAGTGCGTTCTCCTCACAGTGTTCAGCTAAAGCTACAAGTTAGTGTAGTGCGTCCTCCTCACAGTGTTCAGCTAAAACTACAAGTTAGTGTAGTGTGACCTCTGCACAGTGTTCAGCTAAAGCTACAAGTTAGTGTAGTGCGTCCTCCTCACAGTGTTCAGCTAAAACTACAAGTTAGTGTAGTGCGACCTCTGCACAGTGTTCAGCTAAAGCTACAAGGTAGTGTAGTGCGTCCTCCTCACAGTGTTCAGCTAAAACTACAAGTTAGTGTAGTGCGACCTCTGCACACTGTTCAGCTAAAGCTACAAGTTAGTGTAGTGCGTCCTCCACACAGTGTTCAGCTAAAACTACAAGTTAGTGCAGTGCGTCCTCCTCACAGTGTTCAGCTAAAACTACAAGTTAGTGTAGTGCGTCCTCCTCACAGTGTTCAGCTAAAGCTACAAGTTAGTGTAGTGCGTCCTCCTCACAGTGTTCAGCTAAGACTACAAGTTAGTGTAGTGTGACCTCTGCACAGTGTTCAGCTAAAGCTACAAGTTAGTGTAGTGTGTCCTCTGAACAGTGTTCAGCTAAAACTACAAGTTAGTGTAGTGCAACCTCTGCACAGTGTTCAGCTAAAGCTACAAGTTAGTGTAGTGTGTTCACCTCACAGTGTTCAGCTAAAACTACAAGTTAGTGTGATGTGACCGCTTCACAGTGTTCAGCTAAAGCTACAAGTTAGTGTAGTGCGTCCTCTGAACAGTGTTCAGCTAAAACTACAAGTTAGTGTAGTGTGACCTCTGCACAGTGTTCAGCTAAAGCTACAAGTTAGTGTAGTGCGTCCTGTGAACAGTGTTCAGCTAAAGCTACAAGTAAGTGTAGTGCCTCCTCCTCACAGTGTTCATCTAAAACTAAAAGTTAGTGTAATGCGAGCTCTGCACAGTGTTCAGCTAAAGCTACCTGTATAAGGTTGGTGGTGTTTTCCTGATCCTATCACTACTGCAGGCCGCTAAATAAGCTACAAGTTATTTTTTTGCGAGCTCTGCACAGTGTTCACCTAAAGCTAACTGTCGAAGGTTGGTAGTGTTTTCCTGATCCTATCACTACCGCAGGCAGCTAAATAAGCTACAAGTTAGTTTTTTGCGAGCTCTGCACAGTGTTCGGCTAAAGATACCTGTAGAAGGTAGGTGGTGTTCTCATACTACAGGCAGGCAGTTGATTTTGCTAGCTGCAGTATCAGTATATATATATATATATATATATATATATATATATATATATATATATATACATATCCCAGCTTAGTGCAGCTACAGGCCATTAGTATGTCTGGAAGGCCACCAAGGAGAGGCAGATAGTCACAAGCCAATAAAAGAGGGCAAGCAGGCTCTGTGTCTAGAGGCAACAGTGCTGGTCGTGGAGACGGTGCATCCTCATCAGCACGTGGCTATGGGACAAGCTTGGCCTTTTTTTTCGGCAGCTGGCCGTGTTGAGCCGCAACATGCTGAAGACTTGGTCGAGTAAATGACCAAGCCGTCCTCATCCTCCTCATCCTCTCTCACCCATGCTCAGGGTAATTTGTCTGGCAAAGCAGCTGCCAATGCGGCCTCTTCCCTTGGCTCAATGGCATCAGTGACTCCTTCCCTAGCCCCACCATGTTCTCCTGAGGAGTCCCTCAAATTGTTTGACCACAGTGTTGGGTACATGCTCCAGGAGAATGCCCAGCGTTTAGAAGGCTCTGATGATGATACTGAGCTAGATGAAGGCAGTAACGTGGCCATGGACAGAGGGGGTGCCCAAGAAGGACAGCAGTCTGGCAGTCATGCTCCCCCTGCTGCAGCATACTGCCAGGTTTGCTCCAGTGATGAGGAGGGAGGGGATTATGAGGTCACTGACTCAACATGGGTGCCTGAGAGAGGAGGAGGAGGAGGCACATCACCAACGAGGCAGGATGCCCTCCAGGGGCCAGCCTAAGGGCAGCACACTGACTGCATCACACCCCAAAGCTCCGCATGTGCAGGGCGCTGCTGTCTCTGTGTATTATTCCAAAAGTTCTTTGGTGTGGGCCTTTTTTGAGACGAGTGCATCAGATCGCACCGCTGCTATTTGCAACATATGTCTCAAGCGTATCTCGCGTGGCCAAAACATCTCCCGCTTGGGCACCACATGCTTGACCAGACATATGTTGACCTGCCATGCAGTTCATTGGCAAGCGTATCTAAAAGACCCACACCAAATAACAAAGAGGACCTCTCCTTGCTCCTCATCAGCTGAGATCTCCAACCCCACTATACCTTCAGTCCTCTCTGAGACCTGCACTGAGAGGAATGAAGGTGTAGAATTAGGTGTGTCACAACCAAGTACTTGTGGGCAATCTGCTTTCGGTACACCGACGTCAGATTGTACCAGGCAAATTTCCCTGCCCCAGCTGCTGCACCACCGAAAGAAGTTTGCTCCCAGCCATCCACATGCCCAGCGGTTGAATGCTAGCTTGGCAAAATTGCTAGCACTTCAACTGCTGCCTTTTCAGTTGGTAGACTCTGCCCCCTTCCATGAGTTTGTGGAATGTGCGGTTCCTCAGTGGCAGGTACCCAAACGCCACTTTTTCTCACGGAAGGCGATTCCGGCTCTCTACCGGCATGTGGAAGGCAATGTCTTGGCCTCGCTAGACAGGACGGTCAGCGGTAAGGTGCATATTACCTCTGACTCATGGTCCAGCAGGCATGGACAGGGATGTTACCTAAGTTTCACCGTGCATTGGGTCACTCTGCTGGCAGCTGGGAAGGATGCAGGACAAGGTGCAGTAGTGTTGGAGGTTGTTCCGCCACCACGTCTCCAAAATGCCACTACTAATGAATGTGACACACCTCTCTCCTCCACCCCCTCCTCTTCTTCTTCCTCCATGGCCTCTTCCTGTGCTTTGTCCTCGGAACCAGCAGTGCTCCGTAGCCGTTCAAGGGGCTACGCAAGTATGCAGGCCAAAAGATGCCATGCGGTGCTTGAACTGGTGTGCTTGGGGGACAGGAGCCACACTGGGGCAGAGGTTCTGTCAGCTCTGCAGGGGCAGGTTCAGAGGTGGTTGACACCACGCCAACTTAAGGCAGGAATGGTGGTTTGCGACAATGGCACCAACCTCCTCTCTGTCCTCCGACAGGGACAAATGACCCATGTGCCCTGTTTGGCTCACGTCCTTAACTTGGTGGTGCAGCGGTTCTTGGGCAGGTACCTGGGCTTACAGGATGACCTGAGACAGGCCAGAAAAGTCTGTGTGCATTTCTGCCGGTCATATAATGCCAGTGCTCGGCTGGCAGACCTCCAAAAGGAGTTTAACCTGCCCAAAAACCACCTAATCTGTGACATGCCCACCAGGTGGAACTCAACGTTGGCCATGCTGCAGCGGCTGCACACGCAGCAGAGGGCCATCAATGAGTACCTGTGCGACTATGGCACCAGGACAGGGTCAGGGGAGCTTGTTTTTTTCCCCACGCTAGTGGGCCATGATCAGGGATGCATGCACTGTCCTGTCACCATTTGAGGAGGCCACGAGGATGGTGAGTAATGACAGTGCATGCATCAGTGACACTGTCCCCCTTGTCCACCTGTTGGAGCACACGCTGAGTGGAATAATGGACAGGGCACTTGAGGCAGAACAGAGGCAGGAAGAGGAGGACTTCCTTAGCTCTCAAGGCCCCCTTTATCCAGACAGTGGATAAAGGACGAGGAGGAGGAGGAGGATTGTGTCAGTATGGAGGTGGAGCCTGGCACTCAGCATCAGCAGCAGTCTTTAAGGGATCAGTCCCAAGAAACACATGGACTTGTACGTGGCTGGAAGGAGATGGCTGCGGACCATGTCGTCCTTAATGACCCACAGGACTCCGGACTGAATGCCTCAGCAAACCTACGCTGCATGGCCTCCCTGATCCTGCAAAGCCTGCGTAAGGATCCTCGTATTCGTGGTATCAAGGAGAAGGACCAATACTGGCTGGCAACCCTCCTTAAACCACGTTACAAGGGTAAGGTTGCGGACCTTATCTTGCCAACGCAGAGGGAGCAGAGGATGAAACATCTTTGGGAGGCCTTGCAGAAAGGTCTGTGCAACGCGTTCCCGAGACTGGGAGGTTACAAACTCCTGTTTCTGGACAACGTGTTGCTGAGGCTTCGGTCAGTCAAAGAAGGAGCGGTGGAGAAGGTGGCCGTCTGACCGATGCGTTCAGACAATTTTTTGGTCCACAGCCCCAAGGTATGATCAGTTCCAGCAACCATTGCCAGCATCTGTTTTACATGGTGCAGGAATACCTAGGGGCAAGATCTGACTTGGACACCTTTCCCACCGAAAATCCTCTGGGTTACTGGGTCTTGAGGATGGATCACTGGCCAGAGCTTGCACAGTATGCAATTGAGCTACTGGCCTGTCCTGCATCCAGCGTTCTTTCGGAACGCACATTCAGTGCTGCTGGAGGCTTTGTAACCGATCACAGGGTGCGTCTGTCCACCGACTCGGTTGATCGACTGACCTTCATAAAAATGAATCAATCTTGGATCACCACCAGCTACCAAGCACCTGATGCTGATGTAACCAAATCATTTTTTTTTAAATCTCAGATCCCTTCAAAGACTGCCTATGCTGATGCTGAGTGACTATCCTGAGTAATTATCCTCTTCCTCCTCAATGATCAAGCTGATAGCTTGTAAGAACATTTTTGGTTCTGGGCGCCACAAACAGTGCCTAAGGCCCAATTTTTCAGCCCCTGTTTAACAGGGGCGTGTAATTACAATTTTTGATGCAATACTTTGCAGCAAGGCTCGTTTCTGCGTTCCAACTAGAGTATCTGTGAGGGGTTGCAGTGTTGTAGCACCAGCACCAGTGCCTAAAGCCCAATTTTTCAGCCCCTGTTTAACAGGGGCATGTAATTACAATTCTTGATCTAATATTTCACAGGAGGTCCCGTTTCTGCACCCACCAAGAGTGAGTGATGACTTACAGTGTTGTGGCACTAGCACCACCACCACCAAAGGCCCAATCTTTCTGCCCCTGTTCAACAGGGGCATGTAATTACAATTCTTGATCTAATATTTCACAGTAGGGCCCTGTGAGGGCTTACAGTGTTGTGGCCACAACAATACCTAAGGCCCAAATTTCTGCTGAGTATATAGGGCAGGCCCCTACTTTCAAACATCCAACTTACAAACGACTCCTACTTGCAAACGGAAGGAGACAACAGGAAATGAGATGAAATCTACCCCTAGGAAGGGAAATTCTCTCCTGTAAGAGTTAATATGGGAAAAATGTTTCTCCTTTCCACTGATGCTTTATTACCAATCCTTGTTTCACAAAAAAAAAAAAAATTTTCAAAAAACATTTGTCATTGGGACAAAAAGTGAGATGAAATCTTCTGAAGAGGAGCACAGACAGCAAAACAAATGTCACAGGTGTGATAACCCTTCCCTATGTTTTCCAAAAAGCTTAAAATAGATTTTTTGGCTGGAGCTAAACACGTTAAAAATGTACCAGTTCAAAATTACAAACAGATTCTACTTAACAACAAACCTACAGTCCCTGTCTTGTTTGCACCGCCTGTATACTGCTGTTCAGAGTATATAGGGCCTGGTGGCCCCATGCCTTTCCTTTTTTTAATTTAGGTGTGGGGTTCCCCTTAATATCCATACAAGACCCAAAGGGCCTGGTAATGGACTGGGGGGTACCCATGCTGTTTGTCTCACTGATTTTCATCCATATTGCCAGGACCCGACATTACATTAAAGCCACAAGCAGTTTTAAATGACTTTTTTTCCTTTAAAAATGACATTTTGCGCAGGGACTGTTCTAAGCATGGGAAACACGCGCCACTTTACAGGCATACTATAGTACCCCAGGTATGATATTTAAAGGAATATTTCACTTTTTTTTTTACTTTAAGCATCATTAAAATCACTGCTCCCGAAAAAACGGCCGTTTTAAAAACTTTTTTTTGCATTGATACATGTCCCCTGGGGCAGGACCCGGGTCCCCAAACACTTTTTAGGACAATACCATGCAAATTAGCCTTTAAAATGATCACTTTTGATTTTGAACATTCGAGTCCCATAGACATCAATGGGGTACTAACGTTCGTATGAATTTTCGGTCCGTTCGCAGGTTCTGGTGCGAACCAAACCGGGGGGTGTTTGTTCCATTCGTGACATCTTGACGTAATTTCCGGGCTCTCTCAGTATGTGCACTGGTGCACTAAGGCATCCTCACCCCCCATTTGGTGCCAATTTGTCTCCATAGGGAGGTGGAGAGGGATATAAAAGGATGCAGTTACAGTTAGGTTTGATGGTTCAGCAGAGGAGGGGGAGAAAATATTGTGGGGTCTCTCATTGCAGGTAATTATGCTACATTGGAGGTATTGGTTATTGGCTTTTATCCTTAGCTGATCGGAGACATAAATGTGTTGATTTGGTTATTTGTTCTTGATTCAAAAAGGTGGTCTCTGATCTGTTGGAGCTTTAAGAAAAAAACCTTTATTTCTGTCCTCCATTCCCCTCCTGGTTTCTTCACCTATCCGAGAAGGGAATGATGGGAATTATCTGAATCTTTGGAATTTGTCATTAAGACATTTAGCACCAGGTGGACCCCTTTCCTGCCCTATCTTTGGATTAGTGGATTTTTTATCCCCTTATTGATTATCCCTTGTTCTTCCCCCATAGATGGACCATTAGTGGGCATTTGTTTATACATACACATCTCTCTCTATGGTTACACCAATTGATTCATCCCTATTAATCTGGAGCCTTCAAAATCTTTTAAAAATTATTCTTTGAATACACAGGTAATCCGTGTTTGACCTACGTTTTTGTTGTCACTTGATTTTTGCCAATTCAGAAGCCATTGGTTATGGCGAAACATGTAGAGATTCAATCAGTTTGCACCCGTTTACATATTGTATGATCATTTATTCATGTCTTCATATTGATTTTAATGTTTTCTAAATAAATGTACATATTTCTTACATTCTTCTTGTATTTGCGCACCTTTAAAATCAAAAAAACTCTTCTGATATGCTTCTTTTTTCAGGTATGTTTAGTCCCCTAGCATTGAGGGAAATTTTATTGAGGTTATCCATCCCTTATGTCCCATCTCCGGGTCTCCTAACTCCCCCAAGTCCTAACTCCTATACCCCAACTCCTCCAAGGGTCACTTTAAGCAAGTTTGCTTTAAGCACTCTGCCTATTAATTCTAGGCTATATGAGTGCTAACCTACTGGGTGAAAGTAGCCTAAGCCTGACCAGCTTGAGGGGAGCTCCCAGCAGTCTTCTTCGACTCCATTGCATTACCAAGAAAAAGAAAAAAAATTAGTTCATGCCCTTCTCAGATTATTATTATGTACTCAGATCTACCATACCTTCCCTAAAAAAAAGGGCCCATACAAAATAAGCAATGCATAACATGTTTTGTCACGGAGGGTACAAAGCAAAACAAGTGGAGGAGGAAAGAAGAGAAAAAAAAGGGGGGGAGAAGACAAAGGAAGAAGAAAAATGATTCATCGAGGGGGATAAATTATTTTCCTCCTGCATTTGATATTTAAGGGTGTATCCAAGGTACTTTAATTCTGTAAGTGCTAAATTATAATTCTTTCCCAAATCCAGCCCGGATTTAGTGGTTAGATAGGAAAAGGGGGGAAAGAGGGGAACAGACTCAGGGAATGGGGGGGGGGGGGGGAGACTGGTATAAAAAAAATAGAAAAATAAAATAAACTACCTCCAAACCTCAAAATATCTCAACTCAAGTGCAACTCTTCCTCAAACCGCCAAAGTCTTCTCCCGTATCTTAATGCTGATTCATACCAATTCCCTTCTTCCCCCAATTCTGTGTATTTCTTGGTGTTGTAGTGCTGTGGTAATTATTAATCTCATTGCATATATTGTACATATAGACCTTTTCCTACCCTTCCCCCACATGGCTATTGCTTAATTATTGTTGGAATATGTGGGTCCTATTATTTAATGTGTATCCTAACATAGTGCATTTTTCCATTTGTGTGTGCCCCATTCCCCTTAAATTTCCCCTTAAATTTTTTTTCCCTTTCCACACTCATCCCCAATTACTATCCCCAAGTTGTTATTCTAATCGTGTGATTCTTATGTTTTGAATTGTGTATCCCAATATCGCGCAAAAAAGAAAAAAAGGAAAGCCCCAACCCCCTTTGTTGCCTTTTACATTTACCATAGCTTTACATTTACCATATTTAATCTATCTGCCTGTGCCTCCTATTCATACCTCCTAAATTCCTTATTGATAATCGCCCCCATCTAATTTCTCCTATGTATTAAACTCACTTCCATTTTTCCTCCTATTAAATAGGGAGTAATTTTAGGGAGGGAACATTGGTAGGATAATAATGTGTCTAATCCAACAAGCAATATATCTATATCATAATCATAAATCAAAAAAAAAAAAAAAACTGTATAAATGCTACCGACATCTTCTTTTACCCTCAACTTTGATAATTCAATATTTGGGTATCCCCAGTCCCAAGTCCCCCCCCGTTCCCCCCTCCCTCTCCCCTCCACAAAATTTTACATGTCACGTAAAGAAAAGCGATCCATTATTAAGGTCAGCATTCAGAAAATGTTAATAACGCTATATATCCATAGGCAGTCAAAGATCTCACAATCTATCTGATCTAGTAGCCCCCATCTGCTGTTGTGGTTTTGTCTGTTTTGGGAGCATATCCGGCTGAGAGAGCATCACCCCAGCCCTTGCATGGCCTAATGTCAGTGGGAATAGCTGTAGCCAATTAGGGACCTGGAAAGGGTCTATGTTCAAAAAAGTAAAAAGTTCTGGAAGGTCGGCCTGTGAATTCCAACGTAAAGAAAGAAGTGTTCTTCCAGAGCAAAGCTCTACGTTGTAATGGGGCTCTTGATAGGTCAGGTAACAGTTTAACCTGTGCCCCCTCCAAGTCCACCATACCTGCCTCCCAGGCCTTCTGTAAAAGCATTTCTCTATGTGTAAAATTATGGAGACGGCATATCACATCTCTGGGATGGTCCGGGTCTAAACATTTGGGGCCTAATGCCCTATGTAGCCTATCCAGTTCCATGTTAATAGGTGCAGCTCCCTCCATCAACTTAAGAAAAAAAATCGCCATTACCTTTCCGTTGAGGCTGCTTTGATTTATAGTCTCTGGGAGGCCCCAGAGTCGCAGGTTGTTTTGGTGATTTCGGTCCTCCATGTCTTCTAATTGTATTTGAAAGGCTATTGCTGTTTCCATATGAGAATTCCTATCCCTCTCCAGGATACTTACCCGCTGTTCCAGGGCATTAGTTGTAATCTCATCCACTGTGTGAAGGTCTGATATTATCTGTATCTCCGTATGTACGGCTTGAAGCACTTTACGGTGGGTCTCTTCTCCCCTGCGATGTCCTCAGGTCCACTTCCTTCATAGGGAGTGGCACCACATTGTCCTGTTGAAAGAGAGCCATCTCTCCAATGCTGGCAACCGCTGGGTCGCTGGGTCTCTGGGTTGGATCCTGCTCCTATCATGATGATATGTGTAGTCTGTGTTGACTGATTCGCCAACTTACTCCCAGAACGACGTCTGTCTGTTGCCGAGAAATACTGCTGGATCTCAGCTTGTGAGTCTGTTTTGGCTGCTTTGTGGGATGTTTTAGTTTCCCACTGCTTGAGCCACTGCATACCACTATCTCCGCTATTACTAAAATAATTGACCGCTCTGGAGCTGGGAGTAGTCCAACAGCTCAGATGATGCACCTACTGCTATCCCCACTATTGCTGGGCTAACCAAGTAATCTGAAGCCAAAAAAGATCCCAGGGTATGGTTGCTGAGTGTATTGCTGTCCCTGCTATTGCTGAGAAAAGATATCTGATAATAATCTGATAATATAGAGCTGAGGAGAGGTCCAGACACACAGTCGCTGTGTGTTTCTATCTCTGCTATTACTAGAGCTAGAAAGGTCACAGGACCGGAAAGTCTGGTAATATCCAAGAGCCTGGCTGTCTGGCTGCCGTGTATGTTCCCCGCTATTGCTGGGAATGATCTAATAGCTCACCCGCCGTGTGTACCTCTATCTCTGCTATTGCTGGAATAGTCAGATGATCAGATGATCCCGAGCTGGGAGAGGTCAGAGTGCACAGCTGCAGTGTGTTGCTGTCCCCGCTATTGTTAGCAAATCCCGGAGTTTTGAGGTCTAGAGACACGTACAAGGTCAGGTAAGATCCAGCTGCTGTGCATTCCACTGTCCCCGATAATACCAGGCAGTCAAGCGGTCTAAGATCAGAGAGGTCAGCTGCCGTGCCTCTCGCTATTACTGCTCTGCTTGGACGATTAATCCATCCAGAGCCGACAGAGATCCAGGAGCTCAGCTACTCTGGGTTAATACCCAAAGGTAGCTTGAAAAGGAGAACATTTTAAAGAGGAGTGCCATTGTAAATTGTGAGCTAATTCAGCTAGAGGTAGCATCTCACTCAAGTTGTCATGTTCAGCATTAACATAAGCCCTTAGATAGGTCTTTAAATCTTGATTCACCCTTTCTGTTTGGCCATTAGATTGGGGGTGGTATCCATAAGACAGGGAATTCTTGATACCCAGATGTTTGCAAACAGCCTTCCAGAATGAAGATATCAATTGAGAACCTCTGTCACTAACAATATCGACAGGAATACCATCTAAACGAATGACATGTTCAATAATAGATAGAGCCAAGCTTGGGGCAGAAGGTAGGGCAGGCATTGGAATGAAGTGTGCTAACTTCAAAAATCTGTCTACTACAACCCAGATAGTATAAAATCCATACTAATATGGGTCCAGGGAGCACGAGGAACAGGTACTGGTTTCAGAAGACCTTGGGGAACAGATCGAGGCATTTTGATGGCCTCACAAACAGTACAAGCTTTAACAAAGGCTATTACATCCTTCTTTAGGGTAGGCCATCAAACCAAGGATTTCAGGCATAAGAAGGTCTGTTTGGTATCAGGATGTCCAGATATCCTCTGTCCATGGGCCCATTGCAAAACTTCTTTATGTAATTCTTGAGGAACATACAACGTATTATATGGAACCAAAAGATTAGAAGGTTCCGGATATTGAGCAGCCAACAAGTTCCTTTGTAAGATAGTATCCAGTTGAACAATAATTTGTGCCGGAGGAACAATATGATCCGGAGGAGCTAGAAGATTCTCGTAAGGGAATTGCCGAGACAGGGCATCGGCCTTGGTGTTCTTAGTACCCGGAACGTACGTTACAACAAAGTTAAACTGAGTGAAAAATAATGCCCAGCGCGCTTGTCTGTAATTCAGTCTTTGGGTTTTCTCCAAGTAGATCAGATTCTTATGGTTAGTTTGAGCCACAACAGGAAGTTCCATACCTTCTAATAGATAGTTTATATAATATGCTAGTTTTTATAGCTAAAAGTTCTCTATTCCCTATGTCATAGTTTTGTTCCGTGACAGACTTTCTTGGAGAAAAAGGCGACCGGATGTAGCTTGTTGGAAGTAGGTTCTCGTTGGGATAACACTGTTCCGGCACCTACTTCGGAGGCATCAACCTCCAAGAAATATTGAGCTGATGGCTGGGGATGGCGAAGAATAGGAGTGGAGCAAAAGGCAGACTTTAGGTGATAAAAAGTTCCAAAGCTTCAGGGGACCACTGAGAGCATTTGGTCCCTTTTTTAGTGAGGGCAGTAATGGGAGCCAGAATCTTGGAAAAATTCTTGATAAATTTTGGATAGTAGTTACAAAATCCAATGAAACGTATTTCTATTAACGTGGAAGGTCTAGGCCATTGTAAGATGGCATTGAGTTTCTTGGAATCCATCTGGAATCCTTCTGACAAAATTATATAACCTAAAAAGGTATTTCCGATTGTTCAAAGGAGCACTTGGAAAGTTTGACATACAACATATGATCTCTTAAAGCAGGGGTCTCAAACTGGTGGCCCTCCAGCTGTTGCAAAACTACAAGTCCCATGAGGCATTGCAAGGCTGACAGTTACAAGCATGACTCCCACAGGCAGAGGCATGATGGGACTTGTAGTTTTGCAACAGCTGGAGGACCGCCAGTTTGAGACCTCTGTCTTAAAGGTTGGAGAACAGTGCAAACATGGCAACGATGATGCTTTAAATCTTTAGAGTGAATGAGTATATCATCTAAATAGACGACAACAAAAGAGTCATGTAGATCCCTGAAAATATAATTCACAAACTCCTGGAATATGGTGGGGGGCATTGCAGAGTCCAAATGGCCTCACATGACACTCATAATGCCCCCTTCTAGTATTAAAAGCTGTCTTCCATTCCTCTCCTGCTTTGATTCTAATGAGATTATATGCAGAACGAAGGTCCAGTTTGGTAAAGATCTTTGATCCCTAGACATGGTCAAACAGCTCAGTAATTAAAGGGAGCGGATACCAATTTTTAACAGTAATACGGTTGAGAGCTCTGAAGTCAATGCAGGGTCTAAGTCCCCCATTTTTTTTCTCCACAAAAAAGGACCCTGCTCTCACAGGAGAGGAGGAAGGCCGGATGAAACCCTTCTTTAGACTGTCGTCAATGTATTCCTCCATTGCCCTTGTCTTTGCAAGGTTAAGAGGATAGGTTCTCCCCTTAGGAAGGGGAGAACTGGGAAGCAATTCAATAGCACAGTCGTAAGGGCGGTGTGGAAGGAGCCCCTCTGCTTCTTTTTCAGAAAATATGTCAGCAAACTCGGCAAAGGCATCAGGTAATTTAGGGTCTGTAGACACCTCATGAATGGATACTTTATTATGTACTATCTTTTGGAGACAGTGGACATCACAGGAAGTGCTCCAGGCAGAAATTTGACCAGAGGACCCCTCATTAGATGGGTTATGTTTACAAGGGAACCAAAGAATTACAGGGAGTCCCCTAGTTACAAACATCTGACTTACAAACGATTCCTACTTACAAATGGAGGGAGACAACAGGAAGTGAGAGGAAATCTACCCCTAGGAAGGGAAATTCACTCCTGTGAGAGCTATTATGGGGAAAAGGTACCTCCACTGATGCTTTATCACCAAGGCTTGTTTCCACAACAACCCAAAATTTTCAAAATCCAATTGTCATTGGGACAGAAAGTGAGGTGAAATCTTCTGAACAGGGACACGGATAGCTAAAACAAATGTTACAGGGGTGTTAACCCTTCCCTATGCTTTCCAAAAAGCTTAAAAATTGTTTTTTTGGCTGGAGCTACACTTAAAAAATTTACCTGTTCTGACTTACAAACAGATTCAACTTAAGAACAAACCCACAGTCCCTAACTTGTTTGTAACCCGGGGACCCCCTGTACTGGGTGTTTAGGAGACGGGATGATGTCAAATGATAAAACTTCTAGATGCAGAGCACCCAACCGGACAGAGAGAGGCTTAGCTTCATGAGTAATAAGTCCATCACCAAGAGGTTCTCCACCAAGAGTAGTTACACAGAGCGGAAGGTTTTTAGAAACAGTAGGTATCTGAAGTCTTTTAACCAGCACTGAATCTAGAAACACACCACCAGCACCAGAATCTAAAAACGCTACTGTGGAATAGCACTGATCATTCCAGGACAAGGAAATTGGATCTAAGAGTCTCTCCTGTGGAGGATTTAAGAAAGCATGACCTATTTGGGCTCCTCGATCACCAATTAAGCACGGAATTTTTTCCCGCCAAAGTGGATAAAAACGAAGGACATGACCCGGCTTCCCACAGTATGGACAGAGGCCTAGGGTCCTGCGTTTGGTACGTTCACTATTAGACAAACGCACAGCCCCTACATCCATGGGTACTTTCTCAGACCTGACAGGAGAAGATACAGTAGGGGTTAGTGATTGCCAAGGAGGAGATTTACAACCAAGTCTAAGAGGATTATAATGCCCTTGGTGCTCTCTAACTGACGTTCAGAGAAGCGAGAGTCCATCAGGATACACAAGTTGATAAAATCCTCCAGGCCCACTGGGACCTCACAGTAAGTTAATTCCTTCTTTATGTGTTCCGCTAGTCCTCTGCGGAATGAACCCTTAAGGGCACAATTATCCCAGGTGGTCTCTGCCACTAGTGTGCAAAAATCTATGGCATAGGATGCTACCGTGCGTTTACCCTGATGTAAATCGAGAATACTGGACTCAGCCGCAGACACTCTGCCTGGAACGTCAAATATTGTCTCAAAAGTCTTCATGAAAGTGGGGTAATCAGTAAATACAGAAGACTCTTTCTCAAGAAGAGGTGACACCCAGGACAATGCTCTGCCCATCAGCAAGGAAATTATAAAAGTTACCTTGGCTTGATGCAATGGTTGAGAAATCCCATGCAAATCAGAAGAGTTACTATCATACCTCTCAGGAAGAGGTATTTTAGGAGCGGGAGAACCTGGGAGGGTTAGACACGACAACAGGTTCCCTAGCCCCAGTCCTTAGATTACTAGATGCAGCAGTACTGGACCCATATGCTGTAGACAAAGAGGATAACATAGCCAAGATAGCACCTAGTTTCTTCTCCAATGACAACACACAGTTGGCCTGCTTTCCCAACCATTGTCCCTGAAGAGCGACTGCCTGCACCAACTCGCTGAGGTCCATCTGGCCCTAGTATAATGCCAGGTCTGCCAGGAGACTCTAACAATCCCTCCAGTTTCCTGACCGGTAGTCTTGTTATCCCAGGAGAAGGTGGAAGGGCAGTTGAGATCCCGCAGCCAGAAATATGGGACCTTAAAGCGGAGTTCTGCCTATTTTTTCTTTTAAGTCAGCAGCTAGGAAGTGAAGCCTTGCAACTTCACTTCCTGGGTCCCTATTGCACATGCACGACTCGTGCTGCGTGATCCCACTGGTCCCTGCTGTCTTCTGGGACCTGTGTGTCTCCCAGAAGACAGCGGGGGGGCGGAGAAGGTGCCAAAAGTGGCGTAGATACCCGCAGGTGGCTCGGCTATCAATGCCCGGAAGTGGGAGCAAAATACCTGTATTAGGCAGGTATCTGCTCCCCAAAAGGTGCCAAATGTGACACTGGAGGAGGGGAGGATTCCGAAAAGTGGAAGTTCCATTTTTGGGTGGAACTCTGCTTTAAAGAGAAGTGCAAACAGACTAAATTAAGGAACACCAAACAAACAACTCACAGTTGGTAGAGAGTGAAGTCAGTGAACCCCAATCAGAGTAATCCAAAGGAGTAGTCCAAGAGGCAAGGTCAGGAACAGGCAGAGTCGGCAACAGTGATCAGTGAAGTCCAAAAGGGGTAGTGCAAGAGGCAAGGTCGGAAACAGGCAGAGTCAGTAACAGTGATCAGCGAAGTCCAAAGGGGTTATCCAAGAAGCAGAGTCAGGGACAAGCGGAAGTCAGAAACCAGCAAAACAATATCATACACCAACAAGCAGTAATGGGAACCTATACTAGGGAAAAGACAGGAAGGGGAAGTAAAGATTTATAGGGTCACTAGATCAGGTGACTGCCTACAGCTGGTCACAGGGTGGAGCCAGCATCCAAACTCAAGGAGCAGAACATAAGAAGGATTCTACCTTAAATGAAGTTCCCTGGTGGCACAGGCAATAGGAAACCGTCCAAAGAACCCCCCAGGTCCCAAAATCGATAATCCCAGACATTGTGTGACATCAGGTTTGGTCTCCACCCAGAGACTGGTCACATTAATCACCTTGCAGGTGGACAGACAGACAAGGAGAATTCCACAGAGCTAGACGCTCCTGACATAAATATATTTGAAATTTATCAACCCTGATGTTCTGACTACCTATCTTATTTTTTGAGGCTCTAAAATGCCAAGTCAGTGCAAACACCCCACAAATTAGACAATCCAAGGTATTTAGTAAGAACCATGGTGAGTTTTTTGAAGTTGCATTGTTTTTGGCAACTTCTGTGAAACCTTTTCATTGCCTAGATCAGAGTTTCTCAACCAGGGTTCCATAAAACCACAGGGTACTCCAGAGATTGCAAGGGGGTCCTTGAGTAATGAGCAATTACTGCCTCTCAGATAAGTCCCCACAGGCAAACAATGATTTTTTTAGCTATCTATCTGTAAGGGTGTAATTCTACCCAATGATCATAGGTGTAAGGTACAGTCTTCCTACTGTCTATCACATGAATGTAGCATGAGTTGTACAGTCAGGTCCATAAATATTGGGACATCAACACAATTCTAATCTTTTTGGCTCTATACACCACCACAATGGATTTGAAATGAAACAAAAAAGATGTACTTTTTATCAGCTTTAATTTGAGGGTATTTACATCCAAATCAGGTGAACGGTGTAGGAATTACAACAGTTTGTATATGTGCCTCCCACTTTTTAAGGGACCAAAAGTGATGGGACAGATTAACAATTATCCATCAAACTTTCACTTTTTAATACTTGGTTGCAAATCCTTTGCAGTCATTCACAGCCTGAAGTCTGGAACGCATAGACATCACCAGACGCTGGGTTTCATCCCTGGTGATGCTCTGCCAGGCCTTTACTGCAACTGTCTTCAGTTCCTGCTTGTTCTTGGGGCTATTTCCCTTCAGTTTTGTCTTCAGCAAGTGAAATGCATGCTCAATCGGATTCAGGTCAGGTGATTGATTTGGCCATTGCATAACATTCCACTTCTTTCCCTTAAAAAAAGTCTTTGGTTGCTTTTGCAGTATGCTTCAGGTCATTGTCCATCTGCACTGTGAAGCGCCGTCCAATGAGTTCTGAAGCATTTTGCTGAATATGAGCAGATAATATTGCCTGAAACACTTCAGAATTCATCCTGCTGCTTTTGTCAGCAGTCACATCATCAATAAAAACAAGAGAACCAGTTTCATTGGCAGTCATACATGCCCATGCCATGACACTACCACTACCACGCTTCACTGATGAGGGGGTATGCTTTGGATCATGAGCAGTTCCTTTCCTTCTCCATACTCTTCTCTTCCCATCACTCTGGTACAAGTTGATCTTGGTCTCATCTGTCCATAGGATGTTGTTCCAGAACTGTGTAAGCTTTTTTAGATGTTGTTTGGCAAACTCTAATCTGGCCTTCCTGTTTTTGAGGCTCACCAATGGTTTACATCTTGTGGTGAACCCTCTGTATTCACTCTGGTGAAGTCTTCTCTTGAGGATCTCTTGATCCTCACCAAGGAAAGAATTCTTCAGTCATCTACCACAGTTGTTTTCCGTGGTCTTCTGGGTCTTTTGGTGTTGCTGAGCTCACCAGTGCGTTCTTTCTTTTTAAGGGTGTTCCAAACAGTTGATCTGGCCACACCTAATGTTTTGCTATCTCTCTGATGGGTTTGTTTTGATTTTCAGCCTAATGATGGCTTGCTTCACTGATAGTGACAGCTCTTTGGATCTCATATTGAGAGTTGACAGCAACAGATTCCAAATGCAAATAGCACACTTGAAATGAACTCTGGACCTTGTATCTGCTCCTTGTAAATGGGATAATGAGGGAATAACACACACCTGGCCATGGAACGGCTGAGCAGCCAACTGTCCCATTACTTTTGGTCCCTTAAAAAGTGGGAGGCACATATACAAACAGTTGTAATTCCTACACCGTTCACCTGATTTGGATGTAAATACCCTCAAATTAAAGCTGAAAGTCTGCAGTTAAAGCACATCTTTTTTTGTTTCATTTCAAATCCATTGTGGTGGTGTATAGAGCCAAAAAGATTAGAATGGTGTTGATGTCCCAATATTTATGGACCTGACTGTATATATAGTAATTTTTAGCAAGGGTTCCCTGAGACCTGAAGGTTATTTCAAGGGTTCCTCTGTGTTAAAGATGTTGAGAAAGGCTGGCTTAGATGCATAGAGGGTTTCAAAATCGGGCTTTCAAGGGGGATAAGTAATGCATCTGATTTCCTGACTACCTATCACATTTTTTATGGCCTTGAAGTGCTAGGACGGGGAAACACTCACAAAATTACCACATTCTTCAAAAGCAGACCTTCCACCATATTTAATTAGAATCATGGTGAGTATTTTAAAGATTACACAATGTTTGCAACAAGTATTTGAAAATTGAGAAAATTAAAATGTTTTTTTTTTTTCTTGCACACAACTGTCAATAATATGTTTCTCACACAAATCATTTGAATTCTTAGAATTACACCCAAAACATGTTCTGCTATTCCTCCTAAGTATGAAGATACCACGTATGTGAGACTTTTGTGCTCCACAGCGCTGGTGACCTTTGAAGCCAGATCAGGATCTGTTTGCCATGAAGTGGCTGTGTCCCCTATTCTATTGCATAGTGTAATATTTGGGAAAGAATTTCCACTGTTCCAGGAACTTTGCAGTGGGAAGGAGAAGAGTCTCGAGCCTGGACTTCCTAGTGGGACTGCCGGGGGGAACCCCAACCCCTTAGAACCAAAGGTTGATGAAAATGCTGTAGGGGTGACCCCTGATTAAAATGTGTCTTTTCCCCTAGCAGTCTGTATGGGTGAACCGGAGGTGACCCCTAAGACCCGGTGTGCCGGAGCTAGGTGGTTTCTTGGGACAACTACGGGACTGCCCAGTTACAAGATCCTACTCTTCTACAAGCCTGGAAAAATGTTAAGGTAAACAATGGGACCCCAGTAGCCCCAGATCTGGAGAATGTGTTTCCTCATATGGCCGTTAACCATGACAAGTTGTATCGGGTTGACAAAATTCAGGTTGAGGTTGTGAAACAACTCATGGTGCCTGATCCCTATATGAGGAGAGTGCTGAATTTGGCCCATATGCATCTCCTGGGTGATCATCTGGCCTATGAAAAGACCAAAGAACGTGTTGTACAGCATTTTTGGCCTGGGATACATGCTGATGTGAAAAACTATTGTGAGTCCTGCCCTGAGTGTCAAAAGGCAGCCCCTATGCCCCTTTACCGTAGCCCATTGGTGCCTTTGCCCGTGACTGAGATCCCTTTTGACTGAATTGCCATGGATCTGATAGGGCCAGTAGTTAAGTCTGCCAGAGGCTATCAGTACATCCTAGTGGTCATGGACTATGCCACCCGGTATCCTGAGGCTGTTCCCTTAAGAAACACTTCCTCCAAGACTATCGCCCAAGAGTTGTTCCACATGTTTACCGATACTGGGATTTTCCAAAGGAGGTTCTAACCGACCAAGGGACTCCCTTCATGTCAAAGGTAATGAAATAATTGTGCAAATTGTTCAATATTAAGCATTTGCATGCTTCGGTTTACCACCCTCAGACAAATGGTTTAGTAGAATGGTTTAACAAAACCCTCAAGAGTGTGCTAAAGAAGGTGGTGGCTAAAGATGGAAAAGACTGGGATGGTCTACTGCCATATCTATTGTTTGCTATTAGAGAGGTCCCCCAGTCTTCAACAGGGTTTTCACCCTTTGAACTTTTGTATGAGAGGCATCCCTGAGGGTTGCCGGATGTTGCTAAAGCTACCTGGGGGACTGAAACTACCCCCTACCGGAGTGTTATAGAGCATATCTCAGCCATGCAGGATAGAATTACTTCAGTAATGCCCCTTGTTTGAGAACACATGCAGCAAGCCCAGGAAGCATGGAGTCGAGTGTACAATAGGTTGGCGTAGGTTTGAACTTTCCATCTGGGAAATTGTGCGCTTGTTTTAGTCCCCACGGTGGAAAGTATGTATGTGTGAAGTACTGCAAAAGTCAGGGAGGTAAACTATAAGGTATATAACAAAGAAGAGGGAAGGAAACCAATGCAATAAGGTACATTACAGTACCAACCGTATTTATCCACACACTCAAAATGGGTGGAACTCAGTGACCAAAAAAGCATGAAAAATTGTGCACTGTGTCAGAAAGATGACCCAGTACTAAGTGCCACATAGATGAGCCCTGGGAAATAATTACCAGACTAATGTAGTGTTATATGATTTATTGAGAAAAGACCAAATTGTTAAAAATATAGCAGTTCCACACCTAACACTATAAACATAAAGGTCTAGATAGACAATATAAAACTGTGAATACAAATTGTGGTTAACTGCATCACCACTAAAAACCCCTGGGTCAAATTGATGTATATATATATATATATACAGTATATAAAAGGGTGCATACCAGTCCATGACTAAATTGAGGGGTTGTGTGACAGAATCAGTCAAAGGGATTGGAGAAAAGGGGAGGCAAGGACAAAAGAGCCATCTGCAGGTACAGATCATGCAAAATCCACTGGGCTATGGAAAATAATCAGAGCTGTGTGTCCACAGATTTATTATTATCCAATATATTATAATTCATTGTTGAGTAATCAAAAAGCTGCCATGATTTGCCAAAACTTTCACTGGAACACAGTAATAAATGATGATCCGTTCCAGGACAATAATACAGTTCAAAGTGAGAAAATGACAATGGTTCAGATAGCAAAGCTTGATAATACAGATGGATCAATTATCACTGCCTGTGTAGAGCTTGTAAAGGCAGCACTGTGCAGCGCAGCTGTAGACTGTTAATTAGAGCTTCCATAAACTTCCATGGGCTCTCTTCATAGCTAAAAAGCCAAATATTGGCTCCAGAGATGGCCATTCAGATAGTAAGGAGCGGAGAACCGCTATGGAGAGGACTGGGTGGCTGCTATATTAAGAGTAACAGCTTCCATGTCTTCTATGTCCGAGACAATGCAGCGGACCTGCCAACAGCGAGGTGGTGATGCTGGGTGATACTTGAGGTGGCCTCCAACATTGAGGGGAGTGACATCAACGCGTTTCACTGGGAAACCCCAGTTTCATCAGGACTAGCACCTCCTAGCTGAGGCCAGTTTAACCGGTTCCCGGATGGCTCACGCAGATATACTGCAGCACAATGGCTCTCCTGGGCAAAACCCCATATGGGTACATCCTTTCCTTTTAGAGCCGCCAGAGGGAGCGTGCGCCCCCTTCATGGCCGGGGACCTGATGCGTGCGGCCGGCGGGTGCGATCGCCGCTCGCCATGCATGAGAGCCAGCATGGAGATTTGTGTGTGTAAACACACAAATCCCTGTTCTGTCAGGGGAGAGGAGACTTATCGTTTGCTCCTACTAAGTAGGAACATCGATAGGTCTCCTCATCCAGTCAGTCCTATCCCCATACAGTTAGAACACACTTTTAACCCCTTGATTGCCTCCTAGTATTAACCTCTTCCCTACCAGTGACATTTACACAGTAATCAGTGCATTTTTATAGCACTGATTCCTGTATAAATGTCAACGGTCCCAAAAATGTGTCAAAAGTATCCGATCTGTCCGTCACAATGTTGCAGTATGGCTAAAAATCACAGATCACCGCCATTACTAGTAAAAAAAGATAAATAAATAACAAAAATGCCATTAATCTATCCCCTAGTTTGTAGACGCTATAACTTTTGGGAAAACCAATCAATATATGCTTATTGCATTTTTTTCCCCAAACATATGTAGAAGAATATATATTGGCCTAAACTGATGTAGAATTTTGTTTAAAATGTATAATGTGTGTTATTGCCTTGAGTTTTTCAATGTTGAACTTTGTAAGTTCCAGAGTTGTGTATGTTATGTTTGCAAACATGCTTGTTTATGTACTTTTCTAAAAATTTCAAGGTAAAACTTTAAAAAACAAAATGTTTTATAACGCACATGTGAATGTCCACCGAGTGAAAGGTTTTATACTCAACAATGTGTGGCTTCTTCTTTCAATGCTCAATACCACTTTTTGTATTAAGCTGGTGTTTACAGTGACAATGGGTGTTATTTAATAATGGAAAAACCACTTGGCACTACAAGTGCACTAGGAGAACCTAGGAGACAGATAAAAGAAACTCAAGCAGTAAATCAAATTAAATATTTTATCATATAATTTTTTTAAATTTAGAAAATATTTTAAAAATTTCTGGCATAGAAATGGCCCCCCTACCCATAAAATATTCAACATATTTTTCCCGCACTTCACGGGCGCTTTGGGGGGGGCAAGAAAGGACGGCCAGCTTCCAGGGCCTTCATTGCATTTTCTTGAAGTCTGGCCTCAGGTAAATCAGGTAAATCAGGCAACATAATTTGGAGCTTTTCTTTTTAAAAAGTTGTGCAGTATGCAGCAGGACAATACAATGTGGTTCAGTTTGTACTCTGCCATATTTATAGCCATTAGAAATAGGCGGAACCGGCTGCCCATTATCCCAAAGGTATTCTCCATGACTCTTTTGCCCCCTATACACAGTCGGATTTTCCGATGGAAAATGTCCGATCAGAGCGTGTTGTCAGACATTCCGAACGTGTGTGGGCTCCATCGGACATTTTCCATCGGATTTTCCGACACACAAAGTTTGAGAGCAGGCCATAAAATTTTCCGACAACAAAATCCGATCGCGTCAATTCCAACCGTGTGTGGCCTGTTCCAACGCTCAAAGTGCCACGCATGCTCAGAAGTAATTCCGAGACAGAACAGCTCGGTCGGGTAAAATTAGCGTTCAGAATAGATACATGCTGCAATGTCAAAAATAGTTTAATACAGCGCACTCTCTTCTTCTTTATAATGTGAGAAGAATGAAGTAGTTTTGCTGCTCATATTCACACAGACTTCTCACAAACTTCTTTCTTTATTATTTATGATTCACTCAATATATTTAGATTTGTCACATCTGACCAAATTTGTTTTTGGTTGTCTTTCAATTTTTTTGGTTTTCTTCCAGGCTGGTTTTGTATTTTTTTTTTTTTCAAGGCTGTGTTTTTATTGTGTTTTACTCGAAAATATTTTTGTGTGTGTTTTGTGTGTCAAGTTACCACAACACCATTGATATCTTATATTATTTAATCTGTAGGAGATTGTTTGGTGTTAGTGGCTCTTGTTAATTTCACATTGTATTTTGAAATGTGCCTGTCTCCTCACAAGCAAACTGTCCTTTTTGAAGGAAAAACACATAGGGGAGTATAATTGAACAAAAAAATCCTTTATTAAGGGCTCACAACTAAACAAAGAGGGAAGCAACTCTGGAGAAACAACTGAAATGGGTGAAGCCTTTGGCCCCCAGGGCACACATCAACTACTTTCAAGCAAAATTGGTGGCCTGAGGAGTCCATATCTAAGGGATTGCAGTCTGGTCCATAAGTCCCAGAGATCCTGAAAGCAGCAGATGACATCTGTGTCCCCAGGCTGTGGTCATACAAGAGACTGCATCTTTTGCCAGACCAGACTGAACCCAGGGCCATCACTCTCTAGTCTTCCTTCCACACTTCCTTCCATGCTGTGGCTCTGGTGGTGGAGTTGTGGCAGCAGGAGGAGGAGGAGGAGGATGGTCCAACTCAATCACGTCGGTCTTGGGTGTGATTTTGCCACTCACCCCCTTAGTTAGGACTTTATAAATAAGTTGCTCACACATGAGGCGTTGACCCTCCTGCATGCACTTCAGTTTGGTGGCAGCCATGCAGGCAAAGGCCTCTTCAGGAGTGGGTAAGGCTCTGAAGGACGCAGAAGCCTCCTGAATGAGCCTGAGCGCTGAATCCTGCATGTGAGTCGCCTTCCTCAGTCTTTTGTATGGAAGGCGGAGGGGAGGAACCTGCGATTCTGTCAGGCTGCGACTGGTCCCAGACTTCTCCTGGCTGCCACTTAGCCCCACCTCCTCCTGGCTGCCACTAACCCCTGCCTCCTCCTAGCTGCAACATTCCACAGCCTCCTCCTGGCTGAGGTCTTCCTGTGCATGAAAAAGGGACATAGTTTTAGTTTTTTATTCATCAATCACACACAATTTTCACCTCCTGACTGTTGCAAATTGAATGTTAACAAATATATCATTCTGAGCCCAGCATTTTTCATTCTTGTCCCAATTTTTTGTGCCCACTACTGTCTATTGATAAAAACACTTTTTTCAATCGGCAATTAGTGATCAATAATAACATCTAGTAAACATCATTTATTTATTGACCAGAAATCTGTAGAAGAATGGTATACCTGACTCAAGTTGGGCTCCTCCACTTCTTCCTGGCTGGAAGGCCCAGGTTGGACATCGGAAGCCTCAGCTGGGGTGGAAGGAAGAGTGGAAGGAAGAGTAGAGAGGGATTCCCTGACTTCAGTGTGGTCTGACAGAAATCGCAGTCTTTCATAGTACCACAGCCTGGGGACATAAACGTCATCTGCTGCAGCTCCTGATCTCTGGGAATCCGTGACCTTCTTGCGCTCCCTAAGATAAGTGCTCCTTAGGCCACCAATTTTGGTTTTTAAATAGGGGATGGTTGCTGTGGGGACCACCGGCGTCACCAACTCCAGCAGTTTCTCCAGCGCTGCCTGCCTCTTTTGTTTATTATTATAATGAGGATATCTCACCTGCCACAGACAGGGCAGCTCCCTGTATTTTCTATAAACAGGGGGAGGTAATTGTGGTCATTGAAGCCATCCATTTTCTCTGAAAGACACAACACAAGACAAACCCTAATGTCAGGCTAAACTCTACTAATCTTGTCACAATATAGGCCTCAATCTAGAAGCAGTATAGGCCCAAGTTTGCCTCTTACCTTCGTTATCATGATCGGCGCCTCCGATACTCCTTCCTCCGCTCACAGATCGTACGTACTACACATGCGTGTTACGCTTTATACACACTGCGCATGCGTGTAACTCCGCCCACCCCTGAAGTTCTTTCTAGTCTATTCTCCACCCCTTTTCGTTCGGCGCAGTGGGGGAAGAGCACATGGCGGAGACACAGCAGGTGCGTGCTAATTACAGCAACAAGGAGGAGGGGGAGGAAAGCCCAGAGCCTGAAACGTCTGGATCCAGAAGGAGACGATTTAAGGCCTCAAATATGTCCTTTGGCGAGATGTTGAAGTTGGTCGACATCCTGAAGAGGGCCGACTATGATGGAAAGTAGGGATGAGCCGAACACCCCCCTGTTCGGTTCGCACCAGAACATGAGAATAGGAAAAAAGTTTGTTCGAACACGCGAACACCGTTAAAGTCTATGGGACACGAACATGAATAATCAAAAGTGCTAATTTTAAAGGCTTATATGCAAGTTATTGTCATAAAAAGTGTCTGGGGACCTGGGTCCTGCCCCAGGGGACATGGATCAATGCAAAAAAAAGTTTTAAAAACGGCCGTTTTTTCAGGAGCAGTGATTTTACTAATGCTTAAAGTCAAACAATAAAAGTGTAATATCCCTTTAAATTTCGTAGCTGGGGGGTGTCTATAGTATGCCTGTAAAGGGGCGCATGTTTCCTGTGTTTAGAACAGTCTGACAGCAAAATGACATTTCAAAGAAAAAAAGTCATTTAAAACTACTCACGGCTATTGCATTGCTGGCCCGACAAAACACATAAAAGTTCATTGATAAAAACGGCATGGGAATTCCCCACAGGGGAACCCCGAACCAAAATTAAAAAAAAAAAAATGACATGGGGGTCCTCCTAAATTCCATACCAGGCCCTTCAGGTCTGATATGGATATTAAGGGGAACCCCGGTAAAAATAAAAAAAAAAAATGGCGTGGGGTCCCCCCAAAAATCCATACCAGACCCTTATCCGAGCACGCAACCTGGCAGGCCGCAGGAAAAGAGGGGGGACGAGAGAGCGCCCCCCCTCCTGAACTGTACCAGGCCACATGCCCTCAACATTGGGAGGGTGCTTTTGGGTAGCCCCCCAAAACACCTTGTCCCCATGTTGATGAGGACAAGGGCCTCATCCCCACAACCCTGGCTGGTGGTTGTGGGGGTCTGTGGGCGGGAGGCTTATCGGAATCTGGAAGCCCCCTTTAACAAGGGGACCCCCAGATCCCACCCCCCCGTGTGAAATGGTAAGGGGGTACAAAAGTATCCCTACCATTTCACTAAAAAAACTGTCAAAAATGTTAAAAATGACAAGAGACAGTTTTTGACAATTCCTTTATTTAAATGCTTCTTCTTTCTTCTTTCTTCTATCTTCCTTCATCTTCTTCTTCTTCTGGTTCTTCTGGCTCTTCTTCCTGTGTTCTCGTCCAGCATCTCCTCCGCGGTGTCTTCTATCTTCTTCTCCTCGGGTCGCTCTGCACCCATGGCATGGGGGGAGGCTCCCGCTCTTCTCTTCATCTTCTTCTCTTCTTCTCTTCTTCATCTTCTTCTCCGGGCTGCTCCGCATCCATGCTGGCATGGTGGGAGGCTCCCGCTGTGTGACGTGTCTCCTCTTCTGACGGTTTTTAAATAATGGGGGGCCACGCGGTGACCCCGCCCCCCTCTGACACACGGTGACTTGACGGGACTTCCCTGTGACGTCATGGGGAATGCCACAGGGAAGTCCCGTCATGTCCTGTGCATCAGAGGGGGGCGGGGTCACTGGGTGGCCCCCCCCGTTATTTAAGAACCGTCAGAAAAGGAGATGTGTCACACAGCGGGAGCTTCCCTCCATGCTAGCATGGATGCGGAGCGGCCCGGAGAAGAAGATGAAGAAGAGAAGAAGATGAAGAGAACAGCGGGGGCCTCCCCCCATGCCATGGGTGCGGAGCGGGCCGAGGAGAAGAAGATAGAAGGTGCCACGGAGGAGATGCTGGACGAGAACACCGGAGGAAGAACCAGAAGACCCGGAAGAACCAGAAGAAGAAGAAGAAGAAGATAAAGGAAGATAGAAGAAAGAAGAAAGAAGAAGCATTTAAATAAAGGATTTGTCAAAAACTGTCTCTTGTCATTTTTAACATTTTTTGACAGTTTTTTAGTGAAATGGTAGAGGTACTACCCCCTTACCATTTCACACGGGGGGAGGGCCGGGATCTTGGGGTCCCCTTGTTAAAGGGGGCTTCCAGATTCTGATAAGCATCCCACCCGCAGACCTCACAACCTCATCCCCACAACCCTTGCCTGGTGGTTGCGGGGATGAGGCGTTTTGGGGGGGCTACCCCAAAGCACCCTCCCAATGTTGAGGGCATGTGGCCTGGTACGGTTCAGGAGGGGGGGCGCTCTCTCGTCCCCCCCCCTCTTTTTCTGCGGCCTGACAGGTTGCATGCTCGGATAAGGGTCTGGTATGGATTTTTGGGGGGACCCCCACGCCATTTTTTTTTTATTTTGGCGCGGGGTTCCCCTTAAAGTCCATACCAGACCTGAAGGGCCTGGTATAGATTTTGAGGGGGACCCCACGCCATTTTATTTTTTACATTTTGGCCGGGGTTCCCCTTAATATCCTTACCAGACCTGAAGGGCCTGGTATGAAATTTAGGGGGACCCCACGTCATTTTTTTTAAATTTTGGTTCGGGGGTTCCCCTGTGGGGAATTCCCATGCCGTTTTATTAATGAACTTTTATGTGTATCATCGGACAGGCAATTCATTAATAGCCGCGAGTAGTTTTAAATGACTTTTTTTCCTTTGAAATGTCATTTTGCTGTCAGACTGTTCTAAACACGGGAAACATGCGCCCCTTTACAGGCATACTATAGACACCCCCCAGGTATGAAATTTAAAGGGATATTACAATCTTATTGTTTCACTTTAAGCGTTATTAAAATCACTGCTCCTGAAAAAACATCAGTTTTTAAAACTTTTTTTTGCATTGATCCTTGTCCCCTGGGGCAGGCCCCAGGTCCCCAAACACTTTTTATGACAATAACTTGCATATAAGCCTTTAAAATTAGCACTTTTGATTTCTCCCATAGACTTTTAAAGGGTGTTCCGTGGCTTTCAAATTTGCCGCGAACACCCCAAATTTTCGCTGTTCGGCGAACTTGCGAACAGCCGATGTTCGAGTCGAACATGAGTTCGTCTCGAACTCGAAGCTCATCCCTAATGGAAAGTATGGACCTTACCCCAACCCCAATGTCAGAAAGGCCAAGATAATGGTGAAAGTGATCAAGAGTCTGCACCGGAAATTCGGGGTACGACGAT
The DNA here is from genome assembly GCF_042186555.1 of Aquarana catesbeiana. Classification (NCBI taxonomy): domain Eukaryota; kingdom Metazoa; phylum Chordata; class Amphibia; order Anura; family Ranidae; genus Aquarana; species Aquarana catesbeiana. The sequence continues at coordinate 180,016,475 of NC_133329.1, forward strand.
CGAAAGATCAGTTCAGGAAACGGTGGTCGGACCTAAAATTAAGAGAACATGAGCAGTACAGAAAGATCCGGAGAGTGCTGCAAAAAAGTAAGTAGTTGTCCAGTGTTCCTATTCTTTTTGTGTTTATTACATTCGTGCTGCTCCATGTTCTTTTCTGAACTTTTGTACAGTTTAAAATGGCAACTTTCATGTTCATGGGCACATTATTCATTCGTATCAAACATTTTTCTTTCGGACTATAAAACACCATTGTTTTTGACATATGCATTTGACCACATTTTTTAGGGGCTACTTGTATGAAACTAATTTGGTTGTGTAGATGTGTTTGTTACTAGAATGAAATGCAAACTAGATTCTGTGTAAGGAGAGGACACTCAGCAGCAGTTTTCACATCTGGACACTGGAGCACTAGTGTGGGACACAAGAACACGCTTTTTATTAGGGGGCCCACACAGGTGCTCCACTGTATACTATTGGGGGATCTCCATCTGTGAAGCTTGTACAAGACAGGTAAAGTATTGACGCTTGACAAAGGACAATACAAATTATACATCTTGGAACTCTGCCAAAATAGACAATTGTACCCCACTTCCAAGCAATGTTTCATATTTATAGTTCTGCCATCAAATATCTGTGTGCTAAGTATACCTTTTTTTGTTTCACATAGGGGAGAAAAGACTTGGAGGACACCCCTCATCCGAGGAGACCAGAGACCCCCCACCTCTGGAAGAAGGGGAAATAACCCCAACACAAGAAGAGCAGGAGGAAGAAGAGGTGGTGGAACTAGTCACCACAACAGGTGAGTGCCTGCGACCACAGGCTCAGGTAAGAGATGGATGCCGGCATATTTATAATACATGTTTTTTTTTGTTTCTCTCTTTTTAGGTGATCGTGATTTTGTGGATCCTGATCCTTTCACGTCGGAAAGTGCCCAGATACTGATTGGGGAGATCATGAGGTATAATGTTGCCTTGGAAAATATCACCAAAAACATCAATGATGTTATTAATAAAAATAAGAACATCATTGATGTTTTGGGGAGAGTTTAAAACCCCTCCAAAGCCCTTTCTTTTATGGTGTACTACAATTTTAAATTTTTTGCACAAATTGTAGAAAAGCCAAATTTTGAGGATGCACACAGTGTGCTATCTGCCATCACGGGAGATCAATGGACGCGTTTTCCTCAATAATAAAGTAGCTGTGAGGAAGGGGTTGCACACTCAAAACACGTCCCTTGATCCCCCGTGATGGCAGCTAGCACATGTTGACATTTGTAAATTGGTGTGCATCTTCAAAATTTGGCTTTTCCGGGGGTGACTTCACCCCATCTGAATGCAATATCAAACACAGTTCCTAAATACTCATGTCTGATATTGCCTTCAAGTTCTACCAAATGTGAACTTTGTAAGTTCAAGATTTGTGTCTTTCTTGTTGGTTTGAAACCTGCCTGTTTTAACTCAAATGGACATTTGTACTTTTTTCTAATGCCACCCCAAAAATTGTTATACAACAAACATGTTGGTTTGTTTTAAAAACCTTTTCTAAATGCACATGTGATTGTGCTGGTATTAAAAAGATTGTTAATCAAGAATGTGTGGATAATTGTCCCAACGCTACAACAGTTTTGTTGTGCTTCAAATGCTGCTTTATGTGACAATGGGGGTTATTTAATAAGGGCCAATCCACTTTGCACTACAAGTGCATTTTCAGTGCAGTTTCAAGTGCACTTGTAGTGCAAAGTGTCTTTGCCTTTAGTAAATAACACCCAACAGTGCTTTGTAAGGTTACACAATCACGCCATTTTCAGGACTCACCACATTTCTGTCAGGGTCAGCTAAAACAAACACAAGCAGTAAATGTCAACAAAGATTTGCTTAATTTGTTTTTTTATTTGATAAAGGTTTCACACATTGTCTGGCACATTGATGGCCCCCCTACCCGCAAAAAACTCAAGGTATCTTAGCCGTACATCAGAGGCACTGAGGGAGGGCAAGCCAGGACGGCCACTTTCAAGCGCCGTCAGGGTTGGTTTATTTCGAATTCCGGCCTCAGGCCCAACTGAGCCTGCATAGTTGGCAGAATGTTGACATAAAAAGTTATGTAGAACACAGCACGCGAGGATAATATGATTCAGTTTATACTCCGCCATATGTATGGGTGTAAGAAATAGGCGGAACTGGCTGGCCATGATTCCAAATGCGTTCTCCACCACTCTTCTGGCTCTGGCCAGCTGGTAATTAAAAACCCTCTGGTCTGGGGTGGGGGGCCTCATCGGGAATGGCCGCATAAGATGGTCCCCCAGCGCAAATGCTTCATCCGCAACAAAGACGAAAGGGAGTCCTTCCACATTGTCTTCTGGAGGTGCCAAGTCCAAGCTGCCATTCTGGAGACACCTGTAAAACTCCATCTGGGCGATCACTCCACCATCGGACATCCGGCCATTCTTCCCCACGTCCACATATCGGAACTCGTAATTAGCTGACACCACCGCCAACATCACAATACTATTGAACCCCTTATAATTATAATAGTACGACCCCGAGTTGGGTGGTGGGACGATGTGGACGTGTTTCCCATCAATTGCCCCTCCGCAGTTAGGAAAGTCCCACCGCTGGGCAAAGTGGGAGGCCACAGTCTGCCATTCCTGTGGCGTGGAAGGAAACTGTTGAGGAAAACAAAAAAATTAGTCTTTTTGCACATAAACATGATAGGATCAATAGGGAGGTAAGTACAGTGCTGCGCTAAAAAATACTAGAAAATATATATTACAATTAGCAGCTAACACACCTATAGACTCAGGTAAGGGTTAAGAATAAAAATAAAAGTGTAGCGCTATATGTATATATATCAAAAGGTCTTACATGTATAGAAACAGTGAATAAAAACCTAATCATCCCTTACAGGGCAAAAAATGCATATTGAAGTGACACTGTGTGGTTCAAAACAACAATTGAAATACAGTAAATATTAATAACCAATAATAAAGATAATAATAAATTGAGTCTGGAAAACCATACGCATTTGGCAAATCAACCACTCAAGTCCATATAAATCCAAAAAATGTGTTGATAATAACTTGTAAAAAAGAAAACCACCACCAAAAGTCTATGGGGGTTGTGCGTTGAAAATGATGGAAGTAAAGCTCCCAAATTCCCTCGTAGATGGGATTGATCACATCTGGCAGATGAGTAGATAAATAAGGAACCACAGGTGGACAGAGGGTCTAGGTGGGTGGCAGGACCATCACTGGAGCATCAAGAGGCTTACCAGAGTTTAGTGACTTGAAAAGACCTACGTCTTACAAGTCAGAGAGGCTTATTGACCAACCGGTCTGGACAAGATGACTCGTAAGATATCCTCAGCTTACAATGGGAGGAGGGGTATCACCACAGCTTTCAACATCCCTGAACGATCCAATAGGCCAAACAGATATTTCAAATACCATGCGAGAAATAAAACTCACATAGCGTGATAACGTTTAAAAAACACTAATTTATTAAAATAATAAAAGATAAACTCACATATTAGGAGATGGAAGACAGCTCAAAAAAGGTCAAATAGCGGTAATCGTGAGGGAAAGCAGATTAGACACAAAACTTCTTGGCCAATATCAAGATAACATTTATTAATGGGAATTTTTTAAAAACCAAAGTATAAGGTACACCTATCAGATTCCCCCTCCCCCTCTCATGGGCCATTTCTAACATTATGGGGGGGACTCTTGGACAGGTAACCCTCTCCACTTCATTGAGAGATGAATGTCTAAATAATGGTTATTACTTGGAACAGCCCCTCCTTAGTTACACTATTGGCAGCCCACTGGACAGGTAAGAAGTGTCATAACACAAAGATATAAATACACACTGTACACATTTGAGCACATTTGGACATTCTGCTATTACCTAGCAAGATAATAATAAGATACAAAAACTTTAAACAGTACCATTTGAAAGTATTCAGGCAGGCCCTTGCACTACATGCTTTGGGGAATTCATCCATAAATCTGACCACAAAAGAGATGGGTATAGTGTGTATGGGTTTGGCAAAGTCAACAGATAGATGATTGAGGATAGATAGAGGATTGGTATCAGCTGAGTTAGCAGTTGGGGGGAGGGAGGGTTCCAAATGATTTGGGGACCCCCAAAAAAAAGCCTCTGGCACTCTGCCAGAATTTAAAGCACAAATCACATTTAAAAACTTTTAGGGGGTATTTAGGGTAAAGCACTACTATGGAGCTGATAAAATACATTGTTAAGTGACTACATGAGGTGAATATAGGGGCAGGAGTCCATGCTGGGGAGGTAAGTGAAGGCAAATATGTATGAAGGACAAAAAAAAATAAGTATATAAAAATCCAGCATGCATGAGGACAAAGGGGACATTCACAGCATATTCCAGTCATGGTAATTAGGGAATGAGGAAAGAAATACAACATATTATCAAACATTAAATACAATAAAATGTGATATTAAAGGATAAAAATCTTACCTTAATATACTCCTTCTGCAGGACCTGTATAATGACAGAACAGGTCTCTGGGATAATGATCCCTAGAGCCTGGGGGGGAGATGCCTGTTGAGAACTTCAAGTCCTGCAGACTTCTCCCCTTCGCCACAGGGTGGCGACGAGCCTCTGCTCCGGAGTGATGGCTTGCCTCATGCAGGTATCCTGCCTGCTAACATAAGGGGTCAGCAAAGCCAACAAACGGTGAAATACAGGGTCCGTCATCCGGAGAAATTTCCTGAAATCATCAGGATTATTCTCATGGATCTCACGGAGCAAAGGCATATGACAGAACTGGTCACGCTGGAGCAACCGATTCTTGGTCCATGAACTCCTCTCCACCCTGTTCATGGACTGGACTTGTGTCAAGGTCAGGACCCCAACACCAAGCCCCCGCACAGCACGAACTCTACGAGGAGTACGTATACGCAACATGGCTAGAAAACGGTCGGCTGCTCAGAACGAAGTAACAGAACGCACTGAAGAACAGCAAGGCCTGTGAAGAGCGACCTGAAAAACAGTAATGAACAAGAACACAATGACTAATCAAAGTCACGCGTAGCTTGCTGCACGCACTGAAGAGCAGATACAAGCCCACAAGCACAAACTGAACAGCAGAAAACGTTCTGAAAACCACAAGTCTGAAAAAGCGCGAATCGTCTCTCACCAAACTTTTACTAACACAAGATTAGCAAAAGGAGCCCAAAGGGTGCCGCGGTTGGTTCTGAACTGGCCTTTTCTAGCCTTGTCGTAAGTGGTTGACGTCACCGCATTCTTGGCGATCGGAAATTCTGACAACTTTGTG